>NW_021941229.1:2290867-2590867 GCF_902148845.1 Salarias fasciatus | reverse complement strand
ATTTAATTTAAGTTGATATAATTTCAGCACATGGCTGGATTAAATTAAATTAAATTAAATTAGGCTTTAATTGAATTGTTTATTACTGAGGTTATTTTAACCTACTGATGATCAGTAGAAAACTTGTTGCATTTTATTTTATTTTGACTAAATAAACAGTATGTATACAGTATACAGCTAAATTTTATTCCACACATTAAAAATATAACTAAGATTGGATATTATCATTATAAGAATAAAGCCAGAGTCGGCCGTTTCTCTCTCAGGCCAGTACAGAGGTGCTAATGCAGCTTTTAACTCCTGTCTGTTAGATTACTGTAATGCCTTGCTCTCTGGTCTTCCCAAAAAGAATATTTCAAACCTACAATTATTGCAAAACTCAGCCGCCGTGCTGACGAGGACCAGGGGGCGGAGCCACATTACAGCGGTTCTACACTCACTGTATCGGCTCCCTGTCCGCTTCAGGATATTCTCTCACTAATTTTTAAATGTCTTAACGGCCTTGTGCCTCCTTATCGAGCTGACCTGTTTTTACCGCCTGGACCCTCGGGGCCCTGAGGTCCTCTGGCAGCGGCCATACCATAAAACATACCTTTTTAATCAGGCTTTTAACTGAGCTTTCATAGTTCTCTTATTTCCACCATCAAATTTTACTCTATTTTATTATGAATTTCTAACTTATTTTACTTTACTTTATAATCTTATCTTAATTATTCTATATTAACTTTGTATCACACCCTCTTAAGTTCTTAGCAGTTTAACTCCAGTGTTTCCTGAGGGGGGTCCTCCACACCGAGGGCTGGATCCGGTCCTCTGCTGGGGTTACTGTGCTCGGGTTCCCTTAGTCTGGCGGGGTAGGGTGCTGGGCGCTGGAGCCCCAGTCTGAATGACCTTTGACTTCTCCCAGTGTGGGCGGCCCGACTGGTGGTGTTTCCCATGATGCTCAGCACCATGCAATGTCTCCTCTTTCATGCAACACAAAATGGGGGTGTATCTGTTTGTACGTGTTTAATTGATGTGTGTGCGTGTACACCTGGGACTGATGTCTGTGTGTGTGTGTGTGTGTGTGTGTGCGCACGTGTGTGATGGTGTAGTTTTTGTTCTTTTTCGTTTTTATGACCGATTTTTCTGTTCAGCACTTCGTGTTGTTCTTATGAATATGAAAAGTGCTTTACAAATGAAGAGTGATTGAAAGATTGATTTGATTGATTGATTGATGACTTTTGGTCCATTTTTCTCCAAAGTAAAACCAACAACCTGCCTTTTAGATCCCATTCCCACCACTTTTAACAGTTTCTAAATATCATGAATTGCTCTCTTCAGACCGATGTCTTCCTCACTGCCTTTAAAACGGCGGTGGTGAAGCCCCTTCTGAAGAAGAGCCATCAAGACCCCAACGTTCTGAATAACTAAAGACCTGAATCCAGCTGATTTAACCAGAGCTAAGCACACAGAGTTCAACATGCATCCATAATACACACATTTGGTGTTTTGTTTGCTGTGTGTAAGAGTTAATATACTGAGCAGACGACACATTGTTTTTGTCTTTTTGTCATTTTCTGTATTTTTATGTTTGCTGATGAAGAAAACCACTAAAAGTAAAACTACGATGACTAAAACTACTAAGCTGACTTACTGTCCATCATGCTTCCTCCTCCTCTTCTTCCTCCTTCTCTTCTCTCTCTTTCTCTTTTTCTTATTTTCTTCTTCTTCTGTTTCTGTCTTTCTCCATGTGTCTCCTCTCAAACAGGACTGTCTTCACTGTTACCCTGGTTTCTGCTCTTCAAGTGGTGGAACATGAGTAAAGTGAAGATCAGCACCAAGCCTGTAAAGACCACCAGGGTGATCAGTGCCCCCTTCAGGGTCCTTACCAGGGTCCTGCTGTCCTGAACCTGGACCAGGGTCCTGCTGTCCTGAACCAGGACCACCGGGGTGCTGGTCTCCTGAACCAGGACTACCGGGTGTGCTGGTCTCCTGAACTGGGGCCAGGTTGCAGGTGTCCTGAACCTGGACCAGGTACTGGATGACCGTCCTTCGGTGCATTCTGCCCCCGATGTCCTGCAGCGTCTCACAGGTGTAAAGACCAGCATCTGAAGAGGAGGGTGTGATGATGAGACCCTGGCTGACTGGGATGAGTCGAGGACCAGGATGGAGGATGTCGTCAGCAAAGCGCCAGCTGGTTGGGAGGTTGATTCAAAGGACGGACCAGTTCTTTCGTCCAATCAGCGACGACTGATGTCACCCGATTTCCGTTTTCTCTTTTGCCATTGTGTTTTGTCTTTTTGTGTTGTGTTTTCTGATTTGGCGTTGTGTTTTGCACCTCAGGGCCACCGTAAATTACATTTCTAAAGAAACCCTCCCAACCCCGCCCACCCATCCCACTGAACCCAGGACCTTCTTGCTCTGAGACAAGAACGCTAATCACTGTCCATCATGCTTCCTCCTCCTCTTCTTCCTCCTGCTCTTCTCTCTCTTTCTCTTTTTCTTATTTTCTTCTTCTTCTGTTTCTGTCTTTCTCCATCTGTCTCCTCTCAAACGGGACTGTCTTCACTGTTACCCTGGTTTCTGCTCTTCAAGTGGTGGAGCAAGAGTAAAGTGAAGATCAGCACCACACCTGTAAAGACCACCAGGGTGATCAGTGCCCCCTTCAGGGTCCTGACCAGGGTCCTGTTGTCCTGAACCGGGACCGTGGTGCTGGCGTCCTGAACCGGGACCACCGGGGTGCTGGCGTCCTGAACCGGGACCACCGGGGTGCTGGCGTCCTGAACCGGGACCACCGGGGTGCTGGCGTCCTGAACCGGGATCACCGGGGTGCTGGCGTCCTGAACCGGGACTACCGGGGTGCTGGCGTCCTGAACCGGGACTACTGGGGTGCTGGCGTCCTGAACCGGGAGTACCGGGGTGCTGGTGTCCTGAACCGGGACTACCGGGGTGCTGGCGTCCTGAACCAGGACTACCGGGGTGCTGGCGTCCTGAACTGGGACTACCGGGGTGCTGGTCTCCTGAACTGGGGCCAGGTTGCAGGTGTCCTGAACCTGGACCAGGTACTGGATGACCGTCCTTCGGTGCATTCTGCCCCCGATGTCCTGCAGCGTCTCACAGGTGTAAAGACCAGCATCTGAAGAGGAGGGTGTGATGATGAGACCCTGGCTGATTGGGGTGAGTCGAGGACCAGGATGGAGGATGTCGTCAGCAAAGCGCCAGCTGGTTGGGAGGTTGGTATCAGGGTGACACGGCAGGAACTGAGCTCTGTCCTTGATGAGTACGACAACTTCTGGTTCCTTTGTCACATCAGGAGTTGGACATAGGCTGGTGTCTCCATCTGTCAGACTCTGGAACCAGGAAGACGTTCCAGCAGCAGAGGCACATTTCCCTTCCATCCGGTCCCAGCCACAGTACGGGTCCCTGGCGAGGATGCAGTCGTCACAGGACGTGTAGCGGCTGCAGTCTCGTACGTCCACCTGCACCACGGCGTTGCTGGTGCCGCCGTACAGCTGACCTGTTGTGGACAGTTGCAGGAAGTCAACAGGCAGCGGGTCTTCAAACAGCTGCAGCTCCTCCACGATGCGTCCCTCCTCGCCGTCCAGCTTCACGGCCTTCTGCAGCCAGCCGGACTCTGTGCCGATCAGCAGCATCTGGTGCTGCTCTCCTTTCGGGGATGTCACTTGGTCCACCACAATTTTGGAAAACTTCCTTGATGACTGGACTAACAGAGGTTTTCCACCGATGGGTGTGACGACCCCCTCCATCAGAGGATGGTTTATCACAAACGTCGTGTAATCGTCTGGGAGGTCCAAAGATGAGCTGAAGCCTGCAGCCCTCGTTTCATCGTTAATGCAGGAGCCAGGGCGAGGGGACGGCACCGCTCCGGTGTATGGAACCCAGCCTCCAGTGCGGGTTTCAGCCAGAAACCTCCCGGCAAACACGTCGTTTACGTCTGACAGTCTGTAAGCACAGACAGCAGAATGGCTGCTGGCTCCAGAGTGCTGCGGATTGGACGTAAACGTGGCGTAAAAGATGCTGTCCTTCCAGTTGGTTTGGCTCTTTAGAAGAAAAACATCCTGCACGAGGGCCGATGAGTCTCCAAACGGACAGTCCAGCCGGGCTTTGATAAACGACGACCACTTCTTTTGAAGAATTTTTTTGCCTCCAAGGTCACTCTTGCACACACGAGCGACCCTGGAGACCAGGAGGTCGGCAGGCTGTTCTTCCACGGCTTTCTCAGTGAAAAACAGGAAAACTTGGTCGTCTTCTCCATTGTCACTGTCCTTGCTGGCCTCAACGAGGTTGACGGAAATCATGTTGGGTTCGCTGAGCAAAGACTGCTTCATTTCAGTCTTGATGGCGTTCTGTCCAGGTATGGGTCCATGTTTCTGGAACACCATTTCTGTACCCAGAAAGTTTGCAGAGGTGGCAGAGAACAGGGTGTCATCATTCATCAGGGAGGCGAATCGATCGCTGGGGTCAAACGGTATTGTTCCCTTCACACTCATCTGGTTTCCATCCAGGGAGATGGTTTCATCTGTGACTGTCATGTAGTCACATGAGGGGCTGAAGGCGTTGGTCCCACACACAAGCATTTTTCCACTTTTCAGGGTGTATGTGGCCGTGATGAAGTTTTTACATTTCTCTCTGCTCTTTCCCTTTGTCTGGCAAAAGGATTTTTCATCCGCGCTGCTTTCCCAGGACACCTGTCCAGTTTTCTTGGTGACATTCTTTGAGCTGAGCGTGAGTATTTGCTCTCCGGCACCAAGGATAAGCCGGTCAATGTCCTCTCTCAGTGTGAGCGAGCTCAAATCGCCAAAGGTGGGTTCCTGAAACAGGTTGCCGTTGACATTTTGGAATGGGACACTCCTGTAGGGAGTGACACATGCAGCAATGCCTATAGTCACAGCAGTGAAGACGATCCACAGCAAACTGAAAATCCTCATCTTGTCGTTTGGAAGCTTCTCCTGTACTTCTGATATTCGCTAGAGCTAAGTGTTGAAAGAACAAAATCTGTCGTTTGGAAGTCTCTCCTGTACTTCTGGTATTCGCTGAGTTAAGTGTTGAATGAACAAAATCTGTCGTTTGGAAGTCTCTCCGGTACGTCTGGTATTCACTAGAGCTAAGTGCTGAGTGAACAGAATCTGGCTGGTCTCAGCTGCAGACAATAGATTTCTGAATGTGCCTTTGAAGTCTGTCATGTCATCATATGTTGCCTGCCTTTCAGCTGGTTGCTTAGCAACTGTTGCCATGGAGTCAACAGCCCAACCAGGAGAACCTCCCTCTGTGGAGAGCACAGCAGCACCTGGAGAACAGAATATTATGATACACTTAAATGTATTAAAAGTTAAACCTTTTAATGCTCACAATAAATTTTGTGCATTACATTTTACATTCCCCAAAACTTTACATTCCCCAAACGTTAAAATGCTGTTAATGGATCTGAAATAGAGGGCAAAACAGATTTTCAAAACAGAACAAATCTTTGAAATAGTTTCTGAAACAGATCAGAAGCCACAATATGAAAGACAAAAACAAAACAAAAAACAAAAATCTATCGGGTTGAGAAATCTCTGTATTGTAATTTACACAATGCTTCTGCAGAGTCAAATACACTCTTTATCTTCAAAGTTTTCACTCGATTTATGGACGTGATCTGCAATTTAAATAAAGTTTCAAGTAAAGTTTAAATAAAAATAGTCTATTTTTCCAGTCATATATTTTGTCATTTTAGTTTTCTTTAAAGCAAAGTGGAAATCTCGTCTCGTCTCCTGAGCTGAGTGTCTCGTCACAGCCCTACTACTGATTATTGATAATCCTGCTCAGCTGTTTCATCAAATGTTGTTTTGAAATTAGATTTCTTGGTCAAATTAAACAGCTTGGGACACGCTTTAACCCTCCAGCTAATGTTCCATGATCACTCACGAGAAGCCGTCATTCAGCTTTTCAAACTGTCTGAGAAGTCAAACCAAGACGAAGTAACATGTTGAGTAGGGTTTATTCTTCTGTTAGAGGACAGTGAGAAGAGCTTCTCAGCTGGAATCACTTTCATTTTCATCATTCATTCATCTTTTAGGGGAAGCTTGGGGGTTTAAACTGAGGGCTGACACAGTTCCCAGGTGTCCCCCTCAGAAGTCCTGATCCTGCTGGCAGACAACTGGCCACATCTGATGGAGAGATGCTGACGACTCCGGTCTGATGGTTCATTTAATGTCAAGTAAACCTGCACTGACTGAGAGACTCGGGCTTTCAAGATGCTCCTTCATTTCCACGTGTGGTGAAAATCCAATCCAGGGCTGAAACAGTAAAGCCTGCCATGATGAAGCTAAAAACTAGTTTAAACCTGAGAGAACTCAGTCAATAAAGTCGATTAAATACTGTTTGAGATGGACAGAATGAAGATGTGGTTCAAAATGGAGTATTTAAAAGCGAAAACACTAATACTGCTTAAAAACAATTCATTCATAATTGCCAGTTAGATTACTGTAATGCCTTGCTCTCTGGTTAACCTGGCAAAAGCCATCTTGACATGTGAAGCAACAAATTGCTTCACGTGTCATTTTTCTCGTGGTGTGTGAACAAACTCCGCAAGAATTCAGCTTGCCAGCAAGGTTACTCTCTGGTCTTCCTTGAAAAAATATTTCAAACCTACAATTATTACAAAACTCAGCCGCTGTGCTGATGAGGACCAGGGGGCGGGGCCACATTACACCGGTTCTACAGTCGCTGCATTGGCTCCCTGTCCACTTCAGCATGGATTTTAAAGTTCTCTTATTAGTTTTTAAATGTCTTAACGGCCTTGCGCCTTCTTATCTAGCTGATCTGTTCTGACCGTATTGCAGTGGCTTACTGTGTGTTCCTAAAACCAGAACCAAGACCCACGGTGAGGCGGCTTTTTTTTTGGAACAGCCTGCTGGAGAACCTCAGGACCGCAGACACTGTTGATATTTTTAAAATGAGGTTAAAAACACACCTTCATAACCAGGCTTTTAACTGATCTTTTATAGTCCTCTGATTCCCATCATCATTTTTGTAATTTTATTCTATTTTATTATGAACTTTTACCTCATATTACTTTTTTATTTTAAAGTCTTATCTTATTTATTACTAACTCTGCCATATCCTTTTCAGGCTTTAGCTGTTTTGGCAGGCTTTAGCTGATTCCATAAGGGTGGAATCAATGCAGGGGTCGGCAACCCTTGGCACGCGTGCCACCTGGCACTAACACTGGGCACGTTTACATGCCACCCATATAATGTGTCATGTAGAAGTCCGAGTGGATCTGCTTCACTCTGAGCGGATTGTATTTCGGAGCCGATTGTACGAGGTGGTGTAGACTGATCGATAACCCGCTCCGTGTCTCATGTAAAAGCTGCCTGACAGCGGAGCGGGAAAAAACGGGGGATTATTTGTTCCGCATGCGCGCCCCCGTACGTAGTGACGTGACGACGTGCGCAGTAAACGGGAAACAGGACTGTCAAAAACAAGCAGAAAAACATCTTTTTAATAAAAACCCCGAGAGAAAAAACACTGGAGAGAAAAAATGGAAGCAAATTGCGCTACAGCGAGTTGTTTAAAGAGCTCCATAGCAAAAAACGAGCGATCGCCCCGCCGGTGTTATGGATTAACTGGTTCCCGTGTTAACGAGTGACGGCGGACTTCTGTGTAAACACATGCTGATAACAGCAGCTGTTAAAGACTCATAAAAGACTTTAAACTTATACATTCACTGTAACTGTAGAAAACCGACGTTCGCTAGATCGACTTCAAGTCTCATTCATCTATTGGTCACAAGTTAACACGGGCACCAGTTAATTCGAAACATGAGCATGCACAAAACACAAAGTTGATGAAAGCACTTTTTGGAGTAACAGAAAAAATATCTTTAAAGATATGTTTGTATCTGCTTTATCTGAATGGAATACATTTCCAGGTATGTTGGAAATCTTTTTGTATTTTGTGTTAACTTGCGTTTTAGTTGATAATGGCACACACATTGATGAGAAAACTGGCACTCCATGACAAAAAGGTTGGCGACCCCTGATCGAGACTTTGAAGCCATGGTGGGAACTTTTAAAATCAAATGGCTAAAATCCTTTCTCGTGCAAAAAGACTCTATGTGGTTCCACATCCCAAATTCATGTAATTTATTCATTGTTGATTTGGAAGACGCTTAAAGAAATGACCAAAGTTGCAGATTACAGTCACTTATGCTGTTTTATGAAAACATTTAGGTGGGGAGCTGTGCTCTCTTTATTACTCAGCTGGACTGCCCATTTAGAAGATTGTTTTCCAGGATTTGAGAGAAATTTGAACTTTACGAGTACACCTTCACTCAAACATTTCTTTGGGCATGTAAGGCATGTTTTACTCCAAACAAACTTTCCTAGATTCTAAAAAAAGCTTTTAAGTTACATTTATGGTAGTTTTTAATTGTTAAAAGTCAGATATTAGCGCTTAATAGTGTATAAGATATTTCAACAGGATTGCTGAGAATGAAAGAAAGAGAGAACGAGAGTCTGTACTTGCCTTTGAGCCAACGTCACACAAAGCACACAGATCCTCAGACGCTCAAAATTTCTGTTGTGGTTTTGACATTTCCCCTCCTCTTGTGAAAAAGAGTCACTGTCATTGTCACAGACGCATCTAACATAGTTAACCTTCTCTCTCAAACAGTCTGGTAGGTGCCAAATGCTCAGTGCAGACTCTTCAAAATGCAGAACCAGCCCAAAAGGAAAGTAGAATATCCACATTTTCCTTAATCCTCAGAGGGAATTATGCACATTATTAAACAGCACATGACAGTTTTGGAAAACATCGTGATGGACATCCTGACTTCTCATTATAGGCATCAAATGTTCTGCCTGAATACAGTTATCTAATTAACAGCCCGGGTGGTCAAACGATGAAGCGTCACATTAGCGACTCACATTGAATGTCTGAAAATACTTCTTTGTCTGAGTCTTGCATTTTTTTTCTTGGTATCTGAATTAATGAAAAACTGGCTTTGCATCTTCTGGAGTATTTATTAAAGCGATACGTCAACATTTTGGCAAATTAGCCCATCTAGGGCAATTCAGTAGTCATTTAGAACAGCCTAATTACTTTTTTTGTGAGGGCGAGCTGTTGTTTATTCAGCGGTGGGTCTGAGGAGAGCTTCACTGTGGACATAATGGAAGTGGATGGTACAGTTGCTTCCCTCGTCAAACTCATCAAATACACAATCCAACAACACCAAAACACTCGGGTGGACACGTTATAATCCGCACATTCACTACGCTGTGAAACACCAACAAATAATATTGTAGCGTTACGACATTGAAGCAAATACTGGGAACTACTTTTTCGTTTTAAATCACTACGCCCAGACGCCATGTTTAGTAAGTAGTTCCGTTTTAGCAATCTTCGCAAAAAACGCTCAATCTCGTAATTCTGCATTAATATTTCACAGCGTAGTGAATGTGCGGATTATAACGTGTCCACCTGAATGTTTTGGGGTTGTTGGATTGTGTATTTGATGAGTTTCACGAGGGAAGCAACTGTACCATCCACTTCCATTATGTCTGCAGTGAAGCTCTCCTCAGACCCACCGCTGAATAAACAACAGCTCGCCCTCACAAAAACAGTAATTAGGCTGTTCTAAATGACTACCGAATTGCCCTAGATGGGCCAATTTGCCAAAATGTTGAAGTATCGCTTTAACTAATTATGCAAAATGAACCTTTTATGTTCAGTCAAAGCACTAACTTGGATTTTTTTTTTTTCATTCCAAGGACCGTGATCATTTCCATCTTGAACATGCATGCAGTTAATATGCCGCTATGCAATGATGGAGGACTGGCGATGCTCCACATGAATAAAAAGCAAGGGACAAATGAGTGTAGGAGAACTTCAACTCATCTTCTGAGTGAAACTCACTATTGGCGTCACCATCAATGAGGCGAAACTGAAATAATTGCAGTTTTGAACAAGCACATTGAACACATCATTAGTACAGAAGACAAACAGGCTTTGTAATAATCATCATTTCCATAACACTTGTTCACTCAAACAGGAAATCTCAATGAAAACCAGAGATCCAAAGTTCTTACGAACAATGATAAACTGTGGAAATGTTTTATTTTGTGTTGTTGTTTGTGTCAGGATGTTGTGTTCACCCCATTCACATACAGACATAGCTGGAGCTTTTTAAAAAGTCTTGTTTTCTGTGGCCCTGAGGACCAAAACATAATCCAAGTTTTCACCTGAAAACATTGCCATGCATCAGGGGCCCAAAGTGCTTGAATTAGCCCCAGCCAGAGTGTCCTCCCAGGTGCTATATTTGTTTTGATGGTGATATTGTATTTTCTCATGGCAGCGAGAATTAGATTACAGGCTTGTTGTCTTTTTTTTCTTCAACAGTCTGCATGCTCATGTGGTTCTGAGGTCAAGACACTGAACCCCACAAAGCTCCAGTGGAGACGGAGCCCCAAGATTCAAGATTCAAAAATATTTATTGTACCCTTAGGTAAATTCAGCTTACAGTGAGTGAGTCTTCCCATTTTATAACACACACCTAAAAACAACACGAGACAAGACAAAGAGACGACAGTGCTGCAGCTAAAACCAAGGAGATAGCCCCAATGAAACCCTAAATAATGAATAACAAAAAAAAATGGCTGAAAACATGTCAGACCCCGCTAAATAAGGAAGTGCCATCCATGAGATTAAGATGAGAGAAGCCATTCAAAAAGTAACTATATTAGTTATATTTCAGTTCCTCTCATTTGTTTAGAGCACAGATTGCTGCTGGTACAGAGCTGCTTTTATAGCGTTCAGTTTTACAGGCGGGTACCCTGAAGCTCCGACCTGAAGGGAGCAGCTGAAATTCACCGTTCAGAGGGTGGAGTCGTCTCTTACAACAGAGTTTGCTCTCTCTGTAACTGTTTGGTGTACAGGAATTGTGGGTGAAGCTGAGACTCTCCAGTCAGCTTGCTGGACCATGTAACGATTTGGTGTAAATACTTTTTGTTTTTTAAGGACACATTTCCAAACCATGAAACAAGACAAAAGGATAAAACCGATTCGATAAAAGCACGATAAAACAGGATCAACATAGTCCTATCAATGTTAAAAATGGACAGTTTTCTCAGACAAAACAGGCGCTGGCGTCCTTTTTACACACAGCTTCACAGTTTGCTTCAAATTTCAGTTCATTGTCGATGATGGTTCCGAGATATTTGTATGTGTTAACACAATCCACTGTCTGACCCTTTAAAACCGTGGCCTCTGGATTGGGAGGCCTGTTTTTCCGAAAGTCGATGATCATGTCTTTTGTTTTGGAGATATTCATCTCAAGGAAAGATTTACTGCACCAATCCAGAAAATCATCAACCACCGGGCCATGGCTCGTCTCGTTGTTTTTCAACCAGCCAACAGTAACTGTGTCATCTGCAAACTTTAAAGCGAACCCCGATTAAAATGTCTATTAGCTCTACAAATGTTGTCGCTGATGTCTACACTTAAAATACGTTGTTAGAAAAGTATAAACATAATGCATAAGTTATAAAATGCCACTCGTTTATAGGATTATTGCTTACATGGTGGCGGCCATGTTTTGGCCGCGCAATGCATTCTGGGAGTGATGACGTCAGGTAGTTGTCTGTTCACCGAGCAAAGCCACAAATTACTCACAAATTACTTCTCTCGTCAGCTACAACTGAACAAAATGCCACATTGCGTCACTTTTGGATGTAATTTTGAAAACAAGGGAATTAAAAGAAGTGTGGTGAGCATCCACAGCTCTCCTAAGGAGAGAAAATTAAGAAAAGAGTGGGAAGATGCCTGTGGGAGAGTTCAGCTCCCCATACCTGTGCTCAGAAATCACGTTAACTGCATAAAATAATAATATTCTAACATTAATTCACAGAACAACTGTTATTAATTTCAAATTGTTTAATACAATTAAAGGTTAAAAAAATAAGTCATTTAAAAGAGCCGCAGATCTGCTGACGCAGTGAATCAAACCCGCCTCTGACAGGAAGTTGTTGCATCTGAGATTATTCATGAAGAGAGTAAGCAAAGGGCGAATCAAACATGTCTAAAAGACAGTTAAATTTACTGTCATTTTTTAAAAAGAAGGAAGGGGAACGCGATGATGACTCAAAACGAGTCCGAATAACACCAGCAAGTGACGCTCAGCTGAAACAGGGAGGAGGAGGAGAATCCGGACAGGGCCGTGATGTGGAGTGTTCTGGACTGTTAAATATGGTAAGAACACTGTCTGTTATTAGGCCGCCGTGCCAGATTTTAAATGATAACACAAGATTTGTGTGTGCTCTCCCGGCCGTGTGCGTGGCCGCTCTCCGGTATGTTATATATTTGCTCCCGCTCCGCAAACCGAAGTATGACCGCACCTACCCCACCCCCCCCACCCCGCCCGCCCGCTCCTCAGATAAAACGCGTCTCCACACGACGCTCCCGGGCTGAATTTCAGCCCCACCCCGGCCCTGCTGGCCGGGGCCCACAAGACGTCCGGGTTTATGCAGACAGCCTGAAAGTTTGGATGCGCTGTGACACAGGGGAGATCTATGGTAAAGTAGAGAGAGCAACCATCTCCGTTTGTCATTTTTGTGTTAATTATGTTAATCGTGACGATATAAAGTAAATAAGTACCATGAACAGCGACAGAAAGAAAATTGAGCTCTTTGCAGCAGACGCTCTCTCTCGGTTGCCACTGAGAGGCAGCATCCACAAAGGCACCAGCGGCTGTGACCGACTCTCTCTTCCTCTTGATAGCTACCATTTGTATCGTCATCTCCTCTGTTACTTTCATTTTCGTCCTCGCTCTGTATTTGGTTTCGTGTTGGTTTGAATTGAAAGGGTTGAACACTCATGCTTATAAAGCTGTGAACAGATCACTCCTAAAAACACTGCTGAGAGGTGAAACAACTTTGTGACGTCACTACCCAGAATGCTTTGCAACGTGCACAACAATGGCGGCCTCCGTGCGAAATAAACTTTGTTAAAATATAGTTAACTGAATGTATATATTTTTTTAAATTATTCATAGATATGTTACTGACAGCAAGCTGAACCACATAGAGCAAATTTATCATTATAGTCGGGGTTCCTTTTAAAATAGTTCTGTCCTCTCTGCTGCTGCGGCACATGTTTGTATACAGAATGAACAGGAGAGGAGAAACACACATCCTGTGGGGATCCAGTGGAGGATGTAACCTGATCCCAGACAGTTCCATTCACTCTCACTTTCTGTGTCCTGTCAGTTAAAAAGTTCAGAATCCAGCCCACAAGATTGTGACTAATGTTAAAATGGTCTAAAAGCCTTGAGGCTAAAACATGGGGTTGGATCGTATTAAAAGCAGATGAAAAATCAATAAATAAGAGTCTTGCATGTGTTCCTATCCCCTCCAGATGTTTAAAAAGCAAATGTAATAGAGTGACTGTAGCATCTTCTCCCCCTGTTAGATCTATAAGCAAATTGCATAGGATCAAGATCATGCTCAGTATACTTCAGAATTTCAGATCTGACAATTTTCTCGAAACATTTCATTACAATCGATGTCGGTGCGATTGGTCGAAAATCATTGAGGGTTTTAGGAAAAGTAATTTTGGGGGCAGGGATGACAACAGCATCCTTCCAGACTCTTGGCACATGCTGCCTCTTTAGAGACTGATTAAAAATGTGCTGAAAAATAGAACTCAGTTCCTGTGCACAAGATTTCAACAAGCGGCCGCAGATGGTATCAGGACCATAGCTTTGGTTTGGTTTGAGGGAACAGAAGGATTTTTCAACATCCTTCGAGGAAATAAAAAAGTGCTGATCGTCTCTTACTTCATGACTCACTTCCTGTATTTCCTGACTAAAATCAAAAGTATCAAAACGTGTATAAAAACAATTCAGTGCATTTGCAAATTCAAGGTCTGACTCAAAACCATCTAAAGAGGTGATACTACTGGTTTTGGAGTGTTGGAGGCCTGCAGTGGCTTTCATGCTTGACCAAGGAGATCCAAGATTATTCATAGCCATCTTGTTCTCCAGTTTCCGTTTGTAGTCCTGCTTTGCTTTTAAGATGCCTGTTTTCACCTCCTTAGTGGCTGTGTGCAGCTCGGAGGCTGCTCCTTGCTTAAAGGCCAGTCTCTTAGCCTGTATACTAGCCTTAACCGACTGGGTGATCCATGGCTTGTTATTTGGAAACACTTTTACACGCCTGCAGGGAATTATCATGTCTCTGCAAAAAGCGGTATATGAACAGATGACGTCGGCAAGTTCATCAAGATCCTCTCCACAGGCTTCTTTGAACATATCCCAGTCAGTGCAATCATAACATCCTTGTAGGCATTGTACAGCCTCCTCAGTCCAGTCCTTCATCTCTCTTGTGTGGACCTTTTCCCTGTGTAATACAGTCTTGCATGTAGGCAGAAGATGCACACAATTGTGATCCCCCGCCTGGTTGGACAGGTTACATATTGATAAAAGTCAGGTAGTGTCTTTTTAAGGGAGTCATGGTTAAAATCACCCAATACAAAGATCGGTGCATCAGGTGAGACAGATTGTAGTTTCTGCACCACATCATCGATGACACTGCAGGCAGAGCATGGCAGCCTTCGCTGAGCAAGGTGACTTCCAGTGTAAAGTGCTCTGAGACTGATGAAGCAGTGAAAATGCACTATGTCAGGACAGTCCGTTAAACGTTGGCCCTGCTTCAGTCCACAGACTGCTGGAATCAGCACAGCACAGCCCTGAGCCAGATAAAGTGGGATAGAACATCAGTGGACGTAATGACCAGTCTGACTCACTGGCCAACACAGTCTATGCTTTCAAGATGAGGGATGAAGCGTCCCCTATTTGATGAGACTTATGTTTACCCTGCTTGGGTCACGCTGGACCATGTTCTTAGTAGAGCTGCTTTAGGTTTAGATCAGAGGTTAATGTTATTCAACGATAGATTTACTATTTACAACAAAGACAGTTGTCCCTCATTCCTTCTGGACATTCTGCAGCATTAAATGTGCTCATAGATCTTGTACTTTAAAACAAAGGAAGTTGTTATTTTTAAGTTTCATTGCTGTAATTTTATTGATCTGATCCAGTTGGGATTTTGTGAGATTGTATGTGACCATCAAATAAGGCCCGGTTTATACGTCAACCTTTTCAAGTGTAAACACAAACCTTTGGTCGTGTTCTGGATGTCTGTTTACACACCAACAGTGATCAGAGCCACTGAAAACAGAACTTTTTGAAAACACTCCTTTTTTGTGTTCATGGATCGATTACAGAAAAAAACAACGGCACCCACAAGTGGAGCACCTTGCATGGCAGGCGCCTCCACTGGTGTGTGTGAATGGGTGCCTGTCATTGGCAGTGTAAAGCACTGTAGCGCTGCTCAAGCTGAAAAGTGCTGCAGAACCTGAATCCATTTATCACGAACCTGCTCCACACGTTCACACCTCACGGTTGGATGACAGTTTTATGTGGAGCTAAATGTTCCTAATCTGTGGGTCCTGGTCCCATCAGTTTGCTTCACTTTAACTATTTTTCTGTTTGCTGTTTCTCAGTCCCTCTTTTTTCTCTCCATACAATTCGATAACCCCAACCGGTAGAGACAGATGGCCGCCACCTCAGAGTCTGCATCCCGAGAGGTTTTTTCCTGTTCGAAGCTTTTTTCCTCTCCGCTGTAGCCTATGTCTGCTTGATTTATTTGGTCCATATTTAGTTTTTGCTGTGTTCTTTTTGGTGCTGTGATGTGTCAATTATTCGGAATTGTCTGCACATTCCTGATCCATTTAGTCTGAATTTATTGTTTTCCGACCCTGTTGACCACTGCTATAAACCACCATCAAGGGAGAATTGTCATTTTCCCTGAGATTGAATTGATGGAGGAGACATTCCCTGATAAAATTCACTCTTCAAGAAGGATGAGTCTTTTCATTTCCAAAACTAAATGAGTTTTTGTGCTTGTGCCACCCTCGGGTCAAAATGTCAGCTCTGCACAATAACGAAAAATCATCCAGAGTGAGAAGAAACATGAGAATGAAGTTTCTGTTTCCTTGAACCAAACTGACACTAAATCGTCGTTGTTTCTCTTAATGATTTTAATTGAGGTCCATATTTTATGTTTGGCAAACAGTGACGTTTGACTCACAGCAAGAAGCAGAGAGCTGGCGGTGTGAAAGGCCCTCCCACCTCCCCAGTGTCTGATGAAGTAGCACATTACGGTCTGCGAGATAGTACCGATAAAGCCAGCTGCATACAGAGCACAAATCCAGCGTCAGCTTCTTCTCGGCACATACCGTATTTATAGCTATAAAACACTTCGGAAATCGTCGGCCGCTGAAGGTTCTGTTGAATTCTTATCATGCATTTTAAACACCAAGAATTCATATCTCTTCGATATACGACAGCACCAGAGAGTTGTGCCTGCTTTCAAAAAATATATATAAAAAAAATGTCTGATGTAAAAAGTCCGTGCTCACAGCTTCACACTTGTTCATTGATTCGTCTGTTCTGGGACCAAGAACGTTGAGCAAGTTCCAGACGGGGGGATGTTTGGGAGAAGTCTCCTGCAACAGTCTGAATTTAGCAGCGAGTCTCCAGACTCGGCCGCATTCCATTAACTTCCAGCAGCTTTCACAAAGCGAAGAGGAAACATTTCTTGGAGGTTATGCTCAGGATGAGCTCTGTTATCGTCTCAGACCTGATGAACGTGGAGCCTGTTTAAACAGCATTTCAAGTGAAAACGCATTGTTACGATTCTGGAAAAGTTTCGCATTGACACAGCAACGTCTTCAAAATGATGTCCGTTTAGATGGGATCAGCAGAAAGACTGAAAACTGTGTAAAATTAACAGAGGCGGGTACACCGACATCTATGTGGACCGATGGCTAAATGAGACTGCTACTGGCGGTGACTCGACCATAAAACCACCACGTACCAGGAGAAGGTGGACTGGGAGTCATGACACAGGAAACATTGTTTTTGTCCACTTATTAGTGTTTTCAGAAAGTTTCACTTTGAGAGCCATTTTCTAAAAGTCACATTTGCTCAGAGCAACTTCTGTTGTGGAAACGGACGTCAAAATGCAACATAGAGTTTGAAAATGGGTGCCAAATCATGTATGGATTTGAAGACCTTTCTGTGGGAACTCTGCATGTTCTTCCTGTGCAAACGCAAGTTTTCTCTGCTCGGCTACAAAGACATATGTTTGGAACGACCCGGTGACTCTGTATTGCGCAGGAATTTAAGTGTGCGTGATTGTCTCTCTGCATTGACCCTGTGATGGACTGTCCACCGTCCAGCTGAGATCTGATGTAACAGCAGTGCATGAGTGCAAATGTTCAGTCCACCACACATGCTTCTATCCAATAAGCAGTGCATTCAGACTGCGTGGGCGTGGGTGTGTGTGTGGTGGATCTTGAGTGCAGACCTCTTACCGAGCCGGACCTGGTTTGAGCTGTTGCTGCAGGTCTGTTGTACCTCCTCGCTGTCCCAGCCCGGCGGGTAGAGCGCACAGCCCGATCCTATCAGCAGGCCTGCGAGGGAGACGACGAGGAGAACAGTCAGGCCTGTGATCAGGCTTAAACCACGGCGACGCGTCTGATCGCTGAGGGGTTCACATCCATCACAAAACATGACCGCGGGCAGACAAGACAGCACCGTTTGTGAGAGGAGACCTGCAGCAAGGACGAGCGCCCGTCGTCAAGGTGCTCGCTCGGCTCCTGGAGGAATGATTGTTTTTCAGCAACCTTGCCTTTGTGGCGTTTCGTAATTTACCAATCTTTCATTAAAGTGAATGAGATTGCAAAGTAGCGTTTTTGTTTACCCTTCTTTGAAAGAACTAAATTTAAAGCCTGGCTCTGAGTTGATTCCCCGGTTTACGTTATAATCAGAAGGCAATGAGCTGCTGCTTTCCCTGGGAGTGATCTGTGTGGCCTCGCTTTTCTCCCCTCCACCTGATCGCCGCTCTCCAGCAGACAGCGACAGACACGAGGCTCCGACCTAACTAAAGCATTGCGAAACGCTTGTAAAAAGAAAAATAATTTATATCGACAATTTTTAAGACACAAGACTGAAGAATATGAACTTAGATATAAAAAATATAAAAACAAACTGATATATTGAGAAATAGCAAGAAATTATACTATAATAAATTACTTGAAAAAAATAAAAATAACACTAAGGGGGTCTGGGAAATATTAAATACCGTTATTAAAGGGGATAAAAATAATAGTAATTCATATCCAAACTATTTTATTAATGAGGACTCTGAGATTAACAATATGAATGATGTGGTGGATCGTTTCAATCATTTTTTTTGTAAATGTTGGTTCGGATCTGGCAGAAAAAATTCCTAAATGTCATAATAATCAAGCAGAGTTATTGGTAGACAACAATTCTAAGACAATGTTTTTGGCAGGAGTAACGGAGGAAGAAGTAATAGATGTTGTGAACAAATGTAAGAATAAGTATTCTACGGATTGCTTTGAAATTAATATGGCATTAGTGAAAAAACTTATACATAGTATTTCCAAACCAATAACATATATATGTAACATGTCTTTCCAAACAGGACCATTTCCGAGCAAAATGAAAGTTGCAAAAGTATTACCATTGTATAAAAATGGAAACAGACACATCTTCACAAACTACAGGCCTGTCTCTCTGCTCCCCCAGTTTTCCAAAAATATTGGAGAAACTGTACAACAGTAAATTAGAGAATTTCATTACTAAACACAATTTAATTAATGAAGGGCAATATGGTTTTAGAGCAGCAAGGTCGACATCAATGGCCATAATTGATGCAGTGGAACAAATTACTCATAGTTTAGATAAAAAGAAACATTCGGTAGGAATTTTAATTGATCTGAAAAAGGCTTTCGATACAATTAATCATGATATTTTATTAAAAAAACTGGAAAGGTATGGCATTAGGGGAGTGGCTTTGAGTTGGATTCAAAGTTATTTAACGGGAAGAAGGCAGTATGTGAGGATGGGTGAGTTTGCATCTGGGTGTTTGGACATTGGTTGTGGGGTTCCTCAGGGTTCGGTGCTGGGTCCAAAGTTGTTTCTTTTGTATATAAATGATATTTTCAATGTATCTAAATTAATACAGTTAGTTTTGTTCGCGGATGACACCAATATATTCTACTCTAATGACGACTATAATGATTTAATACACAATATAAATAGTGAAGTATTAAAGATAAAAACATGGATGGATATAAATAAATTATCCTTGAATTTAAGTAAAACTAAAGTTATGTTCTTCAGCAATTACACTGACAACTCATGCCAAGTGAAAATTGATGGTTACGGGTTGGATGTTGCTTCAGAAATGAAATTCTTAGGGATATTTATTGACAGTAAACTAAGCTGGAAACCGCATATAAGACACATACAAGGTAAGATTTCCAAATGTATCGCAATTATAAATAAAGCAAAATACTATTTAGATTATAATGCACTACATCTATTATATTGCTCACTGGTTTTGCCATACTTGATGTATTGTATCGAAGTCTGGGGTAATAACTATAAAAGTTTACTGCACCCCCTGGTTATACTCCAAAAATGAGCGATAAGAATAATAAATAAGGTAGGTTATTGTGAACATACTAATAAATTGTTTCTAAATTCAAAAATATTAAAATTTTATGATTTAGTTGACTTCTGCACTGCTCAACTTTTATTTAAAGCAAATAAAAATGCACTCCCGGAGAAGATCCAAAAGCTCTTTACACAGAGACAAGGGGGCTATAATCTAATGGGGTGTAGTAACTTTAAGTGTCAAACAGTGAGAACCACAAGGAAAAGTATGTGTGTGTCTATATGAGGAGTTAAGCTTTGGAATCATTTGGGGGTCGAGCTTAAGCAATGTCCAAACATTTACAGGTTCAAAGCAAAATATAAGGAAGCAGTGCTGTCACAGTACTTAGAGGAGGATCACGTTACAAATAGATAATATGGCCAAATAATACTAATACGCCATGGAAAGGAAATTATTATATAGATGTGCATAGACCTTTATTTTGAATATGTTTAGAGCTTTATATTCGTTATAGGTGTATGATGATCTCAGTGTAACTACCTACCACTAATGGTATGAGCACGGTATAAGAAAGAGGAATCTCAACAACGTATGTCATTGCACTGTTATGTGACCATATGTATGGCCTCGAATGACAATTCTATTGAGTATAAGAGATTGGATAAAATAGTCTAATGATTAAGTCATCTATTGGAAATGAATCACCTGAAAATATAATAAAAACCAAAAATAATAATAATAAAAATAAAAGTAATATGAACAGGCTGTAGGTCTATACCTACAGCTCTTATCAGTACTGTTTCTGCTTGAAGTACTTTCAAAGTGATTTAGGGCTGGCAGTTCATGGGCTGGTGGTGGAAGGAAACCCCTACTACTCTCAGACTCACAGAATGTCTTTTAATGCACCACACAGCTTAGGAAGTATTCATAAACATCTTGAAATAACTACAGAGGGCAGCGGGGCGGGAGTCAGTGTTACCGGCCTCCAGCCTAGGGGTGCCTGGGCCGGTAGCGTTTTGCCTCACAATCATTGAAGAACTGTGGAGCAGTAAAATGAGACACGGTTATACGTGTGTGACCACTGAAAGCGCCATTTTAAAGGCCTCAGTATACTCCCCCGTCGCCGCCACGGCGTTCCTACGTCGGCAACCCTACGCCGCTACTGAACATATCTTGCTCCTGCGTCAAGGGAACGCCCTCCTCTGCCAAGCCGCTAGCAGTCACAACAACAATGCGGCTTCCGTAGCTCCGGCTTTACCTAGACATAGATCTATACACATAGATTTCTAGACGTACGTATCTAGACACGCGTGCATTTACCGAACATATATCTGCATATATGACATATCTGGCGACACCGGGCTGTGGTGGAGGAGAGGCTGAGCAGACCGTGATGAAATATTGGTGAAACTAATGAGCTTTTGGACGATTAAAGCCGTTTGAGGAGCGGCTTTACACATAGCCCCGTCTGCTAACAGTGCTAACACTGCTAACAGTATAGGGATGTGCGCCGCTCAATTTTGGATCTCAATTTCTCCTGAAGCACTGTTCGGATCAGAAAAGTATTCCGGGTGAGTTCTACTTTATTCTATAAACAACGCGAAAGCGGACCAATCACAGCCCTCGACGTTCACGTCACCACGCGTTGAAACGACGCGAAGTCACAATTTTCGGGAGGCGCACGTCAAGCCCCGACGTAGCCCGCCGTACGGCTACGACGTCTACGACGTAGCGGCGACGGGGGAGTATACTGAGGCCTTAATTGTGCCACTTCCATTATAAAATCACATTTCAAACAAATTCAAATTCAAATCCATCAAAGCACATCAAACATTCAACATAACATAGACACTCCATTTGCAATTAACAGGTTAACATCAAAACTCATCTTCTTACCAGAAATCAAACAGAAATAGGAACATCTCATCAGTGTAATATCATGAGGCGGCTGCCTTCATACACTACAGCAATACAAAAATAACACTACTTTACATTTTACATCCAACTCAACACAAATGAAACAGGTGCTTATGCTTTCCCCAAAGTTCTTTTAGAGTTAATTTGTATATAGTTTAGTTCGCAGCACTCATTAAACATTCAAAGATTCCCACACGTTGCCACATCGTGGTCACTTGAAGCTAACAGCTAATATGGGAAAAACACGAATCATGCTCAAACTCTGCAATTCAACAATCATTCTGCACACCCGCGACATCAACAGCAACACAAGACTACAACAAACTTGTGAGCTTAAGGTTAAGTGATAAAACATAATGTTCAACATACCTGTGGAGCAGTAAAATGAGACACGGTTATACGTGTGTGACCGCTGAAAGCGCCATTTTAATTCTGCCACTTCCTGGATGGTGCGCTTCAGAAGCGGTTTTCCTTACTGATCCATGGTACTTGAGTGACACCTACTGTCACAAAAGGGTAACGACAGTGACATTTGGAACATGATATATAATACGAGAAACCACTCGTATTATTTTTCGGGTTTCTTGTTTTAAATGTGGCGGGGGGGGGTCAGTTTTTCCTCGGCCAGCTGATCCACAACTCAGCTTTTTAAAGCACCACACAGTGAATGAATAGTCATACACACCTTATTTTGAACAACCATTCAGCAGAAACAGTGATGGCCAAAATAATATTGGAAAAAAGAAAGAAAAAAGAAAATGATTATGCAACGAGCTCATACTGATATTATATGGTACCAGTGTTATGTGACAGTTTGATTACCTCTATCAGTGTACTGTCCTTACCATTGCTGGTATTATGGTTGCATTATTATTATCTATTACTATTGGTATTTAATGCTATTCCTTACCATTGTTGGGAAGCAATCAATGTATCAATGTAATTATTGCCTAAGATCACATCTCCATATTCTATCTTTTGAGTCATTCAGTTACTAAAATGTCTGGTGTATATTTGGATTTGCTGAACTGTTTTGAGTCCATTGTAATGATTTTGAGACCGTTGCAACTGTTTGAATTCGGGCCAACCACTTTTGAGTTGATTGTAATTCTATGAGTCCATGGTAAATGCTTTAAGTCAGTTGTTGCTGAATGTTCAGGAAACGACATAAAAAAATTATGTGATGATTTTGCCAGAGAACAGGGGTGGGAGTAAAACAAGTATTTCTTCTTCCCACTCCTTTTCAGGTATCATTCAGGAAGTTTCGATTATAAATGTGTCAATTTTGTGTTAAATTGTATTGATATGGCCTGAAATAAATAAGAATAAGAATAAGACCTGTTGCAGCGGTTTCATCCTGACAGGAGCCTCACATTCCTTTGTTAAATGACACGGGTGGTGATTTTACCTCTTCATCACTTTTTTTTTATGCAACAAAACAAAGCATTCATCTGCCAGCAGCTCATAAAAAAACCCTGCAAATGAGCAGAGAACATATGCAAACAGCTTGGCAATTTCTCACAGAGGCTGCAGCAAAGAGGGGAATAAACAAGCGTTTTCGGTGCGCAATATTTACTGTAAAACTCCTTGAGGGACTGCTTCATGTCAGTGATTAAAGAGACTTATGACTGTGCTGAAAGCTGTACCCTGAGACAAGAGTAGAATCTAGTCAAGGCCATTACATTAAGGATTAATATCCTCAATATTTGCTTGCAGCCAGGTCTTGACAAGTTATTCCCTGGATGTCAAGGCCTGTCTCTTAAAATTAGCCCATGGGGCCCCTTGGTAGGTGGCTCTGCCATCACATTAGCTTAATCCCCTCCGATGTGTCTGCCCCGCTATCAGTTTTGGGATGTGAGGATGGAAGCGGAGCAATGGAAGGAAAGAAAGCGCTGCCTTCCAACCTGATTACCCTCGCCATCCAGGACCGCCTTATTACAGCTACATTCGATAACAAGCAGGGATTCATCCAAGTGCTGATGCAGATGGGCTTGACAAACTGGCTCGTATTTGAGGAAAAGTGAAAACGACATCTGTGTTGTTGGTGTTGTTGTTTTTTTCTTTCACCCCGAGTCGCAGCCAAAAGGACGATGAATGTCAGCGGTGCAGTTCGGAGAGGGAGAGTAGACCGACCGAGTGTGGCACCGGTGGTAGAAAATCAATTCAGTAAAACTCTGACATGTTGATGAGAATGAAGGGATGTAAAAAGGCTCTGACCGAGTCTGTGTCATTACAGCTCAGGATCAGAGGGGATCCAGGGATTTTTAGAACAACTCAGCCGTTTCTCCCTCAGACCGGGGCCGGCCAGGGTCGAAGCAAAGAGTAGCACATACTCACAATTCTTTTCCAGCTGACTCCTTATTTTTCTCATGAGAAAAGGCCTGATTATTTCTCGTCAGAGTACGTGTGACCTTCATGAAACAGTTGCTGTCTGTTGGTCTTCGGAAGAACAAACCTTGTGACAGTCGGAGCGTTATCAAAATGTAACCATCAGTCATGTCAGCACAACAGTATAACTTTCCGGGCAGAGATCGGTGCCATTTTCTGCTCCAGAGTCTGATGCTCTCAGATCTCACGGACGTGGTCCAGGACTCCTGCTTATCTTTTATTGCGAGCATTCAGGTTATCTCCCTGTCAGATCAACTATCCACTGAATTAAAGATCTTGTGCAGAGACTTGAAACTTTTGAGCATTCTTCTTCACTTTTTTGCTCCAGTCTCAACAACACACACACTGAAACACACACACACACTGAAACACACACTGAAACACACAGGAGCCTGTCGGGGGAAGTAGATCCAGGAGGTTGTAGGATGTTCAGGAGATCTGTGTGAAGCCCCAGAAGAGAACGATGGACGGGAGACGGTTGGTTCTGGAGCTGCTGGGCGTCGCTGCTCTTTTTGCTGCAGGTCAGTTCTCCGTTCTTCTCAACACATCTTCTGTATCCGATCCTCATTTTTTGTGTTTTAATGCAGTCAGACTGAGCCGAGAGGCAGGTTTCAGTGTTTTGACACACAGAACATCCAGTAGGGAGGATTCAGGAGCTGTGGACACAAACTTCCACATGAAACCTTTAAAGTTCACAAGTAATTAATAAAATGGCAAAGAAAGAGTTTAAAAAGGAGAAATTCAGACGGAAGTGTTGCTGAAATTCTCCTAGAAGTTCCTTTGAATGGTTGTTGTTGTTACTGAAGAAACAAATTTACATTTTTTAACTTTTATTATTTTACCAGAAGAACACAATGAAGCTGTTAGAAATACTGTGCGCTGTATCGACTAATAATCATTTCTGTGAACATTTTAAAGCGGATTAGCTCTCACTGGGTAGAAGAAGAGCTTAGCAACAGATGATGGTTTGAATTTATAACAAACTAGTCAAAGCAGCCCAGATTATTGTGTTTGTAGTGAAAAGAACAGAGCAGAATTAATTCTGATTATTACGTTATTTATCACATGAAGGAAGAGTTGGATTACTTTTAAACCACATTTCTTCTCCCTTTCATGACCTGCTTTCAGTCACTTTATTACAAATTAATGAATTCACTTCCATCGCTGAAACAAACTCACCATTAATCTAATCCCCAGTCCCCTGCAGCAGAACAGATCAGCAACTCACCTGAAGTCAGTTTTCTGACCGTGACTCAGTGTTTGACACCCAGTAGCTTTGATCTGTGACCGAATCAATCAGTGTGTCAATCATGTGACCCGCAGGAGCTGTTGAGGTCAAACATTCACTCCTGTGTGTGTGTGTGTGTGTGTGTGTGTGTGTGTGTGTGTGTGTGTGTGTGTGTGTGTGTTGCTGTGCTCACACCCATCATCCTGGGACTTTTATGAAAGACACTTGAGCCAGATGATTCAGCAGCTTTGTGAATTTACACACCTGTTGTGCTGATGAGCCACATAAAGTAATCAGAGTATTCTGTTCATCAAAACAACTCAAGAATGTGAAATACCGGTATTTGTTCTATAAATGTCTGAATATTTTGAATATTCCGTCTCTTCGCCATTTAAATCATTCCTCTGTTAGTTTCTGACTGAAATGTGGCGTTAAATGACTGATTTTAGAGCTTTGAAGCCAGACTCTCTGTGACAGCTGCTGTGTGAGACGTGACGGTGCTGAGTGCAGAGAATGACCCCCGGTTGTAATGTTTTGGCCGGCCGGCCGCCCCAGGCCTGGGCTGTGATCAGGGCTGGAGGGAGTACGAGGGCAGCTGCTACTTCTTCTCCACCGAGCCCAAGACGTGGAAGGAGGCCAACGCCTACTGCCTCCACCGCAGGAGCAACCTGATGAGCATCCAGGACGTCAACGAGAGGGTCCGGCACACACACACACACACACACACACACAAACACACACACACACACACACACACACACACACACCACACACACACACACACACACACACACACACACACACACACACACACACACACACACACACACACACACACACACACACACACTCACACACACACGCACAGTCTCGTATTTCTATCCTTGTGGGGACCGTCCATTGACTCCCATTCATGTCTAGCCCCGAACCCTGACCCTTACCCTAACCCTAACCCACACCACAACAAAGCCTAACCCTAAAGAAATGTTTTTGCACTTTTACTTTTTTCAGTAACAACAACATGGTCAAGAAAACACTGTTTCTCCTACTTAGGACCGGAAAAAGGTGCCCACAAGGCACGTCGTTCCACGTTTTGCTATCCTTGTGGGGACATTTGGCCCCAACAAGGATAGAAATACGAGAACGCGCACACACACACACACACACACACACACACACACACACACACACACACACACACACACACACACACCTCCAGGTTCAAACCATTTCCCTTCTCATTTTCCACATCCTTGCGTGTGTTTGTGTGTTTGTGTGTAGTTGTGGCTCCGGACGCAGATCAACAGTGAGATCTACTGGATCGGCCTGAACGACCAGGCAGTGGAGGGAGTGTATGAGTGGAGCGACGGGACCACCTTCATACCGTACTTCTCGTACGTACAGCATGCACTTTAAACACCTCATCACCTTTAGAACCTTTTTACATTTGGTCTCCATCCTGAGGATGAACCAAGAACATCAAAACCTGAACCCTTCATCAAGCCACACTTCAGAACCTGAACCTGTCAGCTGCCTGCTGGGACCAGGTTCTGTGCTTCAGTCCTTCAGTTGCCCTTTCTCTAGAGAACCAGTTTTCTTCCTCCCACTCCATAAGTTGTCTTCCTCCCACTCCTTTTCGAGCTTTATGTATTCATGAGTAACATATAAATGGTATTGTTTACTTCTGTAAATTGACTTTTGTTCGAAAAATGTTATTTTGCAACAGCTCGAAATAAATCAAATCAAATCAAATCAAACCACAGCACTTTGGTGTTCTCTGCTGAGAACCTAAACCTCCATGACCAGGACCATTTTTCCACCACATTTACTGCTTCATGCATCTTCACCACGTGTTTAATGTTCCTCCCTCTTCTCCACAGAGCGACATCGTCAGCATAAAGCCATTTCCCAACACCTCCTTTAACTAGTGAGAACACCTCACTGATCATTCCAGAGAACAGTACAGGGCTAATGACACTCCCCTGAGGATCTCCATCCAACTGACCCCCAAAACACAACCAAGGTTTTGTGTTTTCACTTGAAAATGTTGAAAATCATTCTGACCATGTCTTCAGTCTGGAAACTTTCTGTTGGTATCGATTAGCCGTGTGTCCAAAAGTTTTAAACAACACCAGAAAGGGCTTCATTTGTCATTGGTCAACAAGAGAAAAGAGGATTAGGTAAATCTCCAGATTTCAAGAGAAAGTTTTCAAAGACTGTGAGGAACAGTGACTCAGAGCTGCCACCCGGTGGCCAGAGGGGTTTTGTCTTCCTCTGAATCTCGGGCTCACTGTGGAGTTGTGGTTTCAGGTACTGGATGCAGGGACAGCCTGATAACTACGGCGATGAACCCGGGGAGGACTGCGTTCAGGTGGTGGGATATAACTTCGGACAGTGGAACGACGAACACTGCAACGTCTCCAGGAAATTCATCTGCAAGCACGCCAACCGTGAGTCAGCAAGCCGACATGTGACGGGGGTCGAAGCGTCAAGCCATCAGTCATGAGGTCAGAGGTCGATCTGGAAGACGGAGTCAAAGGTGATAAGACTGGAAACCTTTGTTTCTCCCTCAGCGAACCCGGTACCGAAGTGTGACTTGGCCAGCGGGTGGATGCAGCACAACTCCAACTGCTACAAGCTGAACTCGGACACCAGGAAGAGCTGGACTGCAGCGCGGGCGGACTGCGTGCTGGACGGAGGGGACCTGGTGTCCATCGCCTCAGAGGCAGAGAACCAGTATGTGATGGCGATGATGGGCGAAGGACACATCGACCTCTGGATCGGGCTCTCCACCCTGGTGAGAGGAGCCTCCCACGGCAGCCCCGAGTCCTTCCACGCCGGTGTTGACTTTAGAGGTTGTCAATTTGTCTTTCTGCAGAAATGCACCAAGATTTCCTGCCAGGTCGAAGCCGGGAACTCGGACCTGTCCTGGTCGGACAGTCAGCCGGTGTCGTACACCCACTGGGCCCAGGGACAGCCTCAGATGTGAGAGGAGACGAGGACGGATGAGCACGGGCCAGATGTTATGAAACGAGTCTCACAGAAACGCCGTCTCTCCTCAGTGACGCTCAGGTTGGCTCGTGCGCCGCCATCGTCAAAGACGCGTCGGATTCCTTCGGAAACTGGACGTCACATCAGTGCAGATTTGAGCGTCCCTACATGTGCAAACGACCGCTGAGCAGTGAGTTTCCTCCCAGGCCCGGTTCACTTTTAACAGCGGCGCTTTAAACAGTTCACACTCAGTTTGACCTCTGTGACCTCTGTGACCTTCACTCAGCCATCTGCCCGGACGGCTGGCAGAGCTTCTCTGGAAGCTGCTACTGGATGGTCAGCAACAGAAACATGATGACCACCTGGCCCGAGGCCTTCACCAAGTGCTCCGATCTGGGCGCTCACCTGCTGATCATCAACAGGTGAGGCGGAGCTCCGCCCATCAGGACGGGCGCACACATCCGCTACAGCTGAACCACACATCTTGCAGTCCTTGCTGCCGCGAAAACAAACCGCAGTGGCGAGGTCGAAATCACAATCAGTTGCCGTGCGATCAAAGTTCCAATTGCGAAACGTGCATTACTTAAAGAACCAGCAGCACCACCTGGTGGACCAACACGAAGACGACAGGGTTTTCAGCGTTTCTGCTCTTTCTGTGGAAACTGACATCGTTTTTCAAAAGGTTGCTGTCTAAATGCAAGATTATTCTAAAACAAAAACACTAAAACACTGTGTTAATTTGAAACGTTGTGGTGTAAACAGGTCAAAGGTTTTAACTGAAACCCGGTTTGTGTTTCTGTTCTTCACCTGAAGTCAAGAGGAGCAGTTCTACATCAACAGTTACCTTCCACACTTGAACTACAAGGACATTCCTGACATGTGGATCGGTCTCTCAGGTAGTCTACACACACACACACACACACACACACACACACACACACACACACACACACACACACACACACACACACACAGCAGTCTTTCCTCAGGCCGGTCATGGAAACTCCTGTAATCAGATAAGGACAAGGACGGGACGTTCCAGTGGGTGGACAAATCCAAGGTCACCTTTTCAAACTACGGACCCGGCTGGCCCAGGAACACGGCGAACTTCTGGGACTGCGGCCAGATCTTCACAGGTTGGACTGAGCTCGGCTTCTTCTGTGGTTTTCTCGGTCTTCCTCCCAGATCCCGGTCAGCTCGCGTCTCTGTTTCCATTCCAGGAAACTACGCTGGCAAATGGGAAACGACCAACTGCTTCAAGAAGCTGGGCTACATCTGCGAGATGACGGGCGGACAGAACCCCAAGCCCACCGCCGCTCCCGGTCAGTCCCGCCTCCGGGCCCGCGGGGGCGCCGCGTCACGGCGCCGCCATGTTTAATCCAGGCTTCCTCTTGGCCGCAGACTTCCACTGCGACAGCGGCTACCTGCTCTACGGGAACTTCTGCTACTTCTTCAAGATCGAGGACGTGAAGAACTGGGCCAACGCCGAGGCCGAGTGCGTGAAGGAGCAGGGCCACCTGGCCAGCTTCCACTCCGAGGAGGAGTTCTCCTTCCTGATCGGTGAGCGCTCAGCAGATCAGTGAACTCTTCTGTCTCCCAGACAGCTACAACAAACACAAACGGAAAGATCCGGATGGTGATCCGTTATGAAGCAGAGAGGCGTTGGTGGAGCATCAGGCCCTGCAGGTTCCACGTGTGGCCTCTAGGGGCTGCTGTTCCTTTGGAAAAGTTCATTTCAGTGGAATCGATTGATGTTTCCGTGTCAACGGACAAACAAAACACTGTTGGAGTTTTTCATTTTCCCTGGAATATGGAGCCTTAAGCAGTGGTTGATTTACTGGAAACATTCTTGAATGAGTGAATCTGTGGTGAGGTTTAAACTGTCACTTAAACCTCAACACCTGTTAAATATAACAGAATATATTCCTATCACATGAACATTTCTCTCTGTATCATTCAAACAGATTATTAAGAGAGTGCATAAAAAATGTAATGAATGAAAGGCATAAAAAAGGCCCAAGTTCTGTCAACATGTTGTTATTAGAGATTAATTAAATAAAATCCTTGAAGTATATGAAGATAAATACATTTAGTGTTTTCACAGGTTAAATTCTGAAGTTTGATTGTCTCCACTCACTGTGAATGTGATCTCTTTCCGCAAATCCTCATCCTGAAGCATTTTAAAGTCCTGTTCTGTTCTGTTCTATTCTGCTCTACCCTGTCCTGTCCTGTCCCGTCCTGTCCCGTCCCGTCCCGTCCCGTCCCGTCCCGTCCCGTCCCGTCCCGTCCCGTCCCGTCCCGTCCCGTCCCGTCCTGTCCTGTCCCGTCCTGCAGCTCACATGCCCGGGGAGGCCTGGGTGGGTTTGAATGATAGAACCACTGAGGGCCACTTCGTGTTCACTGACGGCACTCAGGCAGTAAGTAACACCGACACGATCTGTTTCATTACACCCTGGAAACCTTCATCACTGGTTTCTTTTTATTTTATTTTCTCTAAATCAGCAGAATTTCAGGAAACTTTAAAACAAACTGTGCACCAAGTTTGGATATTTTCCACATATTTGAGCCAAAGACATTTTTTTTTTAATTAAAAAGGTTAATATTAACAAAAAACATTAAAAAGCCTCAAATAGATAAACTTGAGTCTGAAATGATTTTCTCTCCTTATTCTCAACACTGTTCAGAGCCTGAAGCTGCAGAACGCTGATGTGTTAAAGAACCTCTGCAGACTTATCGAGCCATTTGTTCGTCTCATTTTCAGATATCTATGGTTATTTAGTTTCTTTTATTTTTTGTATTTTTGTAATATTGTTATTTTCATATAATGTTACTAAATGAATCTGTTTCTGTTAGCTGAGTAATCTGTGACTCATGCTGTTCATTGTTTTCTTAATGTGATTGATCGGTGATTGCTTTGTGATTGATTTTAATATTTGAAAAACCCCAAAACAAATGTTCTCTTCTGTTGTGTAAATATTTAGAGATTTGAAGGAGGTGAAATTGAAGAAATGGGTTTGTAGTTTTCTTCAGGACCTTTTTCTGAGGAAACGTTAAAGCTCCGGAGTTTCTGCACATCAGAAGTGGAATCATTGGACTGAACTGTGTGTGAAGAGCTGCTGCTGCTGCTGTGTGTTCAGGACTTCCTGCCCTGGGGCAAAGGTCAACCAGACATCTATGAGGATGAGGACTGCGTGCATGTGCAGGGAACCGGCCAACTGGATCCTGGAAAGCTCAACGACGACTCGTGCACGTCCAGGAAAGACTACATCTGCAAGAAAGGTGAGTGCCGAGCACGTCGGGGTCTGCCGCTGCTGCAGAGTCACTAATGAAGCCTCTGTTCCCCCCAGAGAAAGGCGCCGGGCCCCCGCCTCAGCCTCCCACATCAGGACCAGGTCAGAGCTCAGATCTCAGGGTCAGGGTCGGGTCGGGTCAGGGTGACTGACCGGCTGTGTTTCCTCCAGGGTGGAATGAGAAGTGTGGCTCGTGGATGTCGGACCCCTACAACGACTACTGCTACCTGTTCAACTACTACTCCATGAGGACCTGGGCCGAGGCCCGGGCCGACTGCGTCAACCAGGGGGGCGACCTGGTCAGCATCACCGACCCCTTCGAGCAGGCCTTCATCCAGGGTCAGCAGCCGCCCATCCACCCATCCTCCATCCTCCATCCTCCATCCTCCATCCACCATCCTCCATCCTCCATCCTCCATCCTCCATCCTCCATCCTCCATCCACCCATCCTCCATCCTCCATCCTCCATCCACCCATCCTCCATCCGGCCATCCTCTATCCTCCATCCTCCATCCTCCATCCTCCATCCTCCATCCTCCATCCGCCCATCCTCCATCCTCCATCCTCCATCCACCCATCCTCCATCCTCCATCCTCCATCCACCCATCGACCCATCCTCCATCCTCCATCACCCATCCTCCATCCACCCATCCTCCATCCTCCATCCACCCATCACCCATCCTCCATCGACCCATCCTCCATCCTCCATCCTCCATCACCCATCCTCCATCCACCCATCACCCATCCTCCATCCACCCATCCTCCATCGACCCATCCTCCATCCACCCATCCTCCATCCTCCATCCTCCATCCACCCATCCTCCATCCTCCATCCTCCATCCTCCATCCTCCATCCTCCATCCGCCCAGAAGATACACACAATTCTAATCATAATAATTTTCCTGTAAGATAATTAGAATTTGTGAAAAGAGGCTAAACGAAAATAAAATAAAGAGCTTGATGATAAATAATTGACTGGAGCAATCACAGCTTTACGGAGTGCAGTGATGGTTCTAAAAACTTTCATTCCCATAAATAATGAAAATCAGTCCTAAAGTTCTGGGATTTTTTTCAGTGGACACATGAAGAGATGGGTCCCACGGTGGTACAGTGTTTAGCGCTCTTGCCTCACAGCAAGAAGGTTCTGGGTTCAACTGCCGGCCGGGGCTCGGGGCCTTTCTGTGTGGAGTTTGCATGTTCTCCCCGTGTGTGTGTGGGTTCCCTCTAGGTACTCCAGCTTCCTCCCACGGTCCAAAAACATGCATGTCAGGTCAATTGATCACCCGAAATTGCTCCTAGTGTGAGTGTGAATGGCTGCTCGTCTATCTGTGTCAGCCCTGTGACACACTGGCGACCTGTCCAGGGTGTACCCCGCCCTCGCCTGCAGAAGCTGGAATCAGCTCCAGCGACCCTGAAAGGGAGAAGCGGTTCAGAAAATGGATGGATGGATGTGAAGAGGTGTTTTTCTGCTTTCTGCCACCAGGCGGAGCCAAATCAGCTCCAATCCAGCGGGTGTGTTTCGTTCTGCAGAATTAAAATAATGACGTTTTTAAACTCTGCTGCAGGTCATTCTTTTAAATTATCTCAAGACTTCTTCATATTTTTAATTGATTCATTCCAGACACGTCAAACTATATGGACTCATGCACACACACACGGACACGTGTACACACACAGCATGGTTACAGCAGCGTTACTTTTCACGTTGGTGTTTGGTGAAGCTGAAGAGGCGAAGTGGGGTCAGGTCCTCGGTTCACCTCTGGACTGAATCCAGATGTTGACGGTGTCCCACAGGTGTGATCCAGCAGAGCCCCACCGGGGTCTCCCTCTGGATGGGGGGCTTTCACTCCACCAACGAGGGCGGCTGGGAGTGGATCGACGGCTCTCCGTTCAGATACGTCCACTGGAACGCAGGTCAGTCGGAGAGGGGCCGGGGGTCCAGGGGGTCTAGGGGGTCTAGGGGGCCCACCAGGGGGTCTGAGATGAGCCAGTTCATCGGGGTCTACAGGGATGGGAGCTGGGACTGAGGTAAAACTAAACTGAACCCCCTTTAACGTCCAGGATTACAGCTGGAAGCAGAAGAGTCCTGCTTTCTGATCATTTCCACTAATTTTAAATTTCTCGGTCTCTTTCAACCAGTTTTCAGCCAAGTTTGACCTTTTCTTTGTGGTGACACGAGTCTCGGTCCACGGGCCTCATGTTTGACCCCCCTGACTCTCGGCTGTCCAGGTGATCCAGACAACTATGACGGTGAAGACTGCCTGTCCATACTGATCAACAACGGCTACTGGAACGACGACAAGTGCGAGCGCAACCGGGGCTACATCTGCAAGCGGAGAGGTGAGGAGAGCCGCCGCCCACTTCCTGCTTCCTGCTTCCTGCTTCCTGCGAGGACGAGCTGGAGTCCTGACGTCTGTTCTGTCCTGCAGGAAACACGCCCAAGCCGCCGCTGCCTCACGACGGTAACGACCACCGTCGGACACATCTGGCCGGGGGATGGAGGAGGAGGTATGAGTACGGACCGTGAAAGCGGGGCCTCACGATCCTTCGGACTTTTTGGGTTTTAAGCAGGAGGTGTCAGAAAAATTACCACAGGGATAACTGGCTTGTGGCGGCCAAGCGTTCGTTGCGACGTCGCTTTTTGATCCTTCGATGTCGGCCCTTCCTGTCATTGTGAAGCAGAATTCACCAGCCGAGTGCAGTCGATGTGTAACCAGCGCGGAGAGCGCAGGCAGCAGATACGCCTCCAGTGCGAACAGCCAAGCGCTGACGCGGAGACGCATGCGGCGCCTCCGCTACGCCTCCGCTACGCTTCCGCGTCCAGTGCGTTCCCGGCATAACTCTGTCTCCATTGAAACGGGAAAAATGAAACTTTTTGTGAGCCCCGGTCCTGCATGTTTGAGTTCTCTCCCTGCTTCAGCACACCTCGATCTGATGCTGAAGCTTGCTAAAAAGCCCAGGAATGAGTCCTCGTTGCAGTCAGGTGTGCTGCACCTGGGACAGACCTGAAGCCTGCAGGACTGCGGTCCAGGAGGACCAGAGTTGAAGCAGCTGTCTTAAAGATGTTCATGAACTTTTTCTGTGTTCTGTAATCTCACTCTGAACAGACATGATGGAGATTATAACGTGTCCTACACATTCGCAGACGGGGGTGAGTGGAGCTGCCTTCCTAATCCCACAGATTGGAGATGAAGTGAACAGCTGGTTATGACGGTGGTCTGCCTCTCTGTCACAGAGCTCAGGTGTCCTGGAAACGACTGGTACGAGTTTGGCGAGTTCTGCTACAAGCCGTTCAGCGAGAGGAAGACGTGGCACGGCGCCCGGCAGGCCTGCAGGGCCCAGGGGGCCGAGCTGGTGTCCGTGCTGTCCATGGCCGAGCAGAACTGGCTGGAGAGCTACCTCGACATGGGTGAGGACGCACTCAGGGACTCGGTCAGCACATCTGTGGTGTTTGGGTAGAAACGCTCTCACTTAGGACACTTTCAAAAAGGTAGTCTGAGCAACTGGTGTGCAGCATTTGCTGCCTGTAATTTGACACCTGCATCGCTCATGTTGCTGGTTAAACACACGTTGCACCTCGCTAACCGGTGTGTTTGTCCTGTGGTGCAGCCACCAGCGACATGTGGACGGGTCTCAATGACCTGGCGTTCTCGGGGCTGTTCATGTGGTCCGACGAGCACCTGACCACCTTCACGTACTGGGCTCCGGGCGAGCCCAACAACCACGAGGGCCTCCAGGACGGCTGCGTGGAGATGTCACACCAGGTGAGGGGCAGCCGACGACCACCACTCAGCCATTAAATCATACAGGAACTGTGAAGATATCACTTATTTCAACATCTGCGCCACGACAAAGAAAAGCTTCAAAGTGTTGTTTCCTTGTTGACTGATTCCAGACGGGCCGATGGAACGACGTGGCCTGCACTGAGCTCAACTCCTACATCTGCAAGCAGGCTAAAGCTCATTACCCCGTCCCGTCGGTGAGGCCCACAGTGTACGGCTGTCCTCAGGTGAGACCCGCGTCCCCCCACCACACACGGACATGGCGCTGTACCGGCACTGTGTGTTCAAACCCTCTGCCTGCGTCAGGGCTGGGACGCCTACGCCTACGCCTGCTACTGGATGGAGGAGACGGCCAGGAGCTGGACGGAGGCCAAGGCCTTCTGCATGGAGAAGGAGGGCTTCCTGGTGCATGTGGGAGACATGTGGGTACAGTTCAGACCGCATCATCTGACCTTACTCCGATATGGCCTCACCCTGACCCGAACCCCAGGGTGACTTTACGTCCGCCTCTCTTTCAAACTGCAGCTATGAGCAGGCTCACTTCACCGTGGCTCTGTCCTTGCGGACGGGTTTCTGGTGGATGGGCCTGCGCGCTCAGGGTGGCGGCGGTGGCGGCGGTGGCGGCGTGGACTACGTCTGGGACAACGGCTCGCCGGTCACCTTCACTCACTGGGACAGAGACCAGCCAGGTCCGGTGCCAGTTGCAGCTCCGCCGCGCAAGGAAACCTCCCCGCCCGACTCAACGGCGTCTTTCTGTCCTGTCTCCAGATAGCGGGGATGGTACCTGCGTTGCTATGACAGCCGGATCGGCCGGCGGCTTCTGGGACGACAGGCAGTGCTCCAAGAAGTTCGCCTTCATCTGCGAGAAGCCGCGACCGGACATCGGCCCGCCCACCGCCGGCCCGACTCCGCCTCCAGCGCAGGGCTGCGCAGCCGGTTGGACGGCGCTGCCACACTTCAGGAACTGCTACAAGGTGGGCCCAACCCCAGAACCCCAGAGTCTACATGTTGCCTTTTATCTTTAATGTCAGGATTAACACTTGTTCTTGGAACGGACCGCGGCCGATTCCCTGCAGCTCTTCCACAACGTGGACTGGTCCCAGAAGAAGAGCTGGGGCGCCGCTCGCAACGACTGCTTCTGCAGGGGGGGCGCTCTGGTCAGCATCCACAGCCAGGAGGAGGAGGAGTTCCTCTCTACCTACAGCAAAGGCACCAGCAAGTGGATTGGCCTCCAACACTACCCTACAGAAGGAGGTGGGTTTGATTCCCATGTGTTACTAATCACTCTGGAGCGACGGTCTCATAACATCCCCCTCCGGTTCCCAGGGTACTCCTGGAGCGATGGGACCCCGCTGTCCCACACCAACTGGGCTGACGGGGAGCCCAACAACCACGAGGGCCGCGAGGAGTGTGTGGAGATGGTGAGCAGCCCCAGCGGGACGTACTCCTGGTGGAACGACCTGAACTGTGACGCCCATCAGGACTGGATCTGCAAGATCGTGAAGGGGAAGGAGCCTGTCGAGCCCCGGGTGGCCCCCACCCCTCTCCCAGGTACCGCCGCTTTGCTCTTCACCTCCAGGAGGAAAGGGTCCAACAGAGCCAGACGCACCTGCTCAGGCAAACAGGTTCCTCTCCAGCTCCACAGCAGCTCTGTTTCTCTGCTGCTGTCAGATTTCCAGGATATCTCATCATTGGTTGGTTTGGTTCCAGTTCTCTTTCAGAACTCTTTCAGATAAAACCTCTTCTTTGGTAGTGTTAATCACATCTACTGAATGTTCACGTACATTCAGTGTACATTTCGGTCAAGACAATAAAACATGACGCACTGATTCCATCCTGCCACGCTCACCCTGGATGTTTCCCAGTCACTTCAGACGTTCTGCAGGACCACAGTGTCCCAGTGTCAGTCGGGTTCAAACCAGTCCATCCCTCCGTCTCCAAGGAGCAGAAATGTCTTCCCCTCTGGCCCATAGTCCACTCCACTTCCTGCCACTGGAGCTGCAGTTCTCCTTCAATATGCCATTACACTCACTGTTCCGCAGAAGGATGAACCAAAATCTACATCCTCTTCTGAGAGCACTTTCTTTGCAAGAGAGCCTGTAATTTCATTTCCTTCTATTCCTGAAAAACTGGGGATCCACAAAAACATATGTGGCATCCTAATCTGTCAACTCAAACATCTTGAAATCTCCCAGATTAAATCTGGACATACTCTTGATCTCCCTTCTTTTAAAGCCTCCAGAGCAGCAACAGAGTAATACAATAGAGAGCATGCAACAGTTTTTTGAGGCACATTCTCCTTTATCCATTTCAGAGCCCATAAATTAGCAAGTAGCTCAGTGGAAAAAACTGACAGACTATCTAAGAACAGACACTCTGTTTTAACCCACCGGTGGCCACATACACCCCGAGCCCAGGTCTTCCACAATCTGGGTCCTCAGAGCCATCAGTAAACATTAATTTAAATTCATTTAACATTTATTTACTGCATCCCTAGAAACACTCCTCTCCCTTTCTAACAACTGGAGATGAACCAGGAAGAAGCCAGAGGGGAACAGGAGACAAAAGTTCTTCCTCACTCTGCCTTGATTGAAACACATCACTTTTGCTATCTGCTTAATCTGATGAAAGGAAGAGGTCTACTCAGTGATCCAGACTTCTGAGGTCCTCAGGAAGAGGTCTACTCAGTGATCCAGACCTATGAGGTCCTCAGGAAGAGGTTTACTCTGTGCCTCAGAGTCAGGAGAAACCAGGTGAAGCAGCATTCAGTTCCTCACCTGAACAGACTTCCTGCTGTCACACTCTCTTCTTTCAAATCAGGACTGAAATTAAACCACTATAATTAACTCAGTCTTTCCATTAAACTATAGATTTTACCTTGTTTCATCACCTTTGTCTTAGATAGTAGTGTTCTGATGAAATCTGAATCCCGTTTAAGCGCTGGAGTGCGGTTCGAACCCCGGCTGGAGGAAGTACAACGGCATCTGCTACTACTACAACGACACGGACATGGTGGACTTCCACACGGCTGTGCTGCGCTGCTACGCCGAGAAGGCTCTGCTGGTGTCCATCCTCAACCAGCACGAGCAGGCCTACGTCAACAGGATGGTGAGGCGCCGCCGGGCCCCGGAGGGGTTCCCCCGCAGGGGCTCCGCTGACCCGGTGTTCTCCTGCCCCTCCAGGTCGGCACCGGGAAGGTCTCCGCAGCCTGGATCGGACTGAGGAAGTTTGGCGTGGCCAGCGGACAGTACCTGTACGTCAGCCTCATGGAGGGAAGCAGCACAAACACAGAGGAAACCACTAACTCATGTGAAAGCAGCACACCTTACTGAAAAGCAACACTTTAATAGCTTTACTTTCAATTGTTTCTTTCAAGTGAAGGGGACAGAAAGTAAAAAAAAAGTGGATTTTAATCCCTTGATTAAATAAAAAAAGACTGAAATGACGTCTGCACTGCAGCGCCATTTAACCTGCTGACTGGAACGATAGCAACTTCCAGACTATAGAGCATCTTCCTGTACTAACATCCAGATTAACTACTGACTTTCTTCCTCAGCTGGGTGGACAACTCGCCGGTCTCCTACACTCACTGGAGTCCCGGTGAGCCCAACAACGCCAACAGGGAGGAGCAGTGTGTCCAGATGAACAGACATCAAGGTATGACAGGTCACTGCAGGCGCAGCCTGTGGGTTTCAGTGACATCTAGTGGTCACGGTGTGCACGGCAGCCACCTTCACCAACCTGAAACGCCCTGAAATGCATTCATGACCTCTGACCTGTTGAAGGTGGATGGAACGACGTCAACTGTGGGTGGGCCGGGGCGGGCTACGTCTGTAAGAAATACCACGGAGACGACCACACTGCGCCCCCGCCCACCCAGCCCTGGGAGGGAAACTGTCCGGAAGGTAACTCAGGGAGGGGGAGTCCGTCACAGTGAGGGTCAGAGGGTCCAAGTCTTATTACTTAAGGCCCTGCTGGTTCTGTGGCTCTTCTGTTCACATATTTTGGAGAGCTTTGTGATGAAAATAAAACATACTGGTCTCTTCCAGTGTTCGCAATCGTCCTTCCAGGAGTTTAAGCTGAATTGTTTTTGTTGCAGGCTGGATGCGTTTTAAGGACAAGTGCTTCCTGTTCAAAGGGAAAGCCAACGACATCCACGGCACCTGGTTCTTCGCTCGGGACTGGTGCAAAGATCAGGGAGCCAATCTGGCCGTCATCGACAGCCAGGAGGAGAACAGTGAGCTCAGCACTGATTAATGCAGGAGTTCTGACTGAAGAGAGCCTCCATGTCTCCATCCTCCTCTTCCTCCTCCTCTTCCTCTTCCTCAGACTTTGTGACCAGCTACCTGAAGGACCTGCAGCACCAGACGTGGATCGGCCTGTCGGACCTTGTGGTGGAGAACCAGTACGCCTGGAGTGACGGGGTCAGCTCGGTACTCTACACCAACTGGAACGACAACGAGCCCAACAACGTGGGCGGAGCGGTACGGCCGTCGCTCCACGGCGACAGAACAGTCCTCCTCAGCCGCCCGGTCGTCTCCAGCTTCTCCTGCTCCTCTCCACAGGAACACTGCGTGGCCATCACTCACACCATGGTGGCGAGCGGCAGGTGGAACGACGACGCCTGCAGCAAGAACCACAGCTTCGTCTGCTCCATGAAGAAATGTCAGTCAGCGCCGCGGCGGCGGAATCAGAAACGCGGCGCCTGAGCCGTTCAGGAGCAGACGGTCTTAATGTTCTGGCTGGTGTGTTTCCCCCCTCCCCCCTCAGCGAGCAGCATCGACCCACCCCCGGCGACCAAGAGCCCCTGCCCGTCCGGCTACATCTCCTGGTACCAGAACTCTCTACGAACAGGCGTGTTCGCCTGCGCCGTCATCGGTGCCATCCTGTTCCTCTGCCTCATATGTGGACTTCTGTTCGACGCCATCCGCGTCCGACGCAGCAGGCAGAGCAGCATCAGCTTCCCAGACATAGAACTCACCACGGTCACATCGAGCAGCGTGGTGAGTAAAGGTTCAGAACGCCCTTAGATCTCCGTCTGAAGGGAAATGACGAGCTGTGACCTTCCTTCTGTTGCAGTCGGCGTTCAACAACCCCAACGTCGGAGAGGAGTAAATCACCGGGACAGCGACCGCGATGCGTTCTGTTCAATCAGCAAAGAAGTAGTGTGAAGTCTTGTAGGACTGAGTAGTGTTGTGTATATTGTAATACACCAATGAAACAAGGACTTTCCAGAGATTACTTGGCAATACTGTCAGTTTTTTCTCCCTCACATGTCCAGATAATGTAACTGTAGTGCCTTCAATAAATTACAGTAAACACAGATGTAGTTTCCAGTGTTTATTTACATCTGCAACACGTTTTTCTTTCTTTTTTTTTTAAAATAAATCTCACAAAAAGAGAGAGGGGAAAAAGCATCGTTCAAAACACTTTTCCCAGTAAATCATTAATTGAGCAGAATAATTTAAAAAATGAGGCACCGACAGCCGAGAAGAAGGCGAACAGAAATGAGAAGACTCGGGCTGTTTGAGCTTCCCGCCAACGTAAACAGTCATGATTCACACAGCACCCCTCCTTTCCATAACAGACACACACACACTTCATGAGTGTAAGGAGAGAAACACACTACGGTTCCTCATCAAGCCCTTTGATTTGTGCACCAACACCAACCGAAGTGCAAAGTTCTGCCCTTGTGTCCAAATCGGATCGCTTCCTCCATATTTACATTCTCATCCAACTAAACTCTTCGAGTCAAACTGAGGGTAAACAGAAGTAGGGACCGGCGCAGTCCTGCAGGTCTTCAGAACCACGGATGAGGAAAAGACTCGAGTGGCGGCCTGCTTCAACGAGACCAACTGAAATTCATCCAGCTTCCTGCTGCAAAAACACTAAGGGAACAAACGGCTTCGACCAACCGGGCTGCTGTAAATGAAAAAGAGACGGTTTCCCTCTCGCTGTGATGGGAGCCCCTGTTTGAGGGACGTTAACATTTTACTGTTTCTGGTTCTGGTTCTGTAGTGGTTCTGGGTCCAGGCTGGCCCTGAAACGAGGAAGCAGGCCGGCTGAAGCTCCTGTAAACCTTCTTATTTCATGTCTCATGAAGGAAACATGTTAGCTTGTGATCCAACAAACAGCCTGTAACAGAACAACGATTCATTCAGACACCGCTCCACTCTAAAGCTAAAACACGTCTTCATGCTCTCTAAACCCCACGTCAATCGAAACGCTGACTGAAGCTGATGCTAATTCTGACGCTAGCTAAAGAATCCAATGCTAAAACAGCTGACTCTAATCTTGATAAGAGCTGAAGAAGCTGATGCTAATCTTTGCGTGAGCTGAAGCTAACACCAATCTTGACTGACAGCAGTGTGAAAATCAGTTCGCCGACACAACGCAGCGTTAGCACGTGAAGCTAACAGACCTCACCTGTCGACAGCCAGTGGACACCAGGAATCACTAAAGGAACCAGAAACTCTTCAAACGTGGGTTAAATGAAGTATTTCCAATCAGCAAGTGGCTGCAGACCCTGAAGTGAAACAGGCCTGATGTGAAGGGAACCGACAGAATCTCTCCTCTTTGTTCGCAGGTCACGGTTTGATTGTTTCAATCATTTCATTCTTCATGTCAATGATTCATTTTTGGTTATTTTTTTCCAACCTGAGCATAGTTTAATCTGAGAACAGAGTTTAGAAGCTTTGAAAAAAAAAAAAAAAACACTTTCCAACATGGAAATTCGTGATATAATTATTTTACGGCACTTTGGTAAATATTTGATTTATTTTCCTGAACAGTTAGGATTTGGTGAGCAGCAGCAAATGAAATTAGCGCGGCCATGTGGAACAGAAATGCCTGAATGAACTTCTGACCCCGTCAGAGAAACAAGGTCAAAGTAAGTCCAGTCTTTCACTCTGAAAGACAGAAACGTCCCAGGATTTAAATATCTATTTACAAATGTGTGAACGAGTCAAAATGTCCTTAAGACCTGGGTTTCCTGATTACTGTGCAGTCCTGAAGTCAAATCTCATCTGTGTCAGTCTGTGCAAAACAATCACATAATCAAGTGATAATCCAGGCTACCAACGGCATTCTGGGTAACTGGGCAAGTTCTTTCAAAGTGCCCCCTCTAAGCTAAAATTCTGACGCCTACAAAATCCTAAAGCACTTATTGCCCCCCAAAACACACATTTAGTGTTAGAACAGGAGCAGGTACCCTGGTCTCAGCTGATCTATGAGCCCTCCGGTTGCATCGAAAGTAACCCACTTTTTGACTCAAAGAAAGCAGCCACTCTGAAAACTTCAAATACCGTACTTGTAAAAATCTTGAATTTGCGTAAACATATAAAGGAGGCGAAATAACAGGGACAGTGATACTGAAAGCAGTTCAAAACTTTTTGCTTTAATTATTTCATTGCAGTCACAGTTCATGGTCAAAAGAAAAAGATAAAATCTGAAATAATCAGCAGTTTGCCTGAAAATGCTCAAAGCACCAAACATAAAGTCATTCTCACAACAAGAAAAAGGACGAGTTCAGAATTCCAAGAGCGACAATTATTTTTACATGTCCATGTTTCTTAAGTGCAATTTTGCAGTACATAAAAAAAAAAAAAAAAAAAAAATCTAATCACGAGTTAACAAATTTATGGGAAACGCTCATAAGTGCCAACATAAAGCCCATGACATGTGGACCATTATTGTTTACAACCACTTTTTATCGGTTCAACCCGGTTACAAGAGTAACAAGTTCACTTCTTCTCTTTTACTGAAAAAACGGTGCATCACATCATTGAACATATCATCCCGTCCAGGCGGCTTTTTCTCACAACATGCAGAGAGAGCCTGCAGCCCTTCTTCTTCTGTGGTGTGTAAAATAAGGTTGAACATGCAAACAGCACACCTAGTGGCATGAAGTGCAAATGCAGTCATGGCGTCGTACTATTGAATGCCGAGTATTGACTGCATGTAATGCATCACCTTGATGCAAGCCGGGTAGTCGTGGGACCCCATTAGGTAGGTTCCAGACATGTCGTTGTAAATCATCCCGGGGATTTCAAGCTGTGTCGCTGATATCCGCCGTCTGTCAGGGCCCTCCTACCAGCAACTAACCGCTGAGCACTCGGAAAGGGCCCCATGAGGGGGATTTTCCACACGCTGTCGTTGCAGCGTCGAGTGTAGCGCCTTTAATTTGTCACTGAAATTGACTGATGTCAGCCGTTCCTCGGGGCCCCCTTCAGCTCGGGGCCCTAGCCAGTAGCGGCGCCTCTGGCTGGAGAGAAGCAGCTGCTGCTCATTCCGCCTCGGATTTAAACAAACAAACAAACAAAAATCCTCGGCAGTGGATTTCACCAAAAGAGGGCCCGTGGGTTTTCATAACCCACCAACCCTATGTAAGTTACGCCTCTGCTCTGGTTATGTGGCTACTGCCGTGTGCCCCTGTAGGTCTCGGGCCACTGGGCAATTGCCCAGTTGCCCTAATGGTTAATCCGGCCTTGCCTGCCGGGTGTACCGCACCATGGAGCTTGTTATGGTGAACTGCATTAAGTGTGCCATTCCAGTTCCAGGTTTTGCAGCCTGCCCTGAGCCTGAGGTCTATAAAAGCCCCACCTTGGCCACGCCCGCTCTCTCTCTCTCCACCTGGCTGGCAGCATGGCAGCAGCTGCTCACCTACCTTTAGTTTACTTTCTTGTAAGCTTTTAACTTCTAGACTTATAATAAATTGTTAAACTTTTACTTGGTTTGTCTTCCTTTGTGTTGCACCCACTGAGCCAGGGTATAACATACTGGGGGCTCGTCCGGGAAATGAAGGGTTTGGTTTGGATTAAGGGTGAGTTTGGACTAGCCTTTTGTTTCTCCATGTTTAGTTCAGTGTGTTGGCTCGTGGGTTAATTTAGTTTGGGTTGAGGTGCTGTTTGCCTTGTGTTAGCTGCCAGGCCAACCTCCCTTTTAGTTTTCTGAGTGCTTTGTTTGGTCCCTCTGGCTAGACCAGGGAGTGTTCCAGCTAGACTGACTTCTGTTTTCTGACCGCTGACCGTGGAACTCTGCGGTTCCAGAACTTTTCCAGTGTTCCGGCCTGGAGAAGTGAAGGACTGAGTTCATCCCAGGGGTCAAAGCTTCTCCTCTGGATTTTACTGCCTTCAGTCTTTGGACTCTGGACGAACGCTGAAAAGAGGCGACCAGGAGGAAGGATGCTCAGAAGTCTGCACACACTGTTGTATAACATATTCACACTTTTACTATTATGCTGTGATCAATCATGTATCCACTGTATTAATCACATTCTAAATCATTATGCTGAGATTCACTTATATACAATTTTATTCACATTCTAATGAAAATGTACTGATTCAACTGTGAACTATATTATTATCCTCCTATGTATGTATCCTACGCTTGTCTCATGATTTTAAGGCCTCCAGTACAGCAGGCTGGAACTGAAAACCAATTCTCTGTGTATCTGAAGACTTTTGCCACCTCCATAGTCAGCGTAAGCAAACTGGGTCACATCAGCACGGTTTGTCAGTACTTTCATCCAGAAAATGAAAACAAGGGAAGCATGTAGGCTGTATCGGGAAAAAATGGAGTGACGCACAGCTACAGTCAACTCACACATTTGGATATTAGTCCGCGTGGAAAGACTGCTGCTAATACTGCTAGCGAACCAGGCTTAGGTCAACGTGTTATCATTTACCCAGAGACAATATGATCACACCCAGTCTGAGGAGAGAGCACAGCTCCCCACCTAAATGTTTTCATAAAACAGCATAAGTGACTGTAATCTGCAACTTTGGTCATTTCTTTAAGCGTCTTCCAAATCAACAACAATGAATAAATTACATTATTACTCAGCTGGACTGCCCATTTAGAAGATTGTTTTCCAGGATTTGAGAGAAATTTGAACTTTACGAGTCCACCTTCACTCAAACATTTCTTTGGGCATGTAAGGCATGTTTTACTCCAAACAAACTTTCCTAGATTCTAAAAAAAGCTTTTAAGTTCCATTTATGGTAGTTTTTTGATTGTTAAAAGTCAGATATTAGCGCTTAATAGTGTATAAGATATTTCAACAGGATTGCTGAGAATGAAAGAAAGAGAGAACGAGAGTCTGTACTTGCCTTTGAGCCAATTTCACACAAAGCACACAGATCCTCAGAGGCTCAACATTTCTGTTGTGGTTTTGACATTTCCCCTCCTCTTGTGAAAAAGAGTCATTGTCATTGTCTCAGACGCATCTAACATAGTTAACCTTCTCTCTCAAACAGTCTGGTAGGTGCCAAATGCTCAGTGCAGACTCTTCAAAATGCAGAACCAGCCCAAAAGGAAAGTAGAATATCCACATTTTCCTTAATCCTCAGAGGGAATTATGCACATTATTAAACAGCACATGACAGTTTTGGAAAACATCGTGATGGACATCCTGACTTCTCATTATAGGCATCAAATGTTCTGCCTGAATACAGTTATCTAATTAACAGCCCGGGTGGTCAAACGATGAAGCGTCACATTAGCGACTCACATTGAATGTCTGAAAATACTTCTTTGTCTGAGTCTTGCATTTTTTTCTTGGTATCTGAATTAATGAAAAACTGGCTTTGCATCTTCTGGAATATTTATTAACTAATTATGCAAAATGAACCTTTTATGTGATGTAATATAGCCACAGTCAAAGCACTAACTTGGATTTTTTTTTTTCATTCCAAGGACCATAGTAGTAGTGCTAATTAAAGTATATCCCTAACGGTTCCCCCCTTTGATATGATTTCATCTTATCACCAAAAAAAAAAAAGAAGAATGTGTGCGAGTGTGTGTGAGTGTGCGTGTTGATGTGTATGTGTGTTCATGTGTATGCCGAGGTAGTAAAATAGCCTGTCATCAATCCTCTATGACGTAGCCCCGCCCCCTCTCGGTACATTCCGATCTCAGACGGGATCCTTCGCCAGTTCCAAGGCATATGCAGCTCTGTGTCAGCGTGTTGAAAAGGCAGTTAAGGGCAGCAAGCGTTCTTCATTGCCGGACGCGTGTGTAAATCTGCATGTGTAGGGAAAGAAGATGAAAAGAGAAAAATTAAAAGAATAAAAATAAGAAGGTAAAAATAAAAGAGAAAAAACAGCAAGCGTCCCTTCACTGATCTGGGCCTGTCTGCCTCCGTACTGATGGAAAACCTTTCCTCAGGAGCTCTAAACCCTGAATTACCACAGATCACAGCTCCAGCAGTTTGCACAATTTTGTTTATATAATGTAATAAGCATGCAAGCTATTTTCTAATGCTAGTATACGAAATTACAAACTTATATTAAGGTTCTTAATGGTAATCATTTTTAATCATTACGAATGTCCAAAAATCATTTTAGTCTTACCATTACCATATTTATTATTACATTCAGATTTTTTCCAATCATTCCAAGTAAAATCTGTTGTCTAATAACTATGTGATTTGTATTATTATTACTATTATTATTGCCATTATTTGTTTACTGATTTTATGGATTGATACTGATTTTATGGATTGATTGATTTATTTTTTATTTTTATTTATTTTATGATTATTTAAAAAAAAAATTTGTTACTTTTCCAAGAAAACATAATATATCTAATATTGTAATTAATTTGTTTTAAACCGTAACTTTAATTTTAATATAATTGTAATTTTTTCTGATTTTCCTTTCTACTGATTATATCCTTTTTGTAAATCAATACATAAATCACTAAATGAAACTTAATCTAATGTGAAGGAAAGAAGAGAGAAAAAAAAGAAAGAGAAAGTCAATATGCAACTGAATCAACCCATTTATTAATCAACCTATAAACCATCATAAAAATCATCCCAAAAAATTAATCATTCTAAAAATTAATAATAATAATAAAAAATCATCCTAAATAAGCCAAAAAAAAAAATCTAACCAAAAAAAAAAAATCATTCTAAAAAGTCATGCTCAAAAATCAAAGTTCCGGAGTCTCTACGTGTGTGCAGCGTGAATATATGTGGGTATGTATTAGCAGTAGCAACGCAAATGTTATACTGAAATGGGGAGGGGCGGGGAGGTGATCTTCATCAGACGGCGTCGTCCTCTTCATCCTCTTCATCCCGATATCGCCATGGATCCTCCAGGGCTCCACTTGGTCCTGGTCCAGGTCCTGGTCCTGGTCCAGGTAGTCTCTTCTTCAATGTCAGGACCTCCGGGCTCAGAGGGAGACATCAGTGGGGCAGGTTTTAGCCATTTGAAAAGGTGGTGGTGGATCTCCAGTGGAACTTTTAGTCAAGGCCGAATCCATGCATAAGGCAGAGTGCTCTGATATGAGGGACACAGCGCCCCCTGCTGAGAGTCTCTGATATGAGGGACACAGCGCCCCCTGCTGAGAGTCTCTGATATGAGGGACACAGTGCCCCCTGCTGAGAGTCTCTGATAAGAGGGACACAGTGCCCCCTGCTGAGAGTCTCCACCACTGTGACTGCAGTGAGCGGCTCCAACAGAGGGACAATATATGATTTCTACTTCCTAAAGATTTTCTCCCCCCTTCTGTTGGAGGATTATCAGCTCCAGAGTGTTCAGCCAGTCGCTCTGACACTGAGCTCAGACCTCAAAGGCCTTTTTGAGAAACTTAGCAGGAGCCGAGTTGTTTGGAAAACATGAGCAGCAGACTGTTCCAACATGCTGCTCCTCCACCTTTCTGAGCCAATACAGAGTCCAATGTTCAAACTAGTCTCCACTTAGATTATTCAGGCTCCAAACGCCATAATGTCATATTTTATTTGTTTGGGATTCTTCTCTCAAGCCTCTGGGCCTCCCACCACAAAGTGAGTGACGGCCAGGATTGTGATAACCAGCAGGGTGATCAGGCCTGACTGAATATCACAACCCGATCTACACGGTTTATCAGACCTCCTGTGAGGCTCGTCTGTCCTCGTCCTCAGGGTCTCTGTCCAGGCCGTCCCCAGGGTCTCTGTCCAGGCCGTCCTCAGGGTCTCTGTCCAGGCCGTCCCCAGGGTCTCTGTCCAGGCCGTCCCCAGGGTCTCTGTCCAGGCCGTCCCCAGGGTCTCTGTCCAGGCCGTCCCCAGGGTCTCTGTCCAGGCCGTCCCCAGGGTCTCTGTCCAGGCCGTCCCCAGGGTCTCTGTCCAGGTCTTTCAGGTGTCGTCAGGTGTCAGTCGGTGGGTCAATGAAGACACGTCGAGTCCTGTGCCATCAGTCACTCTGTTGTCGTCTCGTCAGACTGTGGTCGGTCTCCTGGGTCACATGGTTTGTTCCACCCCCTGTTGTGTCCTTGGGACCCGTCCCCCACTGTCCCTGGTGGGGCTGGTCTTGGTCTGGGTCTTGGAGCTGGACCTCCTGATCCTGTGAAGATAAACCTTCCATGGTTCAGGTTAGAGTTTGATTTTAAACTGAGCTCCGGCTGATTTGATCACATCGTTGTCAGAATGTTCTCCATCACCAACAAGGATCTGTTCTTTTCACTTCACTGAATTTATTGCTCTGATTTTGGGGAGTTTTCATTGAAAATCATGTGGGATGGTTTTATCAGTAAGGCAGTCTTAATATTCCCTGTTTCTGCGGTCTGTTTTGGTAGCATGAGCTGCTGCTCACACCAGGGCCTGGATAGCCATTTAAATCAAATCTTTACGTCTGATATCGTCCCCTGTAGACGTGGATATTCCTGTTTTTCTATATTTCTCCAAAATGAGTGAAGTTGAAAAACCATATCAAGTCTCGGTAAATTTTGTGTTCTTGTTCCAGTTCACATACTTTAATGAGAGCTACTAATTCATCTGTTTCGGCCGAATGTGGAGACAGTGAAGCTGATACTTGTTCTGTAATCACTACAACATGATCTGAGTGTGCTGTGTCTGAGTGCTGCTCTTTCCTGATCCAGCTGTCTTTCCCTGGTTGGGCTGCAGGTCTTTGAAGGTTTTTCATTGTTTTATTTTATTTTGTTAGTGATCGAGGTCTACTGGTGTTTCAGCTGTTAGTAATTTAGCTACTTGTCATTTATTTAGCAGTTTAATCTAAATATTTTGATTCATATTACTATGTTATAATAATTCATCAATCCATTTTTTATTTGCTATATCTTTTTATTTATTTATGTTTTGTTTTTTGTTTTTTGTTTTTTTCCCCCAAATTAGTGTCGTATATTCACTCTATCATTTTTTCATTTATCAGTTCAGTGAGCAAATAAACCATCTCTTCAAGTTTGTCTAAATCTCTGAGACAAAACCCAAATGAATTGAAGTGTTCTAAAATCCCCAAAAAATATTCAAAATAATATCAAATTAGGCAATATTTTCTGCAGATTTCTTAATCATTAGTAATTATGGCTTTACTCCACTAAAGAGGCACTGACCCCGGGGTCACGGGGTCACGTTGGCGCTTTTCATGTGTCCGGTTAAATGAATTTGGAAGAGTTTGAGGTTCCTGATGTCTTATTATGTTAACTTTATTTAGGGCAGTGACTAAGTCTTTTCTTGTGATCTGTCATATTTCTTCTCTTGTTTTCCGATTGATGCTTAGATTAATCAGTTGAAGAATCTTTTAATATTCTCTTCATTTTCTTGTTGTGGCTAAGTTTAAAAAGGTTTATAACAATTCTGAAATGCTGCATTAATCTCTTTCCATATAATGTGAGTTTATCCTGTTTTCGGCACTGATATTCTACATTGTGATCGTATAATTTGTCTTTTCCATATTTTTCTTTAACAATCATTTTGCAGCTTTAGGTCTTGCCTGACAAATGTTTTGAAACCTCAACCTTTATTTTATCCACCTTTTTTTCCTTCTTTATACATGTCCACATTTTGGTTTCTGGCTTATTTTTATTCTAATCATTACTTGGGGATCTCTTTTCTAATTGTGTTATTATTTCCAGGCCTTTTGGATAATTTTTTAAGTTCTTCAAGTTTATTTATTTATTTAATTACTGTCCCAAAAGAGATCCGTTTCTTTTAATGTATCCCGAGTATGCTTTGGTTAACTTCTCTTCAGACATTAATCTAAAGAAAGGTCTTTATTTCAGATTTTATTTGTTGTATTGCTGTTTTAATGTAATCTCGGATTCAGTCTCCAAATAGTTTTATCTAATTGTATAATCTTGTGTCTTTCATGCTGATAGAATAAAATAAATATCCTTAAGTCTGCTCTGTGGGGAGCAGAGTGTAAAGGTTACTAGTCGTCTAATGGATCCAAGTTTTTCTATGAGGGTTTTTGTTTGTTGTTCAGCGGAGAGCAGTGACTGTGTCCATCATCAATAATGTCTGATCAGGTTTGATCATTTCTTCTGTGGTCAGAGTCGTGTGTGTTTGATATTCTTGCTGTGACTCGCTGGCAGTCATGTGGTTCATTCCGTTTTATCCCCAAGGCTGTGTTATTGTTAGCTGCCTTAACGCGAGTGTCTGATGGACAATGAGAACGCTCTGCAGCTTCCTTGTCTGGCAAAAGTGAAAATCTTTGGCTTGTAATAAAACTTGTTACTGCATGGTTACAGTTTCATGTCCCATTGTTATGTGAGTTGTTTTCTGAATGGAGTTTGCGATGGCGTCACCCCCCTTACGCAGCTCGGTTGTCCTGCTTCGATGGCGTCCACTGTTTAGTTTTGATGACGGCCTTTTCTCCCTCCACAGTCCATTCCAGCGGGTGGGAGTAATTTCTGCTTCCTGCAGTTTTAATCATTTGGCGCAGAGGGTGGATTGTTTCTGTATATTCGCTTACAAAGTTTTTGCTGTAGTTAGTTAAGCCCAGAAAGCTCATTAGTTCTTTCACCATGGCCGGCTTCGGATGTGACAGTATTGTGTCTTTGTGGTCTCCTGTGACTGATATGGAAGGTTACTCTGGGTCGGCAGAGCTGCAGATTTTGTTTAGAAACTTTAAATCCTTTCTCTGCCAACCATTTGAGGAGATAAGTTGTCGCTTCGGCTGTGGTTTGTTCTGATGGGCTAGCGATCAATATGTCATCAACATATTGGAGGAAGGTCACGTCAGGTGGGATAGTCAGTTCTTTCGTTAGATTTCTCAGTGCAGCATTGAAAAGGGAGGGGCTGTCATTCAGTCCTTGGGGCAGCCTGGTGTAGGTATATTGTTTTCCTTCATCAGAGAACGCAAAGTACTTCTGTGAGTTCTCAGTTATCGGGATGCAGAAAAATGCATTTGAGAGATCTGTTGGAGCCCAGGACTTCTGTCCGGCTGACTCCACCCGGTTCTTTGATTCTATGCTTGGGATAAAGAATGCCAAAACGACTGACTTCAGATTATTACCATTTATTTAAGTATAGCCAGATGTAATGCTCAGCTGGACCTTACAGGGAAAGATACGCAGTATTGCGCCCCTTAAAGGATCCTGATCGTTGCTGAAACAGAGTTTTTATTCCATGTTCTTCTGGGCTGGGCCCCGACAGATAGGTTGGACTTTGTTCGCAATTGGACAATTTGATATTGATGTCAGCTGCCAACCAAGAGCTGACATCCTTATCCAGTATGTTTTGGAACACTAGTGAGTGTGTGTTGGTTTCTCCAGAACTTGTGGGTATGTTTACACTTTAGCAGAGCATCATATATACCTTGGTGTACTTCTCTCAGGAAAGGCCTAATATGCAGTTAAAGCTGGTGTCCGGAGTTTCCGTTCGTTTCCAACGTATGAATCATTTTTCAACAGAGCTTCAATGTGTCAGTCTGGTTCCATACTACAATATAATATTAGCATAAAGCAATATAAAAATGTATTTATGAGCCCCGCCTTCGTCTCATAGACCCCCATGTTATCCGAAAAAGCGCCGGTCAGCGTCAGCCAATAGACTTCGAGCTTCCGAATTCTCGTGCTGTCAATCAATGTGTGGAGCAGCCAGAGAGCACGGCCGCTCGCCCAGCAGAGGAGAGTTAGCTCTGCAGCAGATATATCCACTGTCTGCTGAACATCCACCGTAAACAGCTCAACATGGAGGATGCTGGAGGACTCAGAGGCTCTCATTTTCACCCGACGGATAATTTGCGTGCACAATTAAAGGGGCGTGGCTTGGTCACTCATGAAAGCAGAGGGAGGGCGGAACCTCCAGACGTTGGATTAAAAAAAACCTCTCTCTTTCAAAACTCCGGACACAAGCTTTAATACAATTATTCCATAGTAGTAGTGCTAATTAAAGTATATCCCTAGCACATTCTGCAGCATTAAATGTGCTCATAGATCTTGTACTTTAAAACAAAGGAAGTTGTTATTTTTAAGTTTCATTGCTGTAATTTTATTGATCTGATCCAGTTGGGATTTTGTGAGATTGTATGTGACCATCAAATAAGGCCCGGTTTATACGTCAACCTTTTCAAGTGTAAACACAAACCTTTGGTCGTGTTCTGGATGTCTGTTTACACACCAACAGTGATCAGAGCCACTGAAAACAGAACTTTTTGAAAACACTCCTTTTTTGTGTTCATGGATCGATTGCAGAAACAAACAACGGCACCCACAAGTGGCCCTTGTAGCATGAAAGCTGCATTGCGTTCACGTTTCTGCTGTTTGCCGTGTAAACGTGAAACTTTGGGTCTACTGAACGGGGCGGCTGTGGGTCATCTCTCAGAGTCCTGACCGCATGTCAACGTGTCCTTGGAGAAGACAGAGTGGAGCACCTTGCATGGCAGGCGCCTCCACTGGTGTGTGTGAATGGGTGCCTGTCATTGGCAGTGTAAAGCACTGTAGCGCTGCTCAAGCTGAAAAGTGCTGCAGAACCTGAATCCATTTATCACGAACCTGCTCCACACGTTCACACCTCACGGTTGGATGACAGTTTTATGTGGAGCTAAATGTTCCTAATCTGTGGGTCCTGGTCCCATCAGTTTGCTTCACTTTAACTATTTTTCTGTTTGCTGTTTCTCAGTCCCTCTTTTTTCTCTCCATACAATTCGATAACCCCAACCGGTAGAGACAGATGGCCGCCACCTCAGAGTCTGCATCCCGAGAGGTTTTTTCCTGTTCGAAGCTTTTTTCCTCTCCGCTGTAGCCTATGTCTGCTTGATTTATTTGGTCCATATTTAGTTTTTGCTGTGTTCTTTTTGGTGCTGTGATGTGTCAATTATTCGGAATTGTCTGCACATTCCTGATCCATTCAGTCTGAATTTATTGTTTTCCGACCCTGTTGACCACTGCTATAAACCACCATCAAGGGAGAATTGTCATTTTCTCTTAGATTGAATTGATGGAGGAGACATTCCCCGATAAAATTCACACTTCAAGAAGGATGAGTCTTTTCATTTCCAACGCTAAATGAGTTTTTGTGCTTGTGCCACCCTCGGGTCAAAATGTCAGCTCTGCACAATAACGAAAAATCATCCAGAGTGAGAAGAAACATGAGAATGAAGTTTCTGTTTCCTTGAACCAAACTGACACTAAATCGTCATTGTTTCTCTTTATGATTTTAATTGAGGTCCATATTTTATGTTTGGCAAACAGTGACGTTTGACTCACAGCAAGAAGCAGAGAGCTGGCGGTGTGAAAGGCCCTCCCACCTCCCCAGTGTCTGATGAAGTAGCACATTACGGTCTGCGAGATAGTACCGATACAGCCAGCTGCATACAGAGCACAAATCCAGCGTCAGCTTCTTCTCGGCACATACCGTATTTATAGCTATAAAACACTTCGGAAATCGTCGGCCGCTGAAGGTTCTGTTGAATTCTTATCATGCATTTTAAACACCAAGAATTCATATCTCTTCGACATACGACAGCACCAGAGAGTTGTGCCTGCTTTCAAAAAATATATATAAAAAAAACGTCTGATGTAAAAAGTCCGTGCTCACAGCTTCACACTTGTTCATTGATTCGTCTGTTCTGGGACCAAGAACGTTGAGCAAGTTCCAGACGGGGGGATGTTTGGGAGAAGTCTCCTGCAACAGTCTGAATTTAGCAGCGAGTCTCCAGACTCGGCCGCATTCCATTAACTTCCAGCAGCTTTCACAAAGCGAAGAGGAAACATTTCTTGGAGGTTATGCTCAGGATGAGCTCTGTTATCGTCTCAGACCTGATGAACGTGGAGCCTGTTTAAACAGCATTTCAAGTGAAAACGCATTGTTACGATTCTGGAAAAGTTTCGCATTGACACAGCAACGTCTTCAAAATGATGTCCGTTTAGATGGGATCAGCAGAAAGACTGAAAACTGTGTAAAATTAACAGAGGCGGGTACACCGACATCTATGTGGACCGATGGCTAAATGAGACTGCTACTGGGTGTGACTCGACCATAAAACCACCACGTACCAGGAGAAGGTGGACTGGGAGTCATGACACAGGAAACATTGTTTTTGTCCACTTATTAGTGTTTTCAGAAAGTTTCACTTTGAGAGCCATTTTCTAAAAGTCACATTTGCTCAGAGCAACTTCTGTTGTGGAAACGGACGTCAAAATGCAACATAGAGTTTGAAAATGGGTGCCAAATCATGTATGGATTTGAAGACCTTTCTGTGGGAACTCTGCATGTTCTTCCTGTGCAAACGCAAGTTTTCTCTGCTCGGCTACAAAGACATATGTTTGGAACGACCCGGTGACTCTGTATTGCGCAGGAATTTAAGTGTGCGTGATTGTCTCTCTGCATTGACCCTGTGATGGACTGTCCACCGTCCAGCTGAGATCTGATGTAACAGCAGTGCATGAGTGCAAATGTTCAGTCCACCACACATGCTTCTATCCAATAAGCAGTGCATTCAGACTGCGTGGGCGTGGGTGTGTGTGTGGTGGATCTTGAGTGCAGACCTCTTACCGAGCCGGACCTGGTTTGAGCTGTTGCTGCAGGCCTGTTGTACCTCCTCGCTGTCCCAGCCCGGCGGGTAGAGCGCACAGCCCGATCCTATCAGCAGGCCTGCGAGGGAGACGACGAGGAGAACAGTCAGGCCTGTGATCAGGCTTAAACCACGGCGACGCGTCTGATCGCTGAGGGGTTCACATCCATCACAAAACATGACCGCGGGCAGACAAGACAGCACCGTTTGTGAGAGGAGACCTGCAGCAAGGACGAGCGCCCGTCGTCAAGGTGCTCGCTCGGCTCCTGGAGGAATGATTGTTTTTCAGCAACCTTGCCTTTGTGGCGTTTCGTAATTTACCAATCTTTCATTAAAGTGAATGAGATTGCAAAGTAGCGTTTTTGTTTACCCTTCTTTGAAAGAACTAAATTTAAAGCCTGGCTCTGAGTTGATTCCCCGGTTTACGTTATAATCAGAAGGCAATGAGCTGCTGCTTTCCCTGGGAGTGATCTGTGTGGCCTCGCTTTTCTCCCCTCCACCTGATCGCCGCTCTCCAGCAGACAGCGACAGACACGAGGCTCCGACCTGTTGCAGCGGTTTCATTCTGACAGGAGCCTCACATTCCTTTGTAAAATGACACGGGTGGTGATTTTACCACTTCATCACATTTTTTTTAATGCAACAAAACAAAGCACTCATCTGCCAGCAGCTCATAAAAAAACCCTGCCAATGAGCAGAGAACATATGCAAACAGCTTGGCAATTTCTCACAGAGGCTGCAGCAAAGAGGGGAAAAAACAAGTGTTTTCGGTGCGCAATAATTACTGTAAAACTCCTTGAGGGACTGCTTCATGTCAGTGATTAAAGAGACGTATGACTGTGCTGAAAGCTGTACCCTGAGACAAGAGTAGAATCTAGTCAAGACCATTACATTAAGGATTAATATCCTCAATATTTGCTTGCAGCCAGGTCTTGACAAGTTATTCCCTGGATGTCAAGGCCTGTCTCTTAAAATTAGCCCATGGGGCCCCTTGGTAGGTGGCTCTGCCATCACATTAGCTTAATCCCCTCCGATGTGTCTGCCCCGCTATCAGTTTTGGGATGTGAGGATGGAAGCGGAGCAATGGAAGGAAAGAAAGCGCTGCCTTCCAACCTGATTACCCTCGCCATCCAGGACCGCCTTATTACAGCTACATTCGATAACAAGCAGGGATTCATCCAAGTGCTGATGCAGATGGGCTTGACAAACTGGCTCGTATTTGAGGAAAAGTGAAAACGACATCTGTGTTGTTGGTGTTGTTGTTTTTTTCTTTCACCCCGAGTCGCAGCCAAAAGGACGATGAATGTCAGCGGTGCAGTTCGGAGAGGGAGAGTAGACCGACCGAGTGTGGCACCGGTGGTAGAAAATCAATTCAGTAAAACTCTGACATGTTGATGAGAATGAAGGGATGTAAAAAGGCTCTGACCGAGTCTGTGTCATTACAGCTCAGGATCAGAGGGGATCCAGGGATTTTTAGAACAACTCAGCCGTTTCTCCCTCAGACCGGGGCCGGCCAGGGTCGAAGCAAAGAGTAGCACATACTCACCATTCTTTTCCAGCTGACTCCTTATTTTTCTCATGAGAAAAGGCCTGATTATTTCTCGTCAGAGTACGTGTGACCTTCATGAAACAATTGCTGTCTGTTGGTCTTCGGAAGAACAAACTTGTGACAGTCGGAGCGTTATCAAAATGTAACCATCAGTCATGTCAGCACAACAGTATAACTTTCCGGGCAGAGATCGGTGCCATTTTCTGCTCCAGAGTCTGATGCTCTCAGATCTCACGGACGTGGTCCAGGACTCCTGCTTATCTTTTATTGCGAGCATTCAGGTTATCTCCCTGTCAGATCAACTATCCACTGAATTAAAGATCTTGTGCAGAGACTTGAAACTTTTGAGCATTCTTCTTCAGTTTTTTGCTCCAGTCTCAACAACACACACACTGAAACACACACACACACACACACTGAAACACACACTGAAACACACAGGAGCCTGTCGGGGGAAGTAGATCCAGGAGGTTGTTCAGGAGATCTGTGTGAAGCCCCAGAAGAGAACGATGGACGGGAGACGGTTGGTTCTGGAGCTGCTGGGCGTCGCTGCTCTTTTTGCTGCAGGTCAGTTCTCCGTTCTTCTCAACACATCTTCTGTATCCGATCCTCATTTTTTGTGTTTTAATGCAGTCAGACTGAGCCGAGAGGCAGGTTTCAGTGTTTTGACACACAGAACATCCAGTAGGGAGGATTCAGGAGCTGTGGACACAAACTTCCACATGAAACCTTTAAAGTTCACAAGTAATTAATAAAATGGCAAAGAAAGAGTTTAAAAAGGAGAAATTCAGACGGAACTGTTGCTGAAATTCTCCTGGAAGTTCCTTTGAATGGTTGTTGTTGTTACTGAAGAAACAAATTTACATTTTTTAACTTTTATTATTTTACCAGAAGAACACAATGAAGCTGTTAGAAATATTGTGCGCTGTATCGACTAATAATCATTTCTGTGAACATTTTAAAGCGGATTAGCTCTCACTGGGTAGAAGAAGAGCTTAGCAACAGATGATGGTTTGAATTTATAACAAACTATTCAAAGCAGCCCAGATTATTGTGTTTGTAGTGAAAAGAACAGAGCAGAATTAATTCTGATTATTGTGTTATTTTTCGCATGAAGGAAGAGTTGGATTACTTTTAAATCACATTTCTTCTCCCTTTCATGACCTGCTTTCAGTCACTTTATTACAAATTAGTGAATTTACATCCACCGCTGAAACAAACTCGACATTAATCTAATCCCCAGTCCCCTGCAGCAGAACAGATCAGCAACTCACCTGAAGTCAGTTTTCTGACCGTGACTCAGTGTTTGACACCCAGTAGCTTTGATCTGTGACCGAATCAATCAGTGTGTCAATCATGTGACCCGCAGGAGCTGTTAAAGTCAAACATTCACTCCTGTGAGTGTGTGTGTGTGTGTGTGTGTGTTGCTGTGCTCACACCCATCATCCTGGGACTTTTATGAAAGACACTTGAGCCAGATGATTCAGCAGCTTTGTGAATTTACACACCTGTTGTGCTGATGAACCACATAAAGTAATCAGAGTATTCTGTTTATCAAAACAACTCAAGAATGTGAAATACCGGTATTTGTTCTATAAATGTCTGAATATTCTGAATATTCCGTCTCTTCGCCATTGAAATCATTCCTTCTGTTAGTTTCTGACTGAAATGTGGCGTTAAATGACTGATTTTAGAGCTTTGAAGCCAGACTCTCTGTGACAGCTGCTGTGTGAGACGTGACGGTGCTGAGTGCAGAGAATGACCCCCGGTTGTAATGTTTTGGCCGGCCGGCCGCCCCAGGCCTGGGCTGTGATCAGGGCTGGAGGGAGTACGAGGGCAGCTGCTACTTCTTCTCCACCGAGCCCAAGACGTGGAAGGAGGCCAACGCCTACTGCCTCCACCGCAGGAGCAACCTGATGAGCATCCGGGACGTCAAGGAGAGGGTCCGGCACACACACACACACACACACACACACACACACACACTTTTGTCTTTCTATCCTCGTGGGGACCTTCCATTGACTCCCATTCATGTCTAACTCCTGACCCTGACCCTTACCCTAACCCACACCAAAACAAAGCGTAGCCCTAAAGAAATGTTTTTGCACTTTTACTTTTTTCAGTAACAGCAACATGGTCAAGAAAACACTGTTTTCCCTCATTAGGACCCAAGAAATGTCCCCACAAGGCACATCGTGCCGGAATTTCCTATCCTTGTGGGGACCCCCACAAGGATAGGAAAAACGTGTACACACACACACACACACACACACACACACACACACACACACACACACACACACACCTCCAGGTTCAAACCATTTCCCTTCTCATTTTCCACATCCTTGCGTGTGTTTGTGTGTTTGTGTGTAGTTGTGGGTCCGGACGCAGATCAACAGTGAGATCTACTGGATCGGCCTGAACGACCAGGCAGTGGAGGGAGTGTATGAGTGGAGCGACGGGACCACCTTCATACCGTACTTCTCGTACGTACAGCATGCATTTTAAACACCTCATCACTTCTAGAACCTTTTTACATTTGGTCTCCATCCTGAGGATGAACCAAGAACATCAAAACCTGAACCCTTCATCAAGCCACACTTCAGAACCTGAACCTGTCAGCTGCCTGCTGGGACCAGGTTCTGTGCTTTAGTCCTTCAGTTGCCCTTTCTCTGGAGAACCACAGCACTTTGGTGTTCTCTACTGAGAACCTAAACCTCCATGACCAGGACCATTTTTCCACCACATTAACTGCTTCATGCATCTTCACCACGTGTTTAATGTTCCTCCCTCTTCTCCACAGAGCGACATCGTCAGCATAAAGCCATTTCCCAACACCTCCTTTAACTAGTGAGAACACCTCACTGATCATTCCAGAGAACAGTACAGGGCTAATGACACTCCCCTGAGGATCTCCATACAACTGACCCCCAAAAACACAACCAAGATTTTGTGTTTTCACTTGAAAATGTTGAAAATCATTGTGACCATTTCTTCAGTCTGGAAACTTTCTGTTGGTATCGATTAGCCGTGTGTCCAAAAGTTTTAAACAACACCAGAAAGGGCTTCATTTGTCATTGGTCAACAAGAGAAAAGAGGATTAGGTAAATCTCCAGATTTCAAGAGAAAGTTTTCAAAGACTGTGAGGAACAGTGACTCAGAGCTGCCACCCGGTGGCCAGAGGGGTTTTGTCTTCCTCTGAATCTCGGGCTCACTGTGGAGTTGTGGTTTCAGGTACTGGATGCAGGGACAGCCTGATAACTACGGCGATGACCCCGGGGAGGACTGCGTTCAGGTGGTGGGATGTAACTTCGGACAGTGGAACGACGAACACTGCAACGTCTCCAGGAAATTCATCTGCAAGCACGCCAACCGTGAGTCAGCAAGCCGACATGTGACGGGGGTCGAAGCGTCAAGCCATCAAGCATGAGGCCAGAGGTCGATCTGGAAGACGGAGTCAAAGGTGATAAGACTGGAAGCCTTTGTTTCTCCCTCAGCGAACCCGGTACCGAAGTGTGACTTGGCCAGCGGGTGGATGCAGCACAACTCCAACTGCTACAAGCTGAACTCGGACACCAGGAAGAGCTGGACTGCAGCGCGGGTGGACTGCGTGCTGGACGGAGGGGACCTGGTGTCCATCGCCTCAGAGGCAGAGAACCAGTATGTGATGGCGATGATGGGCGAAGGACACATCGACCTCTGGATCGGGCTCTCCACCCTGGTGAGAGGAGCCTCCCACGGCAGCCCCGAGTCCTTCCACGCCGGTGTTGACTTTAGAGGTTGTCAATGTGTCTTTCTGCAGAAATGCACCAAGATTTCCTGCCAGGTCGAAGCCGGGAACTCGGACCTGTCCTGGTCGGACAGTCAGCCGGTGTCGTACACCCACTGGGCCCAGGGACAGCCTCAGATGTGAGAGGAGACGAGGACGGATGAGCACGGGCCAGATGTTATGAAACGAGTCTCACAGAAACGCCGTCTCTCCTCAGTGACGCTCAGGTTGGCTCGTGCGCCGCCATCGTCAAAGACGCGTCGGATTCCTTCGGGAACTGGACGTCACATCAGTGCAGATTTGAGCGTCCCTACATGTGCAAACGACCGCTGAGCAGTGAGTTTCCTCCCAGGCCCGGGTCACTTTTAACAGCGGCGATTTAAACAGTTCGCACTCAGTTTGACCTCTGTGACCTCTGTGACCTTCTCTCAGCCATCTGCCCGGACGGCTGGCAGAGCTTCTCTGGAAGCTGCTACTGGACGGTCAGCAACAGAAACATGATGACCACCTGGCACGAGGCCTTCACCAAGTGCTCCGATCTGGGCGCTCACCTGCTGATCATCGACAGGTGAGGCGGAGCTCCGCCCATCAGGACGGGCGCACACATCCGCTACAGCTGAACCACACATCTTGCAGTCCTTGCTGCCGCGAAAACAAACCGCAGTGGTGAGGTCGAAATCACAATCAGTTGCCGTGCGATCAAAGTTCCAATTGCGAAACGTGCATTACTTAAAGAACCAGCAGCACCACCTGGTGGACCAACACGAAGACGACAGGGTTTTCAGCGTTTCTGCTCTTTCTGTGGAAACTGACATCGTTTTTCAAAAGGTTGCAACATTATTCTAAAACAAAAACACTAAAACACTGTGTTAATTTTAAACGTTGTGGTGTAAACGGGTCTGAGGTTTGAACTGAAACCCGGTTTGTGTTTCTGTTCTTCACCTGAAGTCAAGAGGAGCAGTTCTACATCAACAGTTACCTTCCACACTTGAACTACAAGGACATTCCTGATATGTGGATCGGTCTCTCAGGTAGCCTGCACACACACACACACACACACACACACACACACACACACACACACACACACACACACACACACACACACACACACACACACACACACACACACACACACACAGCAGTCTCATGGAAACACCTGTGATCAGATAAGGACAAGGACGGGACGTTCCAGTGGGTGGACAAATCCAAGGTCACCTTTTCAAACTACGGACCCGGCTGGCCCAGGAACACGGCGAACTTCTGGGACTGCGGCCAGATCTTCACAGGTTGGACTGAGCTCGGCTTCTTCTGTGGTTTTCTCGGTCTTCCTCCCAGATCCCGGTCAGCTCGCGTGTCTGTTTCCATTCTAGGAAACTACGCTGGCAAATGGGAAACGACCAGCTGCTTCAAGAAGCTGGGCTACATCTGCGAGATGACGGGCGGACAGAACCCCAAGCCCACCGCGGGTCCTGGTCAGTCCCGCCTCCGGGCCCGGGGGGGCGCCGCGTCACGGCGCCGCCATGTTTAATCCCGGCTTCCTGTTGGCCGCAGACTTCCACTGCGACAGCGGCTACCTGCTCTACGGGAACTTCTGCTACTTCTTTGAGATCGAGGACGTGAAGAACTGGGCCAACGCCGAGGCCGAGTGCGTGAAGGAGCAGGGCCACCTGGCCAGCTTCCACTCCGAGGAGGAGTTCTCCTTCCTGATCGGTGAGCGCTCAGCAGATCAGTGAACTCTTCTGTCTCCCAGACAGCTACAACAAACACAGATGGAAAGATCCGGATGGTGATCCGTTATGAAGCAGAGAGGCGTTGGTTGAGCATCAGGCCCTGCAGGTTCCACGTGTGGCCTCTAGGGGCTGCTGTTCCTTTGGAAAAGTTCATTTCAGTGGAATCGACTGATGTTTCCGTGTCAACGGACAAACAAAACGCTGTTGGAGCTTTTCATTTTCCCTGGAATATGGAGCCTTAAGCAGTGGTTTATTCACTGCAAACATTCTTGAATGAGTGAATCTGTGGTGAGGTTTAAACTGTCACTTAAACCTCAACACCTGTTAAATACACCTGTTCTGTTCTGTTCTATTCTGCTCTACCCTGTCCTGCAGCCCACCTGCCCGGGGAGGCCTGGGTGGGTTTGAATGATAGAACCACTGAGGGCCACTTCGTGTTCACTGACGGCACTCAGGCAGTAAGTAACACCGACACGATCTGTTTCATTACACCCTGGAAACCTTCATCACTGGTTTCTTTTTATTTTATTTTCTCAAAATCAGCAGAATTTCAGGAAACCTTAAAACAAACTGTGCACCAAGTTTGGATATTTTCCACATATTTGAGCCAAAGACATTTTTTTTCTAATTAAAAAGGTTAATATTAACAAAAAAATTAAAAAGCCTCAAATAGATAAACTTGAGTCTGAAAGGATTTTCTCTCCTTATTCTGTTTAAGTACTGATAATGTTAACGACTCCGTTTCAAATGAAAAAGAAGTGGAAGATGAAAATCAAACACTGTTCAGAGCCTGAAGCTGCAGAATGCTGATGTGTTAAAGAACCTCTGCAGACTTATCGAGCCATTTGTTCGTCTCATTTTCAGATATCTATGGTTATTTAGTTTCTTTTATCTTTTGTATCTTTGTAATATTTTTATTTTCATATAATGTTGTTACTAAATGAATCTGTTTCTGAGCTGAGCTGTTCTGTTAGCTGAGTAATCTGTGACTCATGCTGTTCATTGTTTTCTTAATGTGATTGATCGGTGATTGCTTTGTGATTGATTTTAATATTTGAAAAACCCCAAAACAAATGTTCTCTTCTGTTGTGTAAATATTTAGAGATTTGAAGGAGGTGAAATTGAAGAAATGAGTTTGTAGTTTTCTTCAGGACCTTTTTCTGAGGAAACGTTAAAGCTCCGGAGTTTCTGCACATCAGAAGTGGAATCATTGGACTGAACTGTGTGTGAAGAGCTGCTGCTGCTGCTGTGTGTTCAGGACTTCCTGCCGTGGGGCAAAGGTCAACCAGACATCTATGAGGATGAGGACTGCGTGCATGTGCAGGGAACCGGCCGACTGGATCCCGGAAAGCTCAACGACGACTGGTGCACGTCCAGGAAAGACTACATCTGCAAGAAAGGTGAGCGCCGAGCACGTTGGGGTCTGCCGCTGCTGCAGAGTCACTAATGAAGCCTCTGTTCCCCCCAGAGAAAGGCGCCGGGCCCCCGCCTCAGCCTCCCACATCAGGACCAGGTCAGAGCTCAGATCTCAGGGTCAGGGTCGGGGTCGGGTCAGGGTGACTGACCGGCTGTGTTTCCTCCAGGGTGGAATGAGAAGTGTGGCTCGTGGATGTCGGACCCCTACAACGACTACTGCTACCTGTTCAACTACGACTCCATGAGGACCTGGGCCGAGGCCCGGGCCGACTGCGTCAACCAGGGGGGCGACCTGGTCAGCATCACCGACCCCGTCGAGCAGGCCTTCATCCAGGGTCAGCAGCCGCCCATCCACCCATCCTCCATCCTCCATCCACCCATCCTCCATCCGCCCATCCTCCATCCACCCATCACCCATCCTCCATCCACCCATCCTCCATCCTCCATCGTCCATCCTCCATCCACCCATCACCCATCCTCCATCCACCCATCCTCCATCCGCCCATCCTCCATCCGCCCATCCTCCATCCTCCATCCGCCCATCCTCCATCCACCCATCACCCATCCTCCATCCACCCATCCTCCATCCGCCCATCCTCCATCCGCCCATCCTCCATCCTCCATCCGCCCATCCTCCATCCACCCATCCTCCATCCTCCATCCTCCATCCTCCATCCTCTGTGCACCCATCACCCATCCTCCATCCACCCATCCTCCATCCACCCATCACCCATCCTCCATCCACCCATCATCCATCCACCCAGAAGACAGGTCATTCTTTTAAATTATCTCAAGACTTCTTCATATTTTTAATTGATTCATTCCAGACACGTCAAACTATATGGACTCATGCACACACACATGGACACGTGTACACACACAGCATGGTTACAGCAGCGTTACTTTTCACGTTGGTGTTTGGTGAAGCTGAAGAGGTGAAGTGGGGTCAGGTCCTCGGTTCACCTCTGGACTGAATCCAGATGTTGACGGTGTCCCACAGGTGTGATGAAGCAGAGCCCCACCGGGGTCTCCCTGTGGATGGGGGGCTTTCACTCCACCAACGAGGGTGGCTGGGAGTGGATGGACGGCTCTCCGTTCAGATACGTCCACTGGAACACAGGTCAGTCCGAGAGGGGCCGGGGGTCCAGGGGGTCTAGGGGGGCCCACCAGGGGGTCTGAGACGAGCCAGTTCATCGGGGTCTACAGGGATGGGAGCTGGGACTGAGCTAAAACTACACTGAACCCCCTTTAACATCCAGGATTACAGCTGGAAGCAGAAGAGTCCTGCTTTCTGATCATTTCCACTAATTTTAAATTTCTCGGTCTCTTTCAACCAGTTTTCAGCCAAGTTTGACCTTTTCTTTGTGGTGACACGAGTCTCGGTCCACGGGCCTCATGTTTGACCCCCCCTGACTCTCGGCTGTCCAGGTGATCCAGACAACTATGACGGTGAATACTGCCTGTCCATACTGATCAACAACGGCTACTGGAACGACGACAAGTGCGAGCGCAACCAGGGCTACATCTGCAAGCGGAGAGGTGAGGAGAGCCGCCGCCCACTTCCTGCTTCCTGTGAAGACGACCTGGAGTCCTGACGTCTGTTCTATCCTGCAGGAAACACGCCCGAGCCGCCGCTGCCTCACGACGGTAACGACCACCGTCGGACACATCTGGCCGGCGGATGGAGGAGGAGGAGGAGGAGGTATGAGAACGGACCGTGAAAGCGGGGCCTCACGATCCTTCGGACTTTTTGGGTTTTAAGCAGGAGGTGTCAGAAAAATTACCACAGGGATAACTGGCTTGTGGCGGCCAAGCGTTCGTAGCGACGTCGCTTTTTGATCCTTCGATGTCGGCTCTTCCTGTCATTGTGAAGCAGAATTCACCAGCCGAGTGCAGTCGATGTGTAACCAGCGCGGAGAGCGCAGGCAGCAGATACGCCTCCAGTGCGAACAGCCAAGCGCCGGCGCGGAGACGCGCACGGCGCCTCCGCTACGCTTCCGTGTCCAGTGCGTTCCCGGCATAACTCTGTCTCCATTGAAACGGGAAAAATGAAACTTTTTGTGAGCCCCGGTCCTGCATGTTTGAGTTCTCTCCCTGCTTCAGCACACCTCGATCTGATGCTGAAGCTTGCTAAAAAGCCCAGGAATGAGTCCTCGTTGCAGTCAGGTGTGCTGCACCTGGGACAGACCTGAAGCCTGCAGGACTGCGGTCCAGGAGGACCAGAGTTGAAGCAGCTGTCTTAAAGATGTTCATGAACTTTTTCTGTGTTCTGTAATCTCACTCTGAACAGACATGATGGAGATTATAACGTGTCCTACACGTTCGCAGACGGGGGTGAGTGGAGCTGCCTTCCTAATCCCACAGATTGGAGATGAAGTGAACAGCTGGTCATGACGGTGGTCTGCCTCTCTGTCACAGAGCTCAGGTGTCCTGGAAACGACTGGTACGAGTTTGGCGAGTTCTGCTACAAGCCGTTCAGCGAGAGGAAGACGTGGCACGGCGCCCAGCAGGCCTGCAGGGCCCAGGGGGCCGAGCTGGTGTCCGTGCTGTCCATGGCCGAGCAGAACTGGCTGGAGAGCTACCTCTACATGGGTGAGGACGCACTCAGGGACTCGGTCAGCACATCTGTGGTGTTTGGGTAGAAACGCTCTCACTTAGGACACTTTCAAAAAGATGGTCTGAGCAACTGGTGTGCAGCATTCGCTGCCTGTAATTTGACACCTGCATCTCTCACGTTGCTGGTTAACTACATGTTGCACCTCGCTAACCGGTGTGTTTGTCCTGTGGTGCAGCCACCAGCGACATGTGGACGGGTCTCAATGACCTGGCGTTCTCGGGGCTGTTCATGTGGTCCGACGAGCACCTGACCACCTTCACGTACTGGGCTCCGGGCGAGCCCAACAACCACGAGGGCTTCCAGGAGGACTGTGTGGAGATGTCACACCAGGTGAGGGGCAGCCGACGACCACCACTCAGCCATTAAATCATACAGGAACTGTGAAGATATCGCTTATTTCAACATCTGCGCCATGACAAAGAAAAGCTTCAAAGTGTTGTTTTCTTGTTGACTGATTCCAGACGGGCCGATGGAACGACGTGGCCTGCACTGAGCTCAACTCCTACATCTGCAAGCAGGCTAAAGCTCATTACCCCCTCCCGTCGGTGAGGCCCACGGTGTACGGCTGTCCTCAGGTGAGACCCGCGTCCACGCACCACACACGGACATGGCACTGTACCGGCACTGTGTGTTCAAACCCTCCGCCTGCGTCAGGGCTGGGACGCCTACGCCTACGCCTGCTACTGGATGGAGGAGAAGGCCAGGAGCTGGACGGAGGCCAAGGCCTTCTGCACGGAGAAGGAGGGCTTCCTGGTGCATGTGGGAGACATGTGGGTACAGTTCAGACTGCATCATCTGACCTCCGATATGGGCCTTACCCTCACCCTGACCCGAACCCCAGGGTGACTTTACGTCCGCCTCTCTTTCAAACTGCAGCTATGAGCAAGCTCACTTCACCGTGGCTCTGTCCTCGCGGACGGGTTTCTGGTGGATGGGCCTGCGCGCTCAGGGTGGCGGCAGCGGCGGCGTGGACTACGTCTGGGACAACGGCTCGCCGGTCACCTTCACTCACTGGGACAGAGACCAGCCAGGTCCGGCGCCGGCTGCAGCTTCACCGCGCGAGGAAACCTCCACGCCCGACTCAATGGCGTCTTTCTGTCCCGTCTCCAGATAGCGGGGACGGTACCTGTGTTGCTATGACAGCCGGATCGGCCGGCGGCTTCTGGGACGACAGGCAGTGCTCCAAGAAGTTCGCCTTCATCTGCGAGAAGCCGCAACCGGACATCGGCCCGCCCACCGCCGGCCCGACTCCGCCTCCAGCGCAGAGCTGCGCGGACAGCTGGACGGCGCTGCCGCACTTCAGGAACTGCTACAAGGTGGGCCCAACCCCAGAACCCCAGAGTCTACATGTTGCCTTTTATCTTTAATGTCAGGATTAACACTTGTTCTTGGAACGGACCGCGACCGATTCCCTGCAGCTCTTCCACAACGTGGACTGGTCCCAGAAGAAGAGCTGGGGCGCCGCTCGCAACGACTGCTTATGCAGGGGGGGGGATCTGGTCAGCATCCACAGCCAGGAGGAGAAGGAGTTCCTCTCTACCTACAGCAAAGGCACCAACAAGTGGATCGGCCTCAAACACAACCCTACAGAAGGAGGTGGGTTTGATTCCCATGTGTCACTAATCACTCTGGAGCGACGGTCTCATAACACCCCCCTCCGGTTCCCAGGGTACTCCTGGAGCGACGGGACCCCACTGTCCCACACCAACTGGGCTGACGGGGAGCCCAACAACCACGAGGGCCGCGAGGAGTGTGTGGAGATGGTGAGCAGCCCCAGCGGGACGTACTCCTGGTGGAACGACCTGAACTGCGACGCCCATCAGGACTGGATCTGCAAGATCGTGAAGGGGAAGGAGCCTGTCGAGCCCCGGGTGGCCCCCACCCCTCTCCCAGGTACCACCGCTTTGCTCTTCACCTCCAGGAGGAAAGGGTCCAACAGAGCCAGACGCACCTGCTCAGGCAAACAGGTTCCTCTCCAGCTCCACAGCAGCTCTGTTTCTCTGCTGCTGTCAGATTTCCAGGATATCTCATCATTGGTTGGTTTGGTTCCAGTTCTCTTTCAGATAAAACCTCTTCTTTGGTAGTGTTAATCACATCTACTGAAGGTTCACGTACATTCAGTGTACATTTCTGTCCAGACAATAAAACATGACGCACTGATTCCATCCTGCCACGCTCACCCTGGATGTTTCCCAGTCACTTCAGATGTTCTGCAGGACCACAGTGTCCCAGTGTCAGTCGGGTTCAAACCAGTCCATCCCTCCGTCTCCAAGGAGCAGAAACGTCTTCCCCTCTGGCCCATAGTCCACTCCACTTCCTGCCACTGGAGCTGCAGTTCTCCTTCAATATGCCATTACACTCACTGTTCCGCAGAAGGATGAACAAAAATCTACATCCTCTTCTGAGAGCACTTTCTTTGCAAGAGAGTCTGTAATTTCATTTCCTTCTATTCCTGAAAAACTGGGTATCCACAAAGACATATGTGGCATCCTAATCTGTCAACTCAAACAGCTTGAAATCTCCCAGATTAAATCTGGACATACTCTTGATCTCCCTTCTTGAAGAAGCCAGAGAGGAACAGGAGACAAGAGTTCTTCCTCACTCTGCCTTGATTGAAACACATCACTTTTGCTATCTGCTTAATCTGATGGAAGGAAGAGGTCTACTCAGTGATCCAGACCTCTGAGGTCCTCAGGAAGAGGTCTACTCAGTGATCCAGATCTCTGAGGTCCTCAGGAAGAGGTTTACTCTGTGCCTTTGAGTCAGGAGAAACCAGGTGAAGCAGTGTTTAGTTCCTCACCTGAACAGACTTCCTACTGTCACACTCTCTTCTTTCAAATCAGGACTTAAATTAAACCACTATAATTAACTCAGTCTTTCCATTAAATTATAGATTTTACCTTGTTTCATCACCTTTGTCTTCGATAGTTGTGTTCTGATGAAATCTGAATCCCGTTTAAGCGCTGGAGTGCGGTTCGAATCCCGGCTGGAGGAAGTACAACGGCATCTGCTACTACTACAACGACACGGACATGGTGGACTTCCACACGGCGGTGCTGCGCTGCTACGCCGAGAAGGCTCTGCTGGTGTCCATCCTCAACCAGCACGAGCAGGCCTACGTCAACAGGATGGTGAGGCGCCGCCGGGCCCCGGAGGGGTTCCCCCGCAGGGCCGCTGCTGACCCGGTGTTCTCCTGCCCCTCCAGGTCGGCACCGGGAAGGTCTCCGCAGCCTGGATCGGACTGAGGAAGTTTGGCGTGGCCAGCGGACAGTACCTGTACGTCAGCCTCATGGAGGGAAGCAGCACAAACACAGAGGAAACCACTAACTCATGTGAAAGCAGCACACCTTACTGAAAAGCAGCACTTTAATAGCTTTACTTTCAATTGTTTCTTTCAAGTGAAGGGGACAGACAGTTAAAAAAAAAAAAAAAAGTGGATTTTAATCCCTTGATTAAATAAAAAAAGACCAAAATGACGTCTGCACTGCAGCGCCATTTAACCTGCTGACTGGAACGATAGCAATTTCCAGATCATAGAGCATCTTCCTGTACTAACATCCAGATTAACTACTGACTTTCTTCCTCAGCTGGGTGGACAACTCGCCGGTCTCCTACACTCACTGGAGTCCCGGTGAGCCCAACAACGCCAACGGGGAGGAGCAGTGTGTCCAGATGAACAGACATCAAGGTATGACAGGTCACTGCAGGCGCAGCCTGTGGGTTTCAGTGACATCTAGTGGTCACGGTGTGCACGGCAGCCACCTTCACCAACCTGAAACGCCCTGAAATGCATTCATGACCTCTGACCTGTTGAAGGTGGATGGAACGACGTCAACTGTGGGTGGGCCGGGGCGGGCTACGTCTGTAAGAAATACCACGGAGACGACCACACTGCGCCCCCGCCCACCCAGCCCTGGGAGGGAAACTGTCCGGAAGGTAACTCAGGGAGGGGGAGTCCGTCACAGTGAGGGTCAGAGGGTCCAAGTCTTATTACTTAAGGCCCTGCTGGTTCTGTGGCTCTTCTGTTCACATATTTTGGAGAGCTTTGTGATGAAAATAAAACATACTGGTCTCTTCCAGTGTTCGCAATCGTCCTTCCAGGAGTTTAACCTGAATTGTTTTTGTTGCAGGCTGGATGCGTTTTAAGGACAAGTGCTTCCTGTTCAAAGGGAAAGCCAACGACATCCATGGCTCCTGGTTCTTCGCTCGGGACTGGTGCAAAGATCAGGGAGCCAATCTGGCCGTCATCGACAGCCAGGATGAGAACAGTGAGCTCAGCACTGATTAATGTAGGAGTTCTGACTGAAGAGAGCCTCCATGTCTCCATCCTCCTCTTCCTCCTCCTCCTCAGACTTTGTGACCAGCTACCTGAAGGACCTGCAGCACCAGACGTGGATCGGCCTGTCGGACCTTCTGGTGGAGAACCAGTACGCCTGGAGCGACGGGGTCAGCTCGGTACTCTACACCAACTGGAACGACAACGAGCCCAACAACGTGGGCGGAGCGGTACGGCCGTCGCTCCACTGCGACAGAACAGTCCTCCTCAGCCGCCAGGCGTCTCCAGCTTCTCCTGCTCCTCTCCACAGGAACACTGCGTGGCCATCACTCACACCATGGTGGCGAGCGGCAGGTGGAACGACGACGCCTGCAGCAAGAACCACAGCTTCGTCTGCTCCATGAAGAAATGTCAGTCAGCGCCGCGGCGGCGGAATCAGAAACGCGGCGCCTGAGCCGTTCAGGAGCAGACGGTCTTAATGTTCTGGCTGGTGTGTTTCCCCCCTCCCCCCTCAGCGAGCAGCATCGATCCCTCCCCGGCGACCAAGCGCCCCTGCCCGTCCGGCTACATCTCCTGGTACCAGAACTGCTACAAGCTGGTGGAGGAGGCGGCGAGCTGGGAGGCGGCGCAGGCCGCCTGCCGGCAGCAGGACCGGGGGGACCTGGTCAGCGTGGACTCCAGCTACGAGCAGGCCTTCCTGTCCGGGGTGGTCCTGCAGGGCAAACACGAGGCCTGGATGGGACTCCGGCGCCAGGTGCTGCCTGGAAAACACTCTCATTAAACTGACTGACGGGATCAGAACCTTGGGCTCCCGAGGTCTCTATCAGTGTCTCACGTCTCCAAACATTCTGTCCCCCGACGGTGCCGCAGGGCGACGGCTCCTACAAGTGGTCGGACGGCTGGCCGGTGTTCTTCACCCAGTGGGGCCCCGGAGAGCCCAGCAACCTGCAGGACGAGGGCTGCGTCAGCATGCACGCCGCCTTCCCCTTCCACGGCACCTGGAACGACACCGACTGCGCCGTGGCCAAGTCCTACATCTGCAAGATCTCCTACGGTACCGCCCCCTCCGTCCCAGGCTTTGACGACCCTCCTCGGTTGACGGGATTGGTTTTATTAACCACTTCCTGTTTCTAAAGCTTTAAACTTACAATAACGCAGATTGTTATTCCAAACCCGTGCCCGTACTTGGCAGTAGTTGAGGACTGGTTGTGTTTCAGACTCTCCGCCGCCGACCCCCGCCCCCGGCGACGGGCAGTGTGTGTTGGACTTTGTGCCGTACGGCCGCCACTGTTACTACACGTACGACGGGAGGAAGGGCTTCTCCTGGTCCGAGGCGCAGCACAGCTGCCAGCAGGCCCACGCCGAGCTGGCGTCCTTCCACAGCCGGGCAGAGGTGGAGTTCATCGTCAGCCTCAACCGCACCAAGTACCTCCACCTGTGGATCGGCCTGACCCGGGACAGGAACTGTGAGTCCGGACCCCCGTAGCGTGTCCGGAGGGCGGAGTGCGCCGGCCTGCTGGACGCTGCTGTGTGTCGTTACAGTCAGCTGGGGGTGGACCGACAAGACGGCCGTGGGCTTCCTCAACTGGGCGGCGGGCGAGCCCAACGCGGCATTCCACCCCGGGGAGACCGGCGAGGAGGAGTGCGTGGAGATGTACCACGACGGCCTCTGGAACGACAACAACTGCCTGGAGAGGAGGGGCTTCGTCTGCCGCCACCGCCAGTGTAAAGTCTCTTTTCTTTACTGTCCACTGTGAGGACGGGCAGACCACTCACCCGCTGTCTGTCAAACTTTCAGACTACCACACGGACGAGAACAAGGACCCGGTGTTTCCCACTGATGATCCCGGCAGCGGCAGTGACGGCGGCAATGGTGGTAAGCAACAAGCGGCAGCCATGTTTCCTCACGTTACTCTTATCCTCCATATCCTCTTAAAACCTGTATTTCCAAGCACGAGCAGTCGTCGCAGAACCTTTCCTCTCTACGAACAGGCGTGATCGCCGGCGCCGTCATTGGTGTCATCGGTGCCATCCTGGTCGTCTGCCTCATTTGTAAATTTCTGTTTGACGCCATCCGCGCCCGAGGCCGCATGCAGGTCAGCATCAGCTTTTCAGCCAATCCCACATCGAGCGGCGTGGTGAGTACAGGTTCAGAACGCCGTTAGATCTCCGTCTGAAGGGAAATGACGTGCTGAGACCTTCCTTCTGTTGCAGTTGGCGTTCAACAACCCCAACGTCTGAGAGGAGTAAATCACCGGGACGGCGACCGCGATGCGTTCTGTTCAATCAGCAATGAAGTAGTGTGAAGTCTTGTAGGACTGAGCAGTGTTGTGTATATTGTAATACACCAATGAAACAAGGACTTTCCAGAGATTACTTGGTAATACTGTCAGCTTTTTCTCCCTAACATGTCCAGATAATGGAACTGTAGTGCCTTCAATAAATTACAGTAAACACAGATGTAGTTTCCAGTGTTTATTTACATCTGCAACACGTTTTTTTTTTTTTTAAATAAATCTCACAAAAAGAGAGAGGGAAAAAAGCATCGTTCAAAACACTTTTCCCAGTAAATCATTAATTGTGCAGAATAATAAAAAAAAATGAGGCACCGACAGCCGAGAAGAAGGCGAACAGAAATGAGAAGACTCGGGCTGTTTGAGCTTCCCGCCAACGTAAACAGTCATGATTCACACAGCACCGCTCCTTTCCATAACACACACACACACACACACACACACACACACACACACACACACACACACACACACACACACACACACACACACACACACACACACACACACACACACACACACACACACACACACACACACACACACACACACACACACACACACACACACACACACACACACACACACACACACACACACACACACACACACACACACACACACACACACACACAGAGTGTAAGGAGAGGAACACACTCCTGTTCCTCATCAAGCCCTTTGATTTGTACCCCAACACCAACCGAAGTGCAAAGTTCTGCCCTTGTGTCCAAATCGGATCGCTTCCTCCATATTTACATTCTCATCAAACTAAACTCTTCGAGTCAAACTGAGGGTAAACAGAAGTAGGGACCGGCGCAGTCCTGCAGGTCTTCAGAACCACGGATGAGGAAAAGACTGGAGTGGCGGCCTGCTTCAACGAGACCAACTGAAATTCATCCAGCTTCCTGCTGCAAAAACACTAAGGGAACAAACAGCTTCGACCAACCGGGCTGCTGTAAATGAAAAAGAGACGGTTTCCCTCTCGCTGTGATGGGAGCCCCTGTTTGAGGGACGTTAACATTTTACTGACTGGTTCTGGTTCTGTAGTGGTTCTGGGTCCGGGCTGGCCCTGAAACGAGGAAGCAGGCCGGCTGAAGCTCCTGTAAACCTTCTTATTTCATGTCTCAAGAAGGAAACATGTTAGCTTGTGATCCAACAAACAGCCTGTAACAGAATGATTCATTCAGACACCGCTCCACTCTAAAGCTAAAACAAATCTTCATGCTCTCTAAACCCCACGTCAATCGAAACGCTGACTGAAGCTGATGCTAATTCTGACGCTAGCTAAAGAATCCAATGCTAAAACAGCTGACTCTAATCTTGATAAGAGCTGAAGAAGCTGATGCTAATCTTTGCGTGAGCTGAAGCTAACACCAATCTTGACTGACAGCAGTGTGAAAATCAGTTCGCCGACACAACGCGGCGTTAGCACGTGAAGCTAACAGACCTCACCTGTCGACAGCCAGTGGACACCAGGAATCACTAAAGGAACCAGAAACTCTTCAAACGTGGGTTAAATGAAGTATTTCCAATCAGCAAGTGGCTGCAGACCCTGAAGTGAAACAGGCCTGATGTGAAGGGAACCGACAGAATCTCTCCTCTTTGTTCGCAGGTCACGGTTTGATTGTTTCAATCATTTCATTCTTCATGTCAATGATTCATTTTTGGTTATTTTTTTCCACCCTGAGCATAGTTTAATCTGAGAACAGAGTTTAGAAGCTTTGAAAAAAAGATCACTTTCCAACATGGAAGTTTGTGATATAATTATTTTACGGCACTTTAGTAAATATTTGATTTATTTTCCTGAACAGTTAGGATTTGGCGAGCAGCAGCAAATGAAATTAGTGCGGCCATGTGGAACAGAAATGCCTGAATTAACTTCTGACCCGGTCAGAGAAACAAGGTCAAAGTAAGTCCAGTCTTTCACTCTGGAAGACAGAAACGTCCCAGGATTTAAATATCTATTTACAAATGTGTGAACGACTCAAAACGTCCTTAAGACCTGGGTTTCCTGATTACTGTGCAGTCCTGAAGTCAAATCTCATCTGTGTCAGTTTGTGCAAAACAATCACATAATCAAGTTATAATCCAGGCTACCAACGGCATTCTGGGTAACCGGCGGTGTGTTCAGGGACCACCGTCTTGCACTTCCAGCATTACAGACATCAGTGTTGTTGCTGAACGGAGTCCGAACTGAGAAGGAAGGACGGCTGAACACACCCAGGAGCGGCTTGGTCCGGCGTGGAACCCTCAACCCCGGTGGCTGTCCAGCCTCAGCCAGTGCAGGCCCTGCCGGGTGTACCGCACCATGGAGCTCATGGCTGAAGAGAGGCTCAGCGGACCCAGGACGGCGTCCAGCTCCGACAGCAGACCTGCAACACACACAGACACACACACACACACACACACACACACACACACACACACTTAGAACCCCCCTGGCTTGACGGCCGGGCTTTGAACCACGTCTCCACCCTGAATCTGTTCTGGTTGGATCTGGTCCGGTCTGGCGGTGGGTTCTCACCGCCGCCTCCCTGAGCCAGCGCCTCCGCCTGCTCCCACACCTCATGGGAGCTCAGCACCAAGGTGGTGATGCCGACGTAGTTGAAGGCCACTTGCTCGATGGCCTGAGGAAGTACCGCGGTGGACCCGGCGCCGGGGGACGGCTGGTCTGCCGCCCTGGAGGGACGGAGACGTGAGACCTCACCATGTTGACGGAGACACAGAGCAGTGACGAGAAGGAGGAGGCGGACGACTCACCTGGGAGGGTTGTGCGTCGTCTGAGCAAAAGTCTGAAAAAACAGAAGAAGAAGAAGAAGTTCAACAAAATGCTGGTTCTGATTTTCCACAGCAGCAGAACCTCCAGCGGAGGACTCACAGCGAAGTGCTCCGTCAGCGTCTTCGAATACTTCACTGCAGCTTTACGTTTGTGGCGAAACATGGTCATCTGCAGCAGAGCCTGGCACTTCAGACTGCAGGACACACACAGACACACACACAGACACACACACAGACACACACACAGACACACACACAGACACACACACAGACACACACACTCTTCTTCAGTCTGTCTGGAAAGCTTGAAAACACGTGAAGTGCTACACGGTCCTCTGCTTCTCACCATAGAGACAAGAAGTCCTTTTCTGAGGGAGAGGAGGAAGACTCCCCTGAACTCTTCAGCTTCAGCACGAACCTGCAGAGGAGGCAGGAAGTGGCGTTCTGAACATCTGATGCGCAGCGCAGCGGGCGCTCGGCCACGGCGGCCGGTCATACTTGAGGAGCTCCACCGTCTCCGCGAACATGGTGTAGGAGGACGTAGAAATCTGCGGGTCCTTCTCCATGGCGATGCCGCTCTCCACAAAGAACATGGCCGCCTCCAGGTAGCTGAAGGCCTTCCGGAGCTTATCCGGCTGCAGGGCGGGAAACAAAGCGGGGACAGCAGTGAGTCCACAGAGCAGCCGCAAGACGCCAACAAGAGGAGCTCTACCTCTGCGTCTGCTCTGTGCTTCAGCCGTTTGGCCTCCTTGATGTAATGCTTGACCGGATAGCGCCTGCAGGAGGAAGCGGACACCCAGGTCAGTCTGCCGTCTCCACAAAGTCTTGGAAATAAATGCAGAAGCAGTGGGAACTGCTGTGAGGCTCCGTGCTGCAGCATCTCTGGGCCTCACGGTCTCACTCTGCTGCTCTGACTCCGTCCCAACGGAACAACACACTTCTGTGAAAAGCTTTTCATTTGCTGATAAAACTCATTCAGAAGTGTGGGCGAGAGCCGTCTCTGCTCTCAGGGTTTTATTTCCACTGGTCAAACACCTCCTGAGAGGAAAGCTGTTCCTGGTCTCACCTCTCCTCCGGCCTGAGCAGCGGCCGGTTGGTCAAAGCGTGGCTCGTGGGCTGTGAAGGCGACGGGGCGGCCGGGTTCGTCTTTGGTGGCTTCTGCTGAGCACAAGGCACAGTACTGACGACAGATGAAAGCCGTGGTAATTACCAGTACGTGCGGTCAACGCTGAAGACCTTTGCCCTGTGTTTCCCGCCGCTGTTCTTCTTCTTCTTCTCTCTGCTGGAGCCTTTGCTCCTCGCCGGTTCCCCGCTGGACTCGGGACTCCTCCCTGAACAGCCGCTCTGGGGCTTTGTGTCCTTGAAGACGGCGGGCTGCTGTGAAGTCTTCCTGGTCTTCTTCCTCGCCTCCGCTGGCTTGTTGGACATTCTGCGGAGGAGGATCAGAGAGCTCGGTGAAGAGCAAACGAACCTGGAGAACAAGCCGACTGCTGGAGGAGGCCTACTCTGGTTTGGCAGGAACAGTTGGGGTACTGCTGTTCTCCAGCTTCCGTTTCTTCCTGGGGACGGCGGGATGTTCCACGTCACCCTGGAAGGAGACAAACCGCACATGAAGACAGACCGGACTGGGTTCACGTCCAGCAGCACCGGGCTCTCCCTCACGTTGGGCGTTCTGTGCCTGCTGCTGGTTTTAGCGTGTCTGGCAGAGGCGTCCCCTCCGTCTGCCTCCCTGACCGCTGCCGAGGGCCTCACGGGGCCGGGGGGCCCCTGGGGGGAGCTGCTGGGGGTCTGAGGGACTCTGGAGAGCAGGCTCAGGTCCAGCCTCACCAGCAGGGACGGAGGACTGCTGCTCAGGCCCCGGCCGGCCTTGGCCGTGCGGCCGGGCTGCTTGAGGCGCTTGCGGCTGACTTCACGAGGCGCCGCTCTGGACCTGCTACGACTCCCTGTGTCTGGAGGAGCCAGAGAGGGCGGGCCGGGCGGAGCAGAACTCTGGGCGGGGCAGGAGCTCCGGTCTGGATGTGGAGCACCACATGATGGACAGAGAGCCGGCGGGAGGATAGAACTCCTTTTGAGACGGATTTTAATGGACACCTTGTCCTGGGAGTTCCCGCCGAGTCCGGCTTTCGTCTTGACCTTGGGTTTGTCTGTGAAGCTGGAGTCTCTGGTCTGAGCGGTCGCCGCGGCGCCCGGACCGCCGGCTGCAGTGCTCTGTGACGGTTTCCTGGAACCGCGGCGTCCGTCCCCATCAGCAGGGACGGCTTTCTGGAGACTGAGCTGCTGGGGAGCACCGGGGCCGGGGGTGGACTCTGCTTGGTGAGAAGAACCCTGGGGCTCCGCCTCGCCGCTGGGGGGGGCGGCGGCCTCCAGCCCGGAGCGCCCGGAGCCGGGAGTCCGCTGCAGCGGTCGGTGAGCCGGCCCTTCAGAGACGTGAGCGGCGCCGTGGCCTTCAGCGCCGGAGCTCTGCTGGCTGGACCGGATCCAGTTCCCCAGCTGCCAGTCGCCACGGCCCAGAGCCGGGCCATCAGGCTGTAGACACAGACACACAGACACACACACCATGAGGAAACGTGCAGCATTTATACTGACGACACACAAAACCCAGGAGCAAGACGCCACCTGTGGCTGGTCTGGCGGTGGGAGTGGCTCCTCGGCGGTGCGTTCACTGTCCGACTCGGACCCAGAGCTGCTGTCAGAGTCGCTGGAGCTGCCAGTGTCTCTCCTGCTGGAATGTCCTGCTTCTGAGGAACTGACACACAAACACACACATAAACCCTATTGGTCAAAATATAAAACACCTCACTTAAAAAACAAAAAACAAACAAGAAAAAAACAAGGTTTGCTCTGAACACAGTTTCAGTTTTAAAACGTTTTAAATGTTGGTAATCAGATGCACATAATTAACTGCTAATAAGTGTGACAGTTGTAGACGCAGTCTCCGGTGTCTCATACATGAGACATCTCGGTTCATACATGAAAAAGCTGCACGAGCTCGGAGGCCACGCCCCCTCACCCAGAGGCCACGCCCCAAACTGGCTGAACTTTCATCAGCTTGGCCTGGAGTGTGAACAGACCTAAAGAGGAGCAAAGATGCAGCAGGGGATTCTTCAGTATCTTCTGCTCGGCGGTTTAAAACACGTCTAAATACAAAACCAGTCTTGAGGAGTCACCTACTTCGAGGAAGGTTTTTGCTTGAGGTTGGATGAAACCGAAGATGAAGAGTCATGATTTCCTGGAAACAGATGTAAATACAAAAAAAAAAAAAAAAAAAAAAGGAGATATTCTCATGATGCAGTCTGATCGACACCAACAGTCAAATATTTCCTGAACCCTGAATAAACCTGAACCTGGCTGAACAGTCTCTACACCTGAAGTGGAGTCCAGCGCTCCGTCTCTCAGCAGGTTCATCAAACTCAGTCTCACCCTGAACCGAGAGTCCATCTGCTCTGAGACAGAAGTGTTCGGGTCCACAGCAGCTCATTTGAGCTGGTTTAACTCGGAGTAGCTCCACCTGGAGTTTGGTGCGTGAGACGGTGTGGATGAAGCCCCGGTTTGACGAGTCGCCGTGGCGACGGGGAAGCAGAGGAGGGGCTTCACTCCACTAGAACCGATGTTTTAATGCACCGATACGATGTGTATGAACATGATGAACCATGACGAGAATGTTTAATTCTCTGCTCAGTAACGCTGCTGATTCATCCACTGATCGTTCTCTGAACATGTTGGTGAAGAAAGTCTCCACTGCGGCTGAAGGACTCCAAGACTCACTGATATTTTTAAAAATGATTGTTTTAAATGACAGACAGCAGAAATATGCTTCTTTAAACTCTCCAGCTGAGTGAATGAATGAGTGAATGAATGAGGGAATCAAACACTGCGCTGCTGAATGTGGGAGAGAAGCCTTGGGTTTTGAGGCTTCCCTGACTCGCGGCTGTGAACGCCACCTGCCGAGCGGACGAGCACGACTTGTGTTTGGAGCTAATCTGCTGAGATTCACTCAGTCCTGAGCGACGGCCGAGTTTTCTGTGACTCATGGTCCGCTGGGTTTCTTCCCTCGTTACTCACTTCGTCCTGGACATGAGGAGACACGCTCGCCGTCCTGGGAACAGTGGAAGAAAAGGAAACACGGGTCAGACGTGCTGGATTCACGTCAGAACATCAGATTTCTGCCGGAGCTGAAGAAGCCTCACCTTGGCTGGGAGGGGGCCCGTGGAGGGCTGCTGGGTGCTGGGTGTGTGAAGAGCTGTCAGGACAGGAGGCCAGCACTGAGTCATTTCCTGTGAGCAGGAGAACAGGAGTCACCAAACACACTGCGCCTCAACACGGAGACGACACAACCCAAAACACAGACGCTCCGGGGTCTGGCTGACATCCGAGAGCTGTTTGACAAGTGTCTCATATCTGAGGCTGGCTCAGCTGGTCCAATCCTCCACCTGCTCTCTAAATGAGACCGTTTCCACAGGAAGGAGCCAAATCTGACCCAGAGTCTCGTCTTCACCGCTAACAGGTGAGCTTGTTTACACTGAAAACCCAAAACCAGTCAAGAGAAGAGTGAGAGAGAAGCCCTCGGCGAGTCCACAGGCCGGTCTGAGGGACGTCTGGAGGTCTGGAGGTCTGGCTGAAGGCTGAACGTGGACAGAAGATCAAAACACAGGAACTTCAGAAGCTCCAGCTCTGAAGCTGCTTCTGCTTTTGATGGCAGGGGGTATCAAACATAAGGCTCGTGGGCCAAAACTGGCCAACAAGAGGCCTGAATTCAGCCAAACCACCAAGCAAATGGAAAAAAAAAAATACTAAAGAAAACTGATTTTTTTTTTAAAAAAGAAACTTCTTCAGGGTGGCAAACAGCCATGAAAGCTGACTTCCTGCTCAACGCCATGCGGTCAGGGAAAACATGGTCAGTCAGCCTCACAAGAAGCTTTCATTAAAATCTGCTTTATGTTGAGACTGCAGTCACTTCCAGAAGTATTGGTTTGTCTTTTGCAAAAACATTTCTATCCACACCTCACCATATGAAAGCTCTGAGTATAAAGATCATTACAGCACCAGGTTACTGATACGTTATAATGATGGTGAAGGCTTTAAGAAACACACTGATCCCACTCACACCGGCTCATCCTTCTATCCTTCATGGTGAAAATGTGTGACAGTGAGATCTAAGAGGACTCTCCTCTCTCCTTCCTCCTGCTCTGGTGCAGACTTTCCATGCTGCTCTGCAGCCTAACGGCACAGCCCCGGCCAGCAGCAGCTGCACTGATGCTGAACTTTGGAAAGTCAGGGAGCTGAGAGTTAAATGCACGGAGCAGAAGCAGTGATAAGAGGACTCCTGCCCGGAGAAGACGTCTGAAAGAAAACTGAAGGGAAGGCTTCTTATCAGCAGCGGAGGGCTGTTGAGCAACTAGAAACATGTTTGCTATTTAGTGACAGATCAATGAAAATGCAACAGGAGCCCAGTCGGAATATGTGAGACCACAATCTGTCCTGAGCCGAGTACAGCCTGTACCCTGACGCTGTGACGGAGCAACAGGCGGACTGCTGCACAACAGCCGGCAACGCTTCCCTGCAGCTCCGCTCCTCTCCTGTCTGCATGTGAGCAGGGCTGCAGCTTTAAAGGAGACATATGATGCTATTTTTCAGTCACGTCATATCGGCCTCAGAAGCCCAAAAACATAATAATTAAGTTTGTATTAAATTCATCCTATGTTCGGAGTTTCAGCGGTGTAAAAAGTCGCTCTGAAGAGTCGTCCTCAGGACAGCCTGTTTCTGAGCCTTCTTCCTGGTAGCTTGAACACATCTGGCCACGCCCACTCTCACAAACACACATGGTGGCGGCACAGTTAGGGGGAGGAGTTAAATCCACTTATTTCAGGATAAGAGGACCCAACTCAAACTTGACCGTTTCAGCAGACATTTTCACAAAATGCGGTGTAGCAAGACAGGGAGGAACCAGACAGCTTTCACATGTGAACGTCATAATGAGGCCACGGCAACAAACACTACTATAAGAAACTCTTCACAAAGTGAAAAATGCTTAATATGTCCCCTTTAACAATGGAGAACACGGAGAACAACGCACTCTAAACGTTAACAATGAAGAACTCAGACATTCACATGGACAGAACACCAGGTTGGGTCGTTGTTACTATGGTGACTGTCAACTCTAAAACTAGCAGGACCAGGAGGATCTGGACTGGAATCAGGACCAGAACAACTGGTTCCTGCAGTGGTGGTGCACAGGAGCAGTAGCAGTGTTGCTGCTGTCTGCAGAGTTGGAGCCTGAGTGTTTCCAGAAAGCTATGTTTTCTCCCGTTTACATGACGATGACGTTGGAGCATTTTCAAAAAGTTGCGTTCACAGTATTGTAGCATAAAGAGACGACCAATCAACAACAAAAGTTTCACACTTTCACTTGAAAACATTGTGTAAACGGGCCCTGAGACAGGAGAGGGAGCAGCAATTTACTAATACACTGAAGGAAGGCCTCCAAACTTAGTCTGCTCGGCAGGAAGGGAAAACGGTGTGGAACACTTTTAAAACTGCGAGGATGAAGTGATCAGATCAGAGAAACGTAGGTGGGAAGAGAACCATATCGAAAACAAGTCCACTTGTTTCTTTTAGACAAAAAAAAAAAAACCTACACAAAGTTTGCATGAGAGAGCAGAAGGTATGAACGCTTGCTTAAAGATAATTTACAGCAGTGATGCAGTGGAGATGGCTTTCTGCTGGAGTCTTAACTCACAGAGCAGTCCGGTCAGAATGTTTTGCAGTTTTGCTGAGAAAACCTTTCAAAGCTGATTATCTTCACATTGTGAGTAAATCTGAGAAGCGAGCGCTGGACTTACCCTCAAGATGTCCTCCACACACTGTGCTTCATGTGCTCCTGTCTGTTGAGACACACAGGAAGAGTTTGATTAACGTCTCAATGTACAGTTTGTGCAAACACAGAAAATGAAGCCAAGTGCAGGGAGGAAATCCGTAAAGATCTGTAAATCTGTCCTGTGCACCTCCCATCACTCATTCCACACCGTGCAATGCAACAATACCAAAACCCCTCAGAGGCACGTCCATGGCCAGCTGCAGGAGCTGCTGGCTGTCATCAGGCCTGTGTGTGAAATCAGACACTGCTGCTTCAAGCAGCGAAAACACCACAAACTGAAACATTCCGCTTTCTTCTTATGAGAGTGAAGAAAGGAGACAACATTTAAAAAAAAAAAAAAGAAAAAAAAAAGAAAAGAAAGCTGCACTATCTTAAAAACTGGACCAGTGGTGCAACGGGCCTGCAGCGCTGGGTAAACAGTGTGTGTGGACAGACGGCGCGGGTGTTTGTTTTCAGGCCTCTCGGAGGTTTTGCTTCTGAATGGACCGTGTTGGAGATAATGTCCTGCTGAACGGGCCCCCGGGGCGGCCGTTACGTAAGCTGGTGACAAAGCTCATTCATTGTTCTGCACGGCCCAGAGGTGAGTTCATCAGAGGCAGCAGCACACACACACACTCACTCCACTCACACACACTCACACCTGAGTGGGACGTGAGACGACATGCTCAAAAAGACACCGGGGGCCGAGACGTAAAGACTGAACACTACTGACTATTGTGAGTGCAGGATGATCTGCACGTTCTCAGTAGATGGACAGCCATGACTCCCACTGTTAATGTTTGGAGTGTGTTGTTCTCCCTGTTCTCCAATGTTCATGTTTGGAACAACTGTAAAGCAATGCTTGGGTTCTAGGTAATCTTCCCGGGTTGATCCGCTGCAGGCGTTGAGGTGTGTGTTGTTGACATGCGGGACAGCTGTAGTTCTTGTGTAGATTTATGTTGGCAGGTGTTGCTCAGAGGCGGTGAAGGCCGACGGCGGGCGTTAAACTCGCTGTGGTGCGGAACGACGACACATTCTGCACAGTGGAGCAGCCAGCTAACGGAGGAGTGACTGATGGGACGGTCTGAGGGAACCCCAACACATCAAGAGGAAGATCAGCGGTTCTCTGGCTATCAATACTGTGAGAAGGAAAAGATCGGTCTCCACTCGTCAAGGCTGACGAGGATTGATACTTTACTTTGTTGGGCTGTCAATCAATTCTTCTATACGGCTTAAATCAGATCAGGCTCACAGGGTTCTGGAGTCAATCCCGGCTCACAATGAGCAAAGGCAGGGGTGTGACACACACATGCATGCACGCATGTGTGTATAAGTAATGACTTATATATGACCTACTGCAAATGAGAAGCTTAACTCGGCAGTGAGCCACTGGTAGGAAATAGGAGAATGAGTCACTGGAGAGCCATCCTGCACTGGATCAGTCCCAGCAGTACAAACAGCAGCCTGCTGCTGCTGCAGGAGGGGCGGTGGGAGGAGCTGCAGGTGAACAGAGTTGAACTGGAGTTCAGCCAAATGCTCCAAAACAAAGACGGTGCAGGACGTCCTCCAACAGAAGTGATGGGGTCTTCAGAGAACGTCCCGGGAGCAGCAGAGCCGACACAACGGGACGATTCCACTCGTCTTATCAGCTCATCCAGTCTCAAGACGCCACACATCGAACACTCCAGCTCTTCCTATTCACATCATGACAGGCTGAATGCAGAGAGGAGGCACGGCTCTGGATGTTAGACTAGTAAACATCATCTCCCTGCCTTTAAAGGTCAGTTTGGTTCAGTGACCCTACAGGACTCAAACGACGGGACAGCAGCTGCGTAGCAGCAACAGCTCACCTCTGAAGAGCACAAAATGCTCATTACCACCTTTAGCTGACTTTAAACAGCAGATGGCTTCAAGATGTGAGGTTATGAACTCACCTCCAGAGACGGCGGCTTCGCGCTGGCCTTGTCCAGGTCCGATCTGCTGATGAACTCCGCTCCGGGGACGTACGGCTCCGGAGACGGCTTCAGCTCCGGCGACTCGCTGGCCAGCAGGTCCTGACCGTCCATGGGCCGGACGTAGGCGGTGGGCTTCTGGGTCGTGGCCGAGCAGGGCGGCTTGGAGGACAGCGGCGGGGGGAAGGTCTGGGACGGCAGCGGGCCTGGCCTGGTGGTTTGAGACACGGCCACGTCTCTGGGGGACTGCTTCATGTCTCGTGCGGAGACGTCCCCGGTGATGACGGACTCTGCGGGGGGGTCGGCGGACCTGTGGAGCCGCTGCCTGTCAGGGGTGTCCACAGCGTCTGCGTCGGTGGTTTTAGGGCCGGTGGAATGAGAGGGCGGCGGCAGCTCGGCGTCCGGAGGAGGAGACGACGGTTCCAGGAGTTCTGAGTGGACTTCGCTCTTCAGCTGGCGCGCCGAGCGGCCGGGCTCGCCGCTCTGACCGTGGATCAAGGAGGGAGGGGAGCGCGATGACGACTGTCCCACGGCTTCAGGAGAAGAAGAGGCGCTCAACATCTTGGAGGGCTGAGAAGAGCGGCCGACGGCAGACGGTCCTGTGTGGCTTTCAGTGGACGAGTGAAGGACCTGGCTGTGGAACGGCGGCTTGGTTGACGGGGCTACGTAGGCAGGAATGGGAAAACCCTCCATGGAAAAGGGACGGGGACTCTTCACATCGTCATAGCTGCCAAACATCCTCCTGATCCGGCTGGAAAGCTCATCTTCTTTGTACACCTACAGACAAAAAAAACAAAAAAAAAAAACAAACAAAAAACAGACAGAAAACATTTTGTCAATAGACGCCTGATATTTTCTTTTTCTTTGGAGCATTTTGTCCCAGAATGATGCTCTGGTGGACCATATCAACAGCACCACCACTCTGGCATCCCTTCTTCTCTTTACGTGATGTTAAACATTGTTGATTGTCATGAAAACAATGTCAATATTAGATTTTTTCTGGACTTCCCATAATTTTTATCTCTATTCTTAAATCCTTTCCAAACGTCCCAGAGAAAACAAACTTGACATCATGTGGAAGCCCGCCTACTGCCTGGGCACTCAGTGGAGGATGGCTGAGGGAAAACAAAGGCTTTTTTGCGTATTGTCCTGGATGAACGTTCGATATCCGGTGTTTCTATCACAACATGAACAATTCTGTAAAGAGTCGCTTGAAATCACACGAAATGTGATTCACAGTGACTGAAAGCATGTGCAAAACCCTCATTTCAACAATAAATAAGCCTTTTAAATCATCCCCTCGGTTCCTAAAAGTTCTTATAATAGGGAAGTCTTTATTTTAGCAAGTTTGATGACGTTTGCTCGAGACGTTACAGGAAGTGCTACAATCCACCCACATTTTTAAACCTGGCAGAATCAAACCATGCTTGAAGCCACCGGGCAGGATCCAGACCTGCTCTTCACACGTTCATCCATCACAGAACAGAGCTGGAGGTGAAGCGGCAGACGGTGAACCCCGCTGAGCACAGATCAGGGACCAGAGCCTTTAGAACTTCACCTCCTCCGTGTGTGCCGGTACCTTGTATGGTTCCCCCAGGACTGGAAACTTGTCGTAGATGAGATCTTTGGTTTGGCTGGTTTCTTGGGTCCTCTGTTTCCACGCTAGAAGGCGAAGACGATTCCTTTCTTCAGTCAGTGTGCTGCTGAAGTCAAAGAAACACACGCTGAGCCGACGCTGCTTTCAAAAGTAGAATGAGAGTGAAAAACATCTTATCAGCATGTTTCAATCATGACTTTGCAGAGACTGCTCCTCATAACGCAACCAGCTAAAAAGACCAGAAAACCGAGGTTCTGCTTCCTGCCTCGGCCCCCCCCCCACCAGAGGGGCAGTGCCAGTGTCTAATGGGAGATGATATTCACGGCTGAGACTTCACTGCACCATTCACATCTGTTCTGTCTAATCCCTGTAGAGGACTTCCTGCCCATTCAAATATCCAACCAACAATTACAGATCCACGTATTGCAACACAGCCGGCCTCCTGCTGTACAGGGTAGCAGCAGTCCCACAGGGGTCAGGTCCGGCTTCAGGCTCACCTATCTGCACTGGGGTCAGCGCTCCAGCCCCATTCTGACATTGCATAGTTGTCCTCCCAAAAATACAGGGCTGATGCTCCTCTCTGACAGCAGTCCCAGCGGGATGCTTCCATGGAAACAGGCGGAGCGGCACAGGTTTGGGCCCATGCCAAACAGATGAGCGCTCACTCATTAACGCAGCAGAGACTCATCAAACGGGCACTGCCCAGTCACACTCGGCAATACCCAGAGGTGGACAATGAGGCTGATCCGAGGGAAAACCACACGGTAAGCTCACAAAGCACACCAGAAACACAAGGTGTAGCGGACTGACTGCAGTGCCGCCTGATGACGCCCGACTGAAGCAACAAGACAGAATTCTTCATGAAACACATGGACTCGTCACACAGCAGCATCAACGTTCAGGTGGTCATAATGTTGTGGCTGACTGGTGTGTACACGGAATCAGATTTGTGGGGTGCAGGACAGAGGTAAAGCATCTCAGTCTGATTCAGCTCCTTCAACAGAAAGACAGCAATGAAAGAGGCAGCACCAGAAAATGAGTCAGAAAATCTGAGAAACAAACCCAAAGAAACCCCGACAGGACGAAGACGCTTCATGAAAACATGGCTCCAGTCCACCGTCGAGGCACAACTACATTACTGGCCACGCATACATGATGGCTTTTAATTGGGAATTAATTATTCAGAATTAAAGTATTCTGCTTCATGTTTACATGGGAATATTAATTCAGAAATAAGGTTACATGGGAAACAATATATTCCGCTGTCACTCTGGAGGTTGTGAAGGGTTCTGATTGGACAGCGGGCAGACGAGACAGATTCACGTCTACTGGAAATGAACAAACTCCACTTCCTGCGTTTCTTTTGTTTCTTGGTTAACTTCGATGCTACAGCGTTAAAAAAGGTCCTCTTCATGCTTTCGTCTTCACATGGTGCTACATCAATGCTCAGCCAAGGTTTTCTTTTTCCCCCACAGTGAACAACCCCCCAAAACCAAACCAAAATAACTCTGACAATTGCAAAACAATGTTATGTACCAAAGGAACATGTCCTGTCCAAACTATTCCTGATATTGACAGAAAATGACTGACGCTCTGTCACTTGAAACGCAGTCAGAGAAACTCAAGAGTATTTTCCATCTGAGTCAACTTCTTCAGACAGAGGTGTAGCAGGTGTAGCGGGTTCAGGGGGCAGTCTGCCCTTCAAATACCCCGAATGTACAAGAGAAGGGACTGAAATGTAAGTTTGCACATTATGAAGGAACTTCATCCTGTGCTTGGATCAGTGAAGATCCTGAACCATGAAGAGGGACGAACGGTTTCAGACAAACACGAAGGCGACCGGACATGATTCACTGGTTATCTCATTTAATCCAAGTGTTTTATCAGCCGTGAGAGAGAGGAGAGGAGAGGAGAGCAGCCGGGAGGAACCACCGCAGCTTCCAGCTGATTCTCTCTCTCACACACACACACACACACACACACACACACACACACACACACTCTGACACAGAAAAACCTCCTCTTCCTCACACTTCCACTCCGGGTTCTAATCTCGTGCTGAAACTTGACACTCCACCGCGAGCAGCTAATTAACTCCGGTCCAACGGTCGGTGCTGGCGGGGGCTCGCGCGCACGGCCTATAACGGCTGCTGGCCGCGGTGGGACTGTGCGTGTGCGTGTGTGTTTATACGCGTGTGTCCGCTTACCTCGGCTGAGATGCCATGGCGTGTGTTTCTTCTCACAACAACCGGAGTCGGTTGCCTTGCCTTGCCGAGCCGAGCCGAGCCGAGCCGAGCCGAGCCGTTCCTCCCACTCCGTCACATTGTTGACCGGCGGCGGCTCAGTCACTCTTTAAAGGGCTCGCGAGGCCGACGTGCTCCCGTCCGCACTCCTCTGAGCTCGTGTGCGCGCGTGTTTGGGTCGCTCGCCGGACCGTTCTATCTGCACGGCCGCCCGGGGGCCGACCTCCGCTGAAACACTCACGTTTCTCCGAGAATGTCGCTGAAGCTGCTCCGACCTCGGTCTGGGAGCGAACATAGAGTCAGTCCAACCGCAGATTAGATTTTATTTTCCAGTTTTGTCCACTTTGGTGCAGTTTGCTCAAACTTTGCCCCGTTCCCCCTGCGTGTCAGACATGGTACGGTCACCTGTGTACTACGTTACTTTAGGAACTCCGGATGAAGTATTTTAGTGCTGGGAAATCAGTTTTTCAGATGGCTTCATTCTTTCTGTGGTTAAATTTGTCACGTAAAGCCTGTACTTATTTATATTCAGTGTTAACCTGTCAAATTTGATATTTAACTTTCTTTTCTATTTATTCTATGTGTAAATAATGAAGTATTTCTATTGCATTCTATTCTTTTCCAATAAAGTTATCCCACTTTCAACAGAAATACCATTGCTCAAAGTATTGTTGAAAATAAAAATGTATAAATATGATCAATGAGTAATATTTCTTGGGGTGTTTCTTTCTCAGTATGTGATTACATTGAGAGTGTGGTGAAGCAGTGGTTAGTTTTCATGACTCACAGCGACAGGGTCAAGGGTTCAAACACCTGGGCTTCCAATGTGGATTTAATGGGTTTGCTCTGGTTTTCTCTCACAGTCCAAAAACATGCATGAGGTTGATTGGTGTGAGTGTGTGTGTGTGTGGCTGTCTGTCACACTGTGTGTGTGTGTGTGTGTGTGTGTGGTGTGTATAGTTAGCTGGGATTATTTCCAGTGAACGGTGACCCTGGGCTAATAGGTATAGAAGGTGGATGGATTAACAGCATGTAATCCAGGGGTGTCAAGCTCAAATGAGGTCAGGGGTCACATACAGGGGCAGGGTCAGAAAAATGGCAAAGCAGGGAACATCTGGACGCCTCCACGTGTCAGTGCTGGTTCCTGGTTCACAGGTTTCTGTAGGTTTTGTTTCTTGCAGGATTTGCCCTGCGGCAGCCGTGTTTATTGACTTCATCAATGTGTGGTTAGGTGTCCATCTCAGCTTTGACTCTGTTGATTGTCAGTTCTCTTCCTTCACTCTCCTCAAAGCAGCCAGTCAGCCACTGCTGTCTCGCTTTAATTTGGCCGCTAGATGGCGCACTGAGACGTGAGCAAAGTGTAAATCAACAGTGACTCCCAGTGTTGGTGAGAAGTGGAAGCAGTGAGTTCTGATGGAATCCTGCATTTATCTTAATTTACAATAACATTATATCATTATGATTATCTTCACTTCCAGTGTTCTGCAGATCCTCTGTAATGTCAACAGTTCAAACAGCAGCATAAACAAGCATTCCTCCTGTCATCCCCAAACCTGAACCTCAATGAACCACATTGAGGTTCAACCTCTTCATAGCTCTTTTTGAATCCACATCACTCTATCAACTCTCTGCACATAATTCACTCCAAAACTGTAACACAAAAATATTTCAGAGTGTTTAAAGGCATTTTAAACTGCAACCCTCCTCTATGAAACTTAGCCGTTTTCTCTGTTACAGAACAGTTTTGAATATTACCAGGTGATAAGTGATTCTTTGTTTTATGTATTATCATTGCTATAGTTTTAAACTCCACAATATCTCTGAATTTTAAAACTCTTGATTGTGGGAAAAGTGGATTGTGTGTTCTCAGAAACCAACCTCGTGCTCAATTCGTACTGCTCCGTTGTACAGAATAACAAGTGTTAGTTGTTTTCGAGGTTTTTCTGGAATAATAGAAAGCCAAGGCTTAGGGTGTCCCTTCTTTACTTGCCGTATGACAGGGGTGGACTACAACTGGCTCATATTCAGTGGGATTATTGTTCAGCCCAGCTGAGGGCCGCCATGTTCTGGTTTCATGAGGGAACAGACTTACCCTGGCTACAAGTGGAGCGTCTGTCCTCGGGGGAATTGACACTACATAGATTTTTATATTCTGCCCCCTTAAATTTTGTTGAAAAAAAACAACCAATCCCTTTGTGAAAAATACTATAGGCTCTATGCGCAACTCAACCACTTCCTGAACTTCAGGAGGTTCCTTGTTTCCTGTCTTTCATGATTTGATGAGCTGATTAATGCAGGTGTGTCTGAAGTTGTTACAGAGGTCAGACACACCTGCATTAATCAGCTCGTCCTATCATGAAAGACAGGAAACAAGGAGCCTCCTGAATTTCAGGAAGTGGTTGAATTGTGTATAGAGTCCATTGTGGTCTGGTATGAAGTACATAAATATCTAGAGGATTTACCAGGACTGTCTTGTTTTTCACCGATCTGGGGCAATGAACATTTTAGCCCAGCCAATAAAGATTTAAAAATTGGTTAAATAATGGTATTGCTTTTAGACTTACACAAGAACAATATTTTGTTGTCGTTTGTCGATGTGAAAAGTAGATTTGATATCCCGAAGAAACACTTCTTTAAGTACTGACAGATCAGAAGCTTTATTTCGTCTCGCCTAAATAATTCATCTCAGCAACCTCCATTATCCATGCTGGAATCATTCTCCATACAGAATTGCTTCAGCAAGGGGCGGGTTGCTCAAGTAAACAGAACAAGGATAACTCTGACAGAAAAAGACATGAATGATCACAAGATCTGAATGAAGACATTTCTCTGGAAGAATGGGGTACAATATGCTCTAGGGCCCAATCTCAGACCATTAACACCCGACTACGCTTGATACAATACAAGTGGATAACGAGGCTTTACACTACTTCTGCAAAATTGAACAGATTTAACCCTGGCATTCCAGATCTTTGCTTTAAGTGCAGTGAATATCATGCACTCTATACCATTGCCTGTGCTTTTAGGGAACTGGAAGAAGTATTTCTCCATACTTCCACACAGTAAGTCAGATGAGGTAAAATCAGTGAACTGTGAAGAAAATAGAGAGGTTTCTGGTCCAGCATCTCCTTTTTGTCCAAGACTGAGCTGCTTCTGGATGTTTTGAACATGTATTATTTGAGTTTTCCAGATAATTTTGCCATCAATCAGAACTCCTACAAAATTGTTTTTATGTACTCTATTTCTGCACCCTCTGTCTGTACATTTACCTGCTTATTTATTCTGCCTTTTCTAATAATCCAGATTTTTATTTAAATACTTTCAAATACGTAGCTTTATTCATTCTAAGATGCATTCATATCGATGTCCTGCCCTGAAAATTTGGCAATAGTAGACCCATATACCAAAGCTCCGATCTCAAAAATATAGAAGAAATTGTTAGAGGCTTATTGGAATCTACAGACCACAAAAGAAGGGCATGGGAAGAAGATCTTGAAAAACAAATTGCTGAATATGAGTGGGAAAAAGTTTATTGTCAAGCACAAACACTATCTTTTAATAGTAGATTAAAATTGATCCAATATAATTGGCGAATGAGAACGTATATAACCTGAAAAACTGAATAAAATCAACCCCAATATTCCTGATAGCTGTATAAAATGTAGCGAGGAAAAGGGAACTCTATCCCACTGTATTTGGAAATGTAAACGGCAGAGGACCGGATCCAGCTCCCGGTGTGGAGCGACCCCCCTCAGGAATCACTGGAGTTAAACTGCTAAAACTTAAGAGGGTGTGATACAAAGTTAATATAAAATAACTAAGATAAGATTATAAAGTACATAATAAAATATAACAAATAAACAGAATAAATAGATAACTATAACAACCCCCCCCCCCCCCCCCCCCCCCCCCCCCCCCCCCCCCCCGGTTCCCGTCAGCAAGCGTACGGCCGAGTTTTGTAGTAGTAGTTTATACAACTATAAAAGGTCCACTAAAAGCCAGATTAAAAAGGTGTGTTTTTAACCTCCCTTTAAAAACATCAACAGTGTTTGCGGTCCTGAGGTTCTCCGGCAGGCTGTTCCACAGGCGGGGGCCGTAGTGGCCAAAAGCCGCCTCACCATGAGTCTTGGTTCTGGTTTTAGGAACACACAGTAAGCCACTGCCAGAGGACCTCAGGGCCCCGAGGGTCCAGACGGTAAAAACAGATCAGCTAGATAAGAAGGCGCAAGGCCATTAAGACATTTAAAGACTAATAAGAGAACTTTAAAATCCATCCTGAAGCAGACAGAGAGTCAATGTAGCGACTGTAGAACCGCTGTAATGTGGCCCCGCCCCCTGGTCCTCGTCAGAACGGCGGCTGAGTTTTGTAATAGTTGTAGGTTTGAAATACTCTTTTTGGGAAGACCAGAGAGCAAGGCATTACAGTAGTCTAATCTACAGGAGATAAAAGCTGCATTAGCACCTCTGTACTGGCCTGAGAGAGAAACGGGCGACTCTGGCTTTATTCTTAAGATGATAAAATCCAATCTTAGTAATGTTTTTAATGTGTGGAATAAAACTCAGCTCAGAGTCAAAAATCACGCCCAGGTTCTTAACTGATTGTGCTGGTTTAAAATCTAATAATTTTAGTAAAATTTTCTCTCTCTGACCTTCGGGACCGATAACTAAAACCTCAGTCTTGTCCTGGTGGAGCTGCAGGAAATTCACTGCCATCCATGACTTGATGTCTGAAATACAGTTAAAAAGGGTTTCTATTGGCCCTGACTCACCAGGAGACACGGCGATGAACAGCTGAGTGTCGTCAGCGTAGCTATGGAAACTGCTGCCGTGTCTCCTGATGACGTCCCCAAGTGGGAGCATGTAGAGATGAAAAAGAATGGGACCTAAAATTGAACCTTGGGGAACCCCACACCTGATTTCATGGGTTCCTGAGGAACATATATCCAAACTTACTTAAAAACATCGATCTGTGAGATAAGAACTGAACCAGTTAAGAACGGTACCAGAGAGGCCCACCAGGTGACTCAGTCTGTTTATTAAAATGTGATGGTCTACTGTGTCGACGGCGGCACTCAGAGCTGGTTGGAGTCGATCTGTGTTCTCTGAGGGCTTGTTTGTAATGAAACCACACACACTGTGGAAAACAGTACACTATAAACACTAACCATGGATTTCTAAATAAAGCTTCTTCATGCACTGCCTGGGAATCGAACCCAGATCACAAGAATGGGAATCTTGCATGATACCACTACACCAGCAGTGCTGTTGCAGATAGTTTATTTCAGTCATAACCTGCTTGACGTTTTTAAGTTTTTGAAGACCCTACAGTTCCATGAAACTAAACTAACCTTCCCTCCCTGTGACATTAGGCATCAGTGAACTCAGATTTTCTTGCAACACCAAACATAGTTTGTAAAGACGCAAAAACGAACATGGACGTCTGAACTTCCATTTACCGTGTTTCACGCACTATAAGATGCACATGAAAGTCTGTAATTTTCTCAAAATCCAACAGAGTGCCTCATAATTGGATGCGCCTTTTTTGTGGCAATTACGGTAATCACCCTGATCATATGAGCAAACAACCCCTGCTTGCTAAGCTGCTAAGCTAGCTAGTTTATACAGAACGGCACACACGAAGCTTCAGGCACATTCTCCACTCTCTCAACAGCGGAGCACGGCACGTCGCTGCACAGCCGGCCGACGTGGGAAGCGCCTGGACACCGGGCGGCAGCCTGCATGCTGCGACGCCGAGAACGGCCGGCCCCCGCCCGGCAGCTCACCCGCCGGGACGCCAGGAGCAGCTGGCCGGCTGCGCCTGAGCTGTCGGTGGGGCACTTCACTCAGGAGACCGCAGCTGGCTGAACCCTGGTGACCAAGCGAGTTAGAAGAGTCGTGGCCGCTCTGAGCTGCATATCCGTGAAGAGGAGCGATCCTCAGTCAAACTCGCTCTGATATGTCACTTTACTCACACATTTCAACTGAGAATGTAACCACCCAGACTGCCAATATATATTTCGCTCATGTATTTCGCTCATACTATTCTATACATCCTATGCGCCTTAAAGGGGTTGTATCATGCTTTTTTAGCCCGTCCAAACCCTAGAAATGGCATTAAAGGGCAACTCCGGTTTTTTGACACCTGGACCTTATTTATAGGTGTGTGCATGCTCATATACTCACTCAGACAAACATCGTGCAGCTCGGAGTCCTTCAGAAGTTATTTAGATCCAAACGATGTAGCCGTACTAGCGGGGGTGCCACAGCAATGGAGCGTTAGCGCGGGACATAATCTCTGCAAAGTCGCTCATTTCGGCTGTATTTTTCCTCCATCGGCGCTGGGTTGCCTTTCGGTCGGAAAGGGGGCCTCCGGCGGTGTCCCGTGGCCTGGCTCAGAGCGCGCATCCGCCGAGCGGCGGAGATCTGGATTCTCCCGGCGAGGAGAGCGCTCCGGCCGTCGCGCGTCCCGCGGCCGGCGTGGAGCGCGCCTCCGCCGGGAAGCGGAGATACGCTTCCTCCCGGCGAGGAGAGAGCTCCGGCCGCGGCGCGGCGGGCCGTCGTGCGTCCCGCGGCCGGCCCGGAGCGCGCATCTGCCGGGGAGCGGAGATACGCATCCTCCCGGCGAGGAGAGACATCCAGCGGCCCAGCGGCCGCGTGTGAGCCGTGCGTCTTCGCGGGTGTCCGGAGCCTCCGTGGAGCAGCTGAGGGCCGTTTTCCAACTCGGCCCCTGGAAGTCAGACGCCGGGGCACCGTGACAGCCGAGGCCGACTCAAAGTGCCTCTCTGCTGGGGAGAGGAGCGCCGCAACGTTCCCATCCGAGCTAATTATGGCTAAGTTAGCGAAAACTGTCAGCTCTTCAGCTGACCCACCTGAAGACGGTAGACGAGCTGACTTTATGATAACACTGGCGATGGATGAAGAAATACAGCCGAAATGAGCGACTTTGCAGAGATTATGTCCAGCGCCAACGCTCCATTGCTGTGGCACCCCCGCTAGTGCGGCTACATCGTTTGGATCTAAATAACTTCTGAAGGACTCCGAGCTGCACGATGTTTGTCTGAGTGAGTATATGAGCATGACACACACCTATAAATAAGGTCCAGGTGTCAAAAAACCGGAGTTGCCCTTTAACATGGTAATAGTTTATTTTTGGCGCAAAGGAAAAGTAATTTTCTGTGAAATAAAAGATTTTCTGGGGCTAATTCTGAAACCCGGAAGAGAAAACGCTCCGTTTCACTGAAAATCCCACCTCTCCCCCTGTGGACTTTGACTGACAGCTACTTCAACCAATCAGCGCTTCAAAACAAATATGGTGGCTAGCTTTAGCTCTTTAGCTCTAGCTTCTCTACATGCAAAGACACGCGAAACCTCTTTTCCTGTTAGAAACTCACCAAGTGCAGACCCCTCAGACCCTTCAGACCCTTCAGACCCTTCAGACTCTTGCTCTTGCTTGACTGTTGCTTTCAGATGATGGTTAAAGTTTATTTCCATAATCAGAGTTAGAAAAAAGCGGCAATGCTGATTGCCGAGGGCCTGTGGGAGGGGGGCTCAGGGGAGCCGTCTTCACCGTGTGACGTGAACGTGGGAAAACAGAGCGTTTTCACGGTGCGGGAGGGGCTGCCTCTCTGAGCAGCACAACAAGGAGGAAAGCTCAAACACGCAGGCACGGAGGAAAAAAACCCTTTGGGGGTGTTTTTGGTGAGAACATAGCCATATAACAAGGTTAAAACATACAAAAAGTGAATTTTGCATGATACAGCCCCTTTAAAATGTGGTGCGCCCCATGTATGAATTTCTTTTTTTAATAAAAGCCATTCATTGACTTTGCGCCTATTAATCCAGTGAGCCTTATAGTGCCGAAAATACGGTAGTTCCTTGTAGTATCTGTCTGGATCTCCTTCACAAACTCCTGTGCCTCGGCCAAAGTTTTGAATATGCAGGTACGCTCTCCGTGTGTGGCCAGAAGCTTGGCCGGATGGATCACGCCGTGCCGTATTCCCAAGTTGCGTAGGTCCTGACGCACCAGGTCGAACTGCTTCCTCAGTCAGTGTAGCCCCGCAGACAGGTCCAGGTAGAACCGAGCACGTTGGTCCTGGAAGCTGATATCCTCTTTGGCCCGTAAAGTATTCATCACCTCATGTTTTTTCTGGTAGTTGAGAAACCTCATTATCAGAGCTCTTGGCGGTGCTCCGGCGGCCCTCCATAACCAGAAGTCATGTAGCTCCACTTTTAACAAGAATAATCAAAGGACAACCCAAACCCCGAGGAGAAAAAACATAGAATCAACAAATTGAAACTGCGGGAGTGCTGAAAGGAGGTGGAGGAATTCTGAGTTGACCGTACACTACCAGATCCTACGTCAACAACTCTAAACTTACATTGATGAAGTGAAACACAAAAAACTTTTATACAACTCTCAGTTCCTCTTCTCCAACTTCAATATTTTAAAACACTCAAATTTTAAGAAAGATTTAAAGGCCCCGACAGACGCTCTCTGTGAGAGCTTTGCAGACCACTTCAGAACTAAAATCATGGACATCAGCAGTGTTGCCACAGATTACTTGAAAAGGTAATCCAATTACTGATTACTCATCAAAAAGGTAATCTAGTTACTTTACTGATTACGTCAATATCAAAGTAACAAGTTACTTTAAAAGTAGCTCAGGTACTTTTTACCAATTTCCTGCCTTTGCTGCCTCAACATAAGAATGACAACTGGTTGTTTAAATAATACTTTATTGAAAGTGCACGAACTTGAAACATGAACATGTTTTTTTTGTTTCTGTTTCATTGGCTTTACAATACAGAAACTGGTGTATAACACGCTACACCTGCAGGCTGGTTACAAACTGTAGCCTAACTATAACAAGCTAGTTACAAACTGTAACTATAAAATGTAAATGTAGCCTGGTTACAAACTAGCTATGGGGATGGCTAGTAGCTACGTCATCGGAGCTGAATACGTCACTTCCGTGTCCAAAGCGTATGGTGCAGTGCTGTGTCCCGTGTTGTAACAACAGAAACGATGTCAACAAAACCATATCCTACTACTGCTTTCCTCCGATATTACATCATTATATTATTTTTACTGCTATTACAAATAATGAGGCGGACTCACGTTATATAGATCAGATTTTTATTGTTTCATTTAATTATGTCACAGAGCCAGACAGCAGCGGCACCGTAGCCAGGTCTCCTCCTCACAGCGGGACGGTCCCACCGAGACACACCCAGCACCGGACCCGGTCCTGAGCAGGACCCCGGACCGAGCAGGACACAGGACGGAGCGGACCCGGGACTCAGTCCACGAGGGCGGCGCGTGCCCCCCGCTCCCGGTGCTGCTGAAATTAAAGACAATTTATAGAAGTCTAAATAAAATGTTTGGCTAAACGTCCTCTGTCTGTATTTAATCTCCCTTTAGCTAATTTTATTTTCTAGGCTGCTGGCATCACATCACTGATTAAATAAATCATTTGCTAAACTTTAGAGTTTATTTACATGTCAGTCGCGGTTCTTCAGGTCCTGCTGGTTCCCACATCAGCTCCTCTCGTGGCGCCGGTGCATCAACAGTAACTCTAACGGCCAGTACAATATTGTGTAAAACAGCACAGGACGAAATAAAGTCCCACATCTTTTCAGGGCTGAACAGCAGCGTTTCCCCCGCTGGATCTGAAGCTGCTCTGCAGCAGCTGTGCGTCTTTGCACACTGTTAAAACTGCCTCCTCTCCGTGGCAGGACGGACCAGCGGAGTTATCCAAAGTTAATAATCCTTTATTAATCCCATAAGGCGGGATATTATTAGATACTATGTAAGGGCTTTTTTTATTATTATTATTATTATTATTATTATTTTACTTTTTAACCTGTACTGAATGTGTGCTGCTTCTGCTTTATGGCGTGTTTGAGGTTTGGTTTAAAATTATTTCCCTGGATGACACTTAATAAACTGTAAGTTGTCCACAAACCGCAGACAGACAGTACCCGATTCTAACAAAGCTAATTAATTAATAGTTAAGTTACACAGCTTGATGCGACGACTGACACCCTCGTGTTAATGCTAGCTAGCTACTTAATCACTCACCTCAACCTCGTAAATGTTTCATTGAAGCCTGTACTTTCCATTTCAGACTTCCACCTGTCACCACAGAAACATTTACAACTCGGTTTGAGTTGTTGCTTTGCTGTACTCTACTCTGGAGTGAACCAGCATGAACTATTCGTCCCAGTGAGGCAGGGCAGAGGGCTGAGAAAACCAGCTGTTATATCTGAGAAGGAGCAGCCTCTCAAACCTCTTGACAGAAAGGCAGTTCCTGCTTCCCAGCAGACACACTACGTTGTATTAACGTTGGTTCTTGGTTGGATATGGGTTGCAACGTTGGACAACCAAAAGCCAACGTTGATACAACATCTAAAGCTGACAGTTTAGCTGACAGTCAGTTAAACATAGAAATTTTAACGTCAATCTGACGTTGTCATTTAGTTGGTTTCAAGTTGCGTTGGCTGGTAACCAACATCCAACGTCTGCTCAACGTTGAGTGCTAACGTTACATTGACGTCAGGTATATTACCAAAGCCCAACGTTTTCTAAATATTATATTGACAACATCCAAACAATGTTAAATTCCAACGTCAACCCAACGTTGTCCTTTAGTTGGTTTAAGTTGTGTTGCCAAGTAAACAACATCCAATGTCTGGTCAACGTCAAAGGCTAACGTCAAATTGACGTTGAATACCGACATTCGGTTGTTGGGTGTACAACCAAATTCCAACGTCTTCTAAACGTTATATTGACAACATCCAAACAATGTTAAGTTCCAACATCAACCCAACGTTGTCCTTTAGTTGGTTTTAAGTTGTGATGGCAAATAACCAACATTCAATGTCTGCTCAACGTTGAGTGCTAACGTTACATTGACGTCAGGTATAGGGCTCAAAAGGATGACGTCAGCAGTGGCAAAAACCGCAATGCATTGTGGGCAATGCCGGCGGTGTGCGGTAACGTCGGTTTACGCCAGCTACAGGCAAGACGCTGCGCTCGTGTTGCTCTTTTAATTTTGTTTGGCGAGTTTCTACAAATACAAACATGGTGCAGTCGTGCTGTGTCATTAACTGCCACAGTCATTCTCACGATCGCTCCAGTAAAAAAAAGAACGAAGGGATGACATCTGTCTCATTCCCAACCTGGAAGCAGCGGCGGACCTTGGATATGTGAGCTAACAGAGACGCTGAATGGCCTGGAGAGCAGCTGTCAGACGACCAAACATCACATTCAACGCCACCACCGATACATGTTGGACTGTTTACGGCATTTTCAGATGGTGAGTTCTGTTATATTACTGTCGTGTTGCAGTGTTACTAGTGTTAGCTGGTTGCTAGCGTTAGCCACGGAGGGCAGTTAAAGCAAACACTGTCTCTTTCCTCCACTTCCTTAACGATTACTTTTGAATTTATATCATAATTGTCCTCACTCATAGGAGATTGACTTTGACAGTACATTGCAACTGACCTCATTTTAAAAGTCATAATGGGCATGTGTGTTTTTTTTTCAGGGAGACCTGCTGATGAAGTGAATGAAACTCATCCAGACTGCGCACCTGTCATTACATCTCGACACACGGAGGTGAAAGCTGCGGATTACCAAAGATTCCAACGGAGAAAAAGGAGGCAACTGCTGCACCTGCTGGTGTGTGAGGTGCTCCACAACAGAACAGCTCCACAACAGAACGACATTGTGGAGAATGAGCAGTGTCCGTTATAAACATATGAATGGTGAAATTAGGTCCATGGTGAGATGAACCGATTTTGTTTATCTGGATTATATGTGACCAACTCCTGTTTTTTTGTAAATAAAATTGACTGCCAACATTCTTCCTCTGCTTAATTCTAATATTTATCCTTAACATTTCATTCTGTCAGGACAGGTAAACCTCCCCAGCTGTTACTGCTCATATGGTGACAAAACCCAGCCTCTGCTCTAATAAGTTAATAATACTGCGGTGAAATTAAATATTATAGCTCAGTAGCTATTTATGAAACTTCCTTTTAATGGGAAATCCTCTGAGACTGAGCCATTTACCCATGCAATAATGTCAGACCATTCCTTGTTTCAAAGTCTTTTTTGTTTATTACCAACCTTGAGTAGTGCAACGACATTGTTAAAGTTACAGTTACAGTTCTAATAAGGTGCAAAAGTCTTTGTGCAAACAAATACTGCAACTAAGTAAAGTTAGATTGTGCATAAACAAATAACACTGCAAATAAAATGAAGGAAAACAATGTGCACCTTGCAGTCCACCGGAGTCCACACAACTAAGTCACAAAACTTTGCAGCTGTCACAAAGATTTGAGTCTGTCTGGCTGTAGTATTTCTGTGTCTTCTTCAAGACAAAATGCCGTCACTGAAGTCCAGACTGAAGTTTGTGCCCTGACAAGCCTGTAGCGCTGTGCTGTTGCGATGATTTTCTTTTTTTTTTCCTGCGACGCTTTGATGGACATTTCACTTCCAGGCAGCCTTTTCCGCAACAGGAACGGTAAGTGAGCCCAACCGGGTTCTGAACTGGGTCCAGCTTGTCTCGGTACGGTCCGTCGCCTTTCTGTTTCGGTCCATTTTTCCTCGTGTTTACTTCTGTCGGGTCATGTTTGGTCGTCTGACAGCTGCTCTCCAGGCCATTCATATCCGAGGTCCGCCGCTGCTTCCAGGTTGGGAATGAGACAGACGTCATCCCTTCGTTCTTTTTTTTACTGAAGCGATCGTGAGAATGACTGTGGCAGTTAATGACACAGCACGACTGCACCATGTTTGTATTTGTAGAAACTCGCCAAACAAAATTAAAAGAGCAACACGAGCGCAGCGTCTTGCCTGTAGCTGGCGTAAACCGACGTTACCGCACACCGCCGGCATTGCCCACAGTGCATTGCAAGATATCACATGTCCTTTCGAGCCCTATATTACCAAAGCCCAACATCTTCTAAATATTATATTGACAACATCCAAACAATGTTAAATTCCAACGTCAACCCAACGTTGTCCTTTAGTTGGTTTAAGTTGTGTTGCCAAGTAAACAACATCCAATGTCTGGTCAACGTCAAAGGCTAACGTCAAATTGACGTTGAATACCGACATTCGGTTGTTGGGTGTACAACCAAATTCCAACATCTTCTAAACGTTATATTGACAACATCCAAACAATGTTAAGTTCCAACATCAACCCAACGTTGTCCTTTAGTTGGTTTTAAGTTGTGATGGCAAATAACTAACATCCAACGTCTGGTCAACGTCAAAGGCTAACGTCAAATTAACATTGAATGCTGACGTTCAGTTGTTGGGTTTACAACCAAAGCCCAACGTCTTTTAAATGTTATATTGACAACATCCAAACAATGTTAAATTCTAACGTCAACCCGACATTCTCATTTAGTTGGTTTTAAGTTGTGTTGGCAAGTAACCAACATCCAACGTCTGGTCAACGTCAAAGGCTATTGTCAAATTGACGTAGAATGCTGACATTCAGCCGTAGGATATATAACCAAATTCCAACATCCTCTGAACATTACATAATGACAACGTCGAAATAACATTAAATTCTAACATCAAGTCAAGTCAAGTCAAATTTATTTCTATAGCACATTTACAGACAGCAACAGCTGAAACCAAAGTGCTTCACATAAAAACAGTGCATAAAGAGCTTGATAAAATATATATACAGAGGGTAATTAAATATGATAATAATAATGAAAAAGCCTAACTTATCTATGGGTTGGGCTGGTGGCTGGACACTTATTTAAAAGCAAATGAGAAGAGGTGGGTCTTGAGGAGGGATTTAAGGACCTCCAGGGTCTCGGCTGCTCTGATGTGAGGGGGGAGTGTGTTCTAGAGTTTGGGGGCTGCGACCGCAAAGGCTATGTCTCCCCTGGTCTTTTGCCTGGCCTTTGGCAACACTGAGCACCGTTGGTCAGCTGACTGTCGCTCTCTGAACGGGCTGTAGTAGCAAAGGAGTTCTTCATAGGGAGATATAACTGGACATCTTCAGCAAAGCAGTGGAAGTAGATGTTTGGTGCATAATTGTCCCACAGTAGAGCGCTTGTGTCTCAGGTGTGAGAACTGCAGGTCTGCTGTTTACCTGCTGTGATCATGTGACCTGATTCAACAAACTTTCCCTCATAATCTCTTTATCACATTCTATTCCACAATGCTATTAAATGTGGTTTTATCGTCTTATTGTCTTGAGGGAGACTCTGTGACTGGAGTGAGTAATTGTGTCCAAAGATCGTCCCAAAAAAAAAAAGGCAGCGACAGTCAGCCCTCCCCGGCTCTTTGGTGAATTAACGTCCGAAAGTGTCTGAAGCAGGTTCTGCTGGTTATAGGATGTAATTTAGGGAAAAAAAACTTACAACATCCTCATGCTATCCACTTTAAACGGTGAGAGAGGATCTCCATCACAGCAGAATATCACAGCTTCATGGCCGCGGTCACTTTGACAGTGCAGCTATTCTCAGATGGCCCCACATTACCCATCATGCCCAGCAGTGAAGAGAGCCAGAGTAAAATTTGCTGTTATGTTGGCCATTTTTACAAGTGATTATTTTCATACCAATGCTGATCTGTCACAGTCACCATGAGTGAAAAGTCTGAGACTTTCATCAGGTTGCAGAACTCATCTCTCAGAGGCTTACGATCTCTGTTGGTCAGTGTAGCCCAGTAGAGCTCAGCTTCATACTGTGTGTATATTTTATAAATGTGTTTTAATTTATTTTCGTTTATATTGTGGTTTTTAATTTTTTATTCATTTATTCTCAGACACTGTGAAGAAAAAAAGAAACTAATTGGTTGTTCACGATGTCTGTGAGACTTCATTCATTTCATTGGTTGCTATGTAGAAATACTGAAATCCTATTGGTTGGAGGGAAGCTAGTTCCCACCCCGTCTGGCAGCAGCGCAGTTGATCCAGACGAGCAGAGAGGAGACACACGGGAGGAGGCGAACTGAGAAAAATCATTACTTTAAGGACGAATGAAGAGCTGGAAAAGCTTTTAGCCATCCATGAACGCACTTGGAAGCGAGGAAGCATCCAGGAAGTGATGCTAAAACTCTCCGAAATTCTTGGTGAGTGATATTCTCAGCTCAGCTAATGAGCGCACGTGTCTGATCAAGCTAGCTGCTGCCCTGCTGATGGTGTGCTTTCAGCATGTGTGTTTTTTTCCTGTCATCTTGGTTCATCTGCTGAAACTACAGTTACTGCTAGGATACAGTTGATAGATAGATTTATTTAATTTTAAAAGACATTTTATTGTGGTTTGATTATATTTTGGGATCCCTGATGTGAGCTGTAATTCAGTTGTGTTTTGCAAAATCACCAGTGTAATTTTCTTGAGTATTGATTTGAATTAACTGGTTTGATTGTTTTGTGAAGAGATTTTGCCAATTTGTTTGTAAAATATGGGTTTATAATGTTTTTGTGTGCAAAAAAGTTGCAATAACTATAAAAAGTTAATTTGTTAGAGGTTGTGCTAGAAAAATATTCTAGTTCATGATTTGAAATACAAACAATGGATTTCATGATAAAAATGTGTAATCATAACTCATGGTTTAAAAGAAACTGAACCCATCATCCATTCATAGGTTAAAAAAGTATTCTATTTGAGTTGATGTATTGGTTCATAAAGACAAGTAAGTCTTGAAAGGAGTGAATAGAAATGATTGTTACTGTGTTCTTTACTAAGTAGCATGCAGAAATTTGAATAACACAAATGGCCATATGCTCTGTGACATCCTGTGTACAATAAGGTTTTTATTGTCGTGCAGGCTGGGTTTTCTTTTGTTCCCTTGGTTGATAACCACTGGTACGCTGAACCCCTGGATTGAACATGGATTCCTCCTTGACCAAAGAGTTGGCGAGCTGTCCCAGAACCAGAACCTGATCCTGATACCCCGGTGGAGGAACAACCCATTTCCTCACCTTTATCACTGCTGTGCCGGTAGGACCCTCGAACCGGTGACTTTCAAACCCCGACACAGACTAGACTTTGACTAACACCGTTGACCAACAAAACCAATACTACTGAACTGGATGGAGAGACAGTTGACAACACGACCCCAAGGAACTTGACTGAACTTTATTTAACTTCGCTGAACTCGATCTCAGGATCTCTTTTCCTGTCAAGGAACCAGGATTTGAACTTTTGAACTTGAGCACATTTGTGCAGCTTTTCCACCTTTGTGGTGATTATTGGTTGAAATTGTTTTGTTTTCATTGGAGTTGCCGGCTGATAAGTTTCCTTTAATATTATTATTTGATGGTTTTTGAATACAGTTTGTTGTGTAAAAACTTCATCTCCGACTCCAACTATTAATTGATATTTCATGGATCCTCCCGTATCTCCTGCCTCCTTGGAACCCGGAACATTGGCCCACTTGCCCGTTGGTCTCACGTGTACCTGACTAGCGGGTTACATCAGCATTAGAAAGAATTAATCCATGGCTGTCAATATATTAACAGTTGTTGAATTAGGTGTCCGCGGGCCACATGTAAAGTGTGGGCCTTGAGTTTGACACATGTTCCCTAAGACATCCCAGAAGGGCTGCCCAAAAAATCTCAAACAGGAGTAGAATTATTGGCAAAAATCAAAAATTGCCTATGTTGAGGCCAGGCACCCTAATAGGGTTATTTTTTTCCTTTACTCCCACCATAATGAAATTTAACATGGTGAAAGCAAATATGTATACAAACATTTTATGTATTACAATTTTTATTGACAAACAAATTTAAGTATGAAAATGAGGTGTAATCCTGGTCTAAAAATGAATAGAGGTCAATGGAAGGTCGAGTTTGGATGGCCAGTGGAACCGCCCAGTGAGTCGGATCCACACCAAAATTGTACGCGTTCTAAATTGGACCAGGGTACACCCCTCCAGTGAGTTCTACTGCAGTAAAGTGGAACAAATAAAACTAATGGGGGCAAGTGCTGAGTTGGTCTGTTGTGCTCTGGGTCATTTGTTTCATTGCTTTAGGATTTCACAGAAAAGTTATGCAGATGCTTGTGGAGATCCGAGACATGTTGAAGGAGCTGAAGGTCACTCAAGCACAGCCGCAGGACACAGCTCTTCCTGACAAGGCTACAACAGTTGAAGAACTTAAAAGTCTTGACGAGTCGCTGAACTTGGTGGAGGAAAGACAGAAACTGGTAGGTTTCATATCTGTTGTGAAGCCTTGCGCAGTGAGAATAATATAATAATGTATTCCTCTGAGCATTCCTCACTGATTGCATGTGCAATAAGGATGGGATTGATGTAGTTTTGTGTTGGTGTATTTTTTCCTTTCTTTCTTTTTTTTTTTTTTTTTTTTTAAGTACTGAAGATAAGCACCGAATTCATAAATAGTGTTTGGTCATAGGTGGACTGATATCATTCGGTTGGTGCCAACAAAGCACCGCGATTCGGTGCCCAATCCTACTGGCAATGTTTAGACTACAACATAATGCATTTTCTCATGTGTACTGTTTGAATCATCTTGTAACACAGTCATGGGGATATACTGAACACTCACCTTGTTTAACACCGATTTTCTCCAATTTCAGATTCAACACTTGGCAATGGTAGACAGAGGAACGAGTATGGAAACCAATGTCAAATAGGTCATGGACGAGTAAGTTTAAGCGATGCATGTGTAGCAAGCCGTTAGTTCAGCTGTACACTTCCTGTAGAATCAGACCATAGGCCCCGCATACACAAGCTGTAGCCACCAGGCACTCGCCACCCCACCACAGTTACTTGTGCACATGTGAAAATTGTGAAGATAAGGTAAATCAAGCCTTGCACAGATTTGGCAACCAGATACATTTTAAGAATCCATGATTTGCCCTGGAACGCTGGATAATTGCTAAGTTAATGTATGATTGTATCCTTATTCCCACAGGTTGATGACGCAAGAAGTCCAGGCGGAGTTCAACTTATGTGGACCGGGACCTATAAAGAAGCTAGCTTTATATAATGCTGTTTGATATGCACAGTTTATAGCCATTATTTGCACTGTTTAAAGAATTCTAAAGAGTAAATTTGTGACCTACATTTTTGTGTGCTCAAGTTTTTTTTTTTTTTCCTTGACTTAAAGGTATAATAGACAGTGTTTTAACCAATGAATGGCGTGATGCGAGTCTCAACTATTGGTCCTCTAACATGTCAATCATGCTGGAGAAATGCTTGCGTAACGCCGTCAAGCGTGCTCATAGGAGCAGCAGAGCCGGTAGGATGGTCTGGCGCATGCACGTTTTTCAAAAAGCGAGTAACAGATATTTGGCTTCGACTTTTTCGAGAAAATCGTCCGTTATACCTTTAAGTGTCTGTTCAGTGTTGGAGGTTAATGCTATCCCGACATTGGATTTTGACGTCAACCCATCATTCAAAAAGCCTACATTCAAAATCCAGTGTCTATTTAATGTTGAAAGTTGACTTCAAGCCTATGTTAGGTTTTAACGTAAATCCAACTTTCATATTTGCATCATAATACAATGATAATCCAACATTGGAAGGCCAACAAATATTCAATGTCTATTTAACGTTAGAAGTTGACGTCAAGGCTACGTAAGGATTTAACATAAATCTAACTTTCATTTTCGCATCATAATCCAATGGTAATCCAACGTTGGAGTACAACATTGTTCCAACGTTACATCAACGTCAAGTGCCTGCTGGGTAGGGGTGAGAACCAACCCTCTGAGACTAAACAGCCACTCTACAGGCGCGCTTGATGGGGTTGGAGCATTGTACTTCAAGAAAACCTTTATATTTGAAAATCTATGCAGAATCTGACCTGAGATAGTCCATCACCTCCTTTTCTGCAGAGTGTGGCTCCTCTTGGCCTGTCTCGAAGGAGAACAAGTCTGCCTCACCTTCACTGGCAGGTGTGTTGGGGACACTGGCAGGGCGCCGTGCTGCAGCAGGACCAGCATAGAGCGACATTCTGCTGTCAGCAGCTGCTCTACTCGCTTCTTCCTACCTTCATCTCTCAGCCACCGCAGTTTAAACTTAGGACAACTGACAGCTGCGAGAAGGGCATCATTGTTGTCCAGCAGACTGGAAAAACGACTTTGGATGGCCTGAAAACAATAATGTGATGTTTTGAATTATTTTGTTTATTTGTTTTAATCTTTTGCACTGTTAATATGCTTCTACTATTTTTTTCTGTCAGCTACTGACAAACCTACACACCAGGGTGTTCAATGTTCATGAATAGTGCTGTGTGTGTGTGTGTGTGTGAGAGAGAGAGAGAGAGAGAGAGAGAGAGACTTACCTGCACTATGACATCTGGAAGGCCTGCAGTCATCTTGGAGAGGGTGTCTTTCAGAGCCAGCGTCTTCTGCATCAGCACTTAAAGTGTGGGTAGCAAAGTCCCACAGGGACAGTCTCCTTGTCATGTGTCCGGTGCTGCAGTCAGAGGCTTCATGGCCGTGCAGTACTCATGCAAGAACTGGTATTCTTTCTCGTTGAAGCACGAGGCTCCCACAGTGGCGCACAGAGTATTAAGCTCATTTATGGGGATTTCTAATATTCTTTTTATGGCATCATTAAAGGAATTCCACCTTGTAGATGACGGTACGAGGAGTTTTCTTGTGTGGACTTCCTCCACTTTTTCTGCAACAAGGGGTGACCGGCTTGCTTTGCTTTACTGCTCCAAACAGCAGTGCATTTAGCTGTGCTGCTCCTGTACGCAGCTTTGCTCTCTGCGTGGGATGCCAGGTATTTGTCCGCCTCATTTGTAGTGATGACGTTCATGGTATGTGAAGCACATCTGTAGTGTGGGGGGAGTGTCACCTGGGCATCAGTGTCATTCTCAGCTGAGAGGATTTCATTCATATCTGAAAAGGTGACGTCATCATCAGTAGGGGCCCCCTCCTCTTCCCCCGTCTCATCATCGGACTCTACAGGCTGATAGACTCTGAAAGCCTTAACGAAGTTGGACCCATTATCGGTTACTGTGGCCACAGGTTAATTTGTAAGTCCATATGATGCATGAATGTTTTCAAGCTCTGCACCAATAACATCATATGTGTGCCTACCACGGATACTCCGACATGCCAATGCGGCCTTATTGCGCTGTAATGTTTTTCTGCTAATCCAGTGGCACGTTACCCCATATAACTCTTATGTGCGGTCCAAATATCTGCTGTGGTCGAAACGGAATCAACCTCGTTTAGCGCAGCTTTGATGTTTTTCTCCATGTTGGCATACTCTGTCTCGAGGTATGATGAGAAAGACACTCTGTGGGGCAGCTCAGCATTGTTGCTAGTAGTGATCTTTTCTATTATTGCACGGAAAGAGGGTGAGTCAACAGTACTCAACGGACGCATTTCCTCTGTAATGCTACGTTCACACCGAAAGCGTCGCGGGCGTCGTCGACGCTTGCGACGCCTCGAAGCTGACGCTTGTGACGGTTCAAGCACGACGCTGACACCAAGTGGTCACAAAGCTCACGACGCTTGCGACGCTCTTGACGCGAGTCAGTTTGTTGGCGCGCGGGAGGCTGTGACTTCTGTTTCCAGCAATGGCGGATCGCATCAGGAGAGTGGCTTGGCTTTATTTGTTAAATAAAGCCAGACAGCGTCGTCGGCGGGCACATTGGCGTCGTCTCTGGGTTCATCTCTGGCCCGCATCGGTGCTCGGATCACTCTCCAGGACACCAACTACAGACGCTCAATTCCTCCTGAAGAGCGCCTGTCCATCTGTCTCCGGTTAGTCAGTGACATTGTATTATGATATTATCTTACAAAATGCACTTTTTATCACTATAAGCACATATAGTGCTGGATAAATTAGCATACAGACTTGGGAGACAACAGGGTCAGCCTATTCCTACGTTTTCTTTTACTTAACGTTATTTATATAAAGTGCAAATATGCTAAGCTGGTGTAGATTTGTTCATATGTAGCCCGCTGTAATGTATGCTAAACTTATTAGCAGCACTAAACGTGTTCTGAACAGGCGTCATTACAGAGAGCTAATGTGACAACTATGACACCTAGTGACAGGTGACAGACACGCAGTATGGACTAAATTATTTGTGACAATATCTACAGATGGAGTTATTTATGTTTTATGCTCCCCACGTGCTATGCATGTTACTAAATTTACAGTAAAAAAAACACAATGTCTGCTAGTTAAATGTAATTTGCAATAGGTTTTATTTTATTCCATAGACAAGAAAAAAATATTTTCCATTTTATGAGAAAAGTAATATGATTATGTGGTCAAAAATATGCAATTTATTATTGCTTGCAGGTTTCTGGCCACTGGGGACTCCTACAGGACCATCGCCAGCAGCTTCAGGGTGGGCATTTCAACTGTCTCCCAGATAATCCCACAGGTGGTGACAGTCATCTGGGAGAGCCTGGTGGAGGAGTTTATGCCTGTTCCTGGAGCAGAGGAGTGGAGGTCCATTGCGGAGGAGTTTGAGGAGCGATGGAACTTTCCTCTGTGCTGTGGTGCTGTGGATGGGAAGCACATTCAAATGAAGGCACCCCCCAACTCTGGCTCCCTGTATTTCAACTACAAGTTGCACCATTCCCTGGTCCTGCTTGCAGTTGTAGATGCGAGATACAGGTTCAGGGTGATAGATGTTGGAGGTTATGGCAGAACCAGCGATGGAGGGATCTTTGCCAACTCCGCCTTTGGCCAGGCTCTGCGTGCAGGTACACTGGATCTGCCTCCAAACCAGCACTTACCCGGAGCTGACCACCGAGGATCCCAGCCTCATGTATTTGTGGCAGACGAGGCGTTTCCTCTTCGCCCCTACCTGATGCGCCCCTTTCCTGGACGTGGTGGCCTAACCCTGGAGCAGCGCATCTTTAACTACCGCCTCTCCCGGGCCCGGCTGGTGGTGGAGGATGCGTTCGGGATTTGGTCGTCCCAGTGGAGAATGTTCCGCACTCTGCTGGAAATCCACCCTGAAGTTGTTGAGAAATGTGTGAAGGCGACGTGTGTTCTCCACAACTTCATGAGGATGTCTGCAGATGGGCGAGCGCCTGCATGCAGAGGAGCGGTGGAGCAAGAGGAGCCACTTCCAGGTGTGCGGCGGATGGGGGCCAACAATGCGACCCGAGACGCACTCAACACTCGAGATGTGTTCATGGCCCACTTCTGTGAGGAGGGAGCAGTACCGTGGCAGCCAGCAGAATAGTCATGTCCTCACAGGACTGACCCACAACGGCTCTTTTAAGAGCCACCCACAAATACCTAAAGAGCACTCCTTCTATTATAACATTTAAGCAGCTACATTTAACAATGTACAAATAAAATGTGTATATTAATGTTTTTCTTGTGTACATGTTTCTATATTCAATACTCTTTGGAGCTTTTTTTCCATCCTGTTTGCAGGTAATGGCTGCCAGACTCTACTCCTTCCCCAGACTTCTGTATCATCACAACGTGCACGTTCAGACCAGTCTAAACAACACAAGGTGAAATAAATAAAACAAATTTCCAACAGAAAACTGTTTTTTTCCTTCTAAGATTATATGAAACTAAATATCTACAATTGGGGAAATCAACATTTTCAATCAATCAGGATTATAAATGATAAAGGTGTGCTTAAAGTCACAGTCAAAAACAGGAGTTGCAGAGAGCATAATTTTTTTTTATTTAACAAAACATAAAACTATATACATAAAATATAGAGACAAGAATAGAAAGGATCTTAATTGGAGGAGGTGCGGTGGAAGAGGAGGGACACACCGGAGTCTGGTTCCTCTCCTGCAAAAAGTGTCACCTCATTCAGGTCAAATTACTGAGTTGGCTCCAATTGTTCCAAATTTAGCATAAAAGTGCTGCTTTCATATAATAGTTTGTGTATTTGAAATTTGACAAAATCTTTTGATTGAGGCGGCACTTTTTGCAGGAGAGGAAGCAGAGAGAGGAGGAAGTGCTCATCTTCTGAGTAAGGTTTCCTCAGTTCTGCCAGCAACTCCCGCTCAAACGCTGATGGCTCTGAGCGGTCCTGGAGCCTTCTTCCTTGCCTCTTACGAGGTGGCCCTTTAAAGAAACACAGGACAATGAGAATCCTGACAGCTGAAATATGTTTCACCCACAATTCAACCAATTATTACAAAGAAAATAACATAAGCAACAACTAAATTCTGTGTTAAAAGAAGAATATGTGTAATTTAACAATATCTAAACAACTTTTATGTTAAATTATGTCAAAGTAAATGAGCATTCATAGTACAATTGTTATTTAAACTGACCATGATTATTTCACATCTGAACAAATTCAGTAAAATTCCTAGATTCACAGTTCATCATTCAAAGACACACACAAATGAATGACTATTGGACCCAAAAGTATGATAAAAGTTTCAAAAGAAATATTTTCTTGACACAAGCACGTAGCTCTCCAAAAATATACATCTATAGTATTTTTTGGAATCTACTTGATTGTGTGGATCTTTTTCAAAGCTTTTAAAATATTCCTACATTCTCAACCTTAGCAAAATTCCTGCACACCTGAAGGTGTAGGAGCAGATGAAGGGCCAGCCTGCGCAGAAGAGGCAGAAGAAGCAGCAGCAGCAGGCACAGGTGACTCTGGGTTAGAAGAGGATGGTTCTGTCCCAGGTCCTATGTCAGCAAGTTCTGTATGAAAAAATAAATGATTAAATAAATGCACCGTTTCTGTTTTTGGTTCTATTTTTCCAAAAAAATAAATATTATTTATATTATTTCCACTGCTTGTACTCCTGCTACTAAATATCAAGGCAGCACACCGATCAGACAGAAATCAATGTATTTTGTTTAGCTATCATAAAATGTTTGTGTGAGTGTTTTTTTCAACAAAATCAGACATAAAGCACCTGACATCCCTGCTCCTGCTTCTTCCTGTGGCTCTTCTGGGTGGTCATACCCTGCTTCCTCCTCTTCCTCGACCCTTGGCAACAGCATGTTGCCTGACGTCTCCCGTGGGGCGATGTGGGGGTCGAGGAAGGATAAAACAGCTCGGTATTTCCACCCCTTGGCTGACCCTGCCTCTGAACCACTCTTCTTCCTCCTCTCTTGCTCCTTCCTGAACTCCTTGGTGTACTTGTCCCTCAGGCTCTTCCACCGATTTTTGCACAGTTCCTCTGGATAAACATTGGTTTTAGCGGGAAAGATAGCAGCGGCTGTACAATGTTCTGACTGAATGTAGCACACAATACAGCGCGATGAAAAGTTTAGATAACTTACTTGGGACCCCGATCTCCTCGCTGATCCTCCCCCAAGCAAGATCCTTTCTATTCTTGTCTCTGTAGTGGAAAGACGACGTGTCGTACAGCTCCGGACGAGCGCACACAGCCACAATCAACTTGTCCTCCATCGTTGTCTTTCTTTTCCGGACTCCTGGTCCTGACGTAAACGACGTGAAACGTAGTGACGTAGCAGCGGAGGGATCGTCTCTGATTGGTTGACGCTCAGCGGCAGCGCGTCGAAAGTTCAGTTTTCCCAACTCTCAAAAAGCGACGCTCACGACGCTCCTGACGCCGGAGACGAGCGTCGTGGGCATCGACGCTCGAAACGCTGGAAAAGCGACGCTCATGACGGTCCTGATGCGCCGCCCCGCCGCCCGCCGCTCCACGACGCTCGTCCACCATCGACTTTGCATAGAAAAGCGACGCTCACGACGCCCGCGACGCTTTCGGTGTGAACGTAGCATCACATATCGCTCGACCAACTTTTTCAGCTCACTTCCACTTATTGGTGATTTTTTACCAAAATCCAGCTTCATTTGTTTGCGTGCCGGGGGACCTGAAGTAACTGTAGAACTGCTGGCTATCTTGTTACCTGAAGGCTTTGCTTCCAGTTGCATCCCGCTGTGCTGTGAATCCAAGTGTTTCCTCAAATTGGATGTAGAGTTTTTAGCAGTCGACAATGTTTTTGAGCCAGCGCAAAGTTTGCAACACACTGAGATATTTTTGTCATCTTTACTGGACAAAAATGAGAAGTAATGGTTGTATTTCCAGGGAGCAAATGCACCTGTTTGTGTTGCTTCTCCTGCTTCTTTCATTGTTCACGTCTGATGAGGTGGATAGGATTTGTTGTTTTGGTCTCAGACTCTCTACGCACACACAGCATTAAAGGTGTAATACAGGATTTTCTATTTGCTTTGAGTTCCGGGTGGATCATCTAAATAACTGGTGGGTCTGTTTGTCAATCATTCTGACGAGCTGCTTTCATCAAGCCATTGTGTGCTCGCTCCCAATCACGTTCTACGTATTGCACATTCAGAGTGTTTATGTAGCCGGTGAGCTTCGGTTTCAGCTAGTGCTTACCGATGGCGAGTCTGAAATAATGAAACTGTAACTGTTTCGGAAAATAAGTGTAACCAAGGGGAAGTGAAACTAAAATTAGGAGTGGTACTGTCACTTTAAGAGCACAGCAGGGCTAGTTTCCAGAGCTGACTTCAAGTGAGATTTTAAAAAACACTCATGGAGAACAGGAGGGAAAAGATACATGCGCAAGTATCTGGAGAAAGAAGGTGATTGAGGCGTGCTGGTTGTGCTATTTCACCACCATGCTGAGAGAGATTGAGCTACAGAACAGCGTGACTGATCTTTATCAGTGTATGAAGTTAATATCATTTGTTCTGTATACTCTGAGTATAATGGTTTTCAATTGTGTTCTGTGAATTCAGAGGGGAGATTCGCTGTGTTCCAGGTGTGTGTGTGTGTTCATGCACAGGTCAACCACAGGAGTGGAATTAAGTTTATATTTTGTGTGTGAACTATGTTTGAAGGCATGTTAATATGGTTGTACTGTAAAGTTTGTGTTGTTTATAAAGTTCAATTTCATGCATTTACTGAAATTGGTGAATATTTTTGTTTGAAGAAACTCCTTCTGATGTATTATATCTGTGTTGTCTCTGTTTAGGAGGGAGAGCTAGTACTGTTGTCTATATCACTACCATATTTGTACGTATTGATTTTGTTTCACAGCATTTCTGCTTCTACTGCGAACTACCAACCTCAATCCTGTCACATAAATGCTGAGTCTAATGCTGTTAACTCAGTCGGGGAATAAAGTCCCACATAAAATTTATATTGTGTCCAGTCCAGTCATTGCATGACCTGGCTACATAAGCTTTATGATCGAGGCCGATCGCTGAAACTGTAAACAGAGCCGTGCACGCCCAGAGAAGATGGGTCGCGCTTCCGACATTGATAGGCGTTTCCTGGGAGAAGCAGGAGAGCACTGCGGATGGTCTGGCGCATGCGCGTTTTTCAAAAAGTCAGTAACAGACGTTTGGCTTCGTCTTTTCGAGAAAATCCTGTATTACACCTTTAATATACGTGACCCAGCGTTTTGTCCTCCCCTGGGAAAACGTGACATGCGACCTCACTCCCAAATGCAAGAGAAACAGATTACTGGTTTGGAAAAAAGAACGTGTTAGATTGCTCGTTACTGAAAGAAAGTAATCAGATAACGCTTTAATTAGTAGCGCGTTAGTGACAACACTGGACATCAGGTCCAGTTTTTCACCCCAACAGGTTCTATCAGAGAACACAGCTGAGCTGCTGTTCATGCTGGAGAGTTTAGACCTGGCTGATGAAGGACTCTTGGTCCAGTTTTCTCCAAAGTAAAACCAACAACCTGCCTTTTAGATCCCATTCCCACCACTTTCAAAATCTTTTCTTCGTTTCTTTGACGAGCAGTTTTTAAATATCATGAACTGCTCTCTTCAGACAGGTGTCTTCCCCACTGCCTTTAAAACAGCGGTGGTGAAGCCGCTTCTGAAGACGAGCAATCAAGACCCTAAAGACCTGAATCCAGCTGATTTAACCAGAGCTGAGCACACAGAGTTCAACATGTATCCATAATACACACATTTGGTGTTTTGTTTGCTGTGTGTAAGAGTTAATAGACTGAGCGGACGACACATTGTTTTTGTCTTTTTTTCGTTTTCTTTATTTTTATGTTTGCTGATGAAGAAAACTACTAAAAGTAAAACTATGACGACTAAAACTATTAAGCTAACTAACTTGGAATTGCAGCAAATACATTTTTAAAGAAACCCTCCCAACCCTGCCCACCCATCCCACTGAACCCAGGACCTTCTTGCTCTGATTCAAGAACGCTAATCACTGTGCACCGTGCTTTCTCCTCCTCTTCTTCCTCCTGCTCTTCTCTCTCTTTCTCTTTTTCTTATTTTCTTCTTCTTCTGTTTCTGTCTTTCTCCATGTGTCTCCTCTCAAACAGGACTGTATTCACTGTTACCCTGGTTTCTGCTCTTCAAGTGGTGGAACATGAGTAAAGTGAAGATCAGCACCAAGCCTTTAAAGACCACCAGGGTTAAAACCCTGCTCTCAGGAGATATCAGGCTGTTTGTGGAGGAACTCAAAGTCAACACACTCCCAGATACAGCAGGACTGAAGGAGGATCACATATTCATCTATACCTGATAGCTGTAGTTCTTCATCATGTCCACTAGATGGAGACACAGCTAAAGTTTGATGTTGAATGGCGTTCAATCTCTGACGAGATGGATCTAGACTAGATCTGTTTTTCAAACGTTTTAAATCTAGGGTAAATTTTTTTCATTAAAATAATCACGATGCAAACCACCGATCCAAAATGTTAAGAAATTACAATATAAAGCTCTTCCTGTCACAGTGTGTTTAATATGAATCAAATGAACGCAAAGAAAAAATTTATTTATCATCTTTCATATTTCTACTCGTTAATCGTTGTGGTTTTTCTAATTGAAGTTTTTTGTTTTGTCATGTGTTCACACAGGTGGACAAAGAAAATAATAATAAAAAGCTGTTAATTTCACCCGTAATGCAGCTCTGTATTTTCTTAACTCTCCTGTCAGAGTTCAGACCCCTGTGGTGTCAGGGAAAAGGACCAAAGGTCATTTCCAGCTGATGTTGCAGCTCGAGTGACAGACAATGTCCAATAGTTGCCTCTTTCTACGTCGCTGCCCTCTGAGCTTCACTCCATGAGGAGTATTTTATTCAGTAAACCTGTCAAGAGTCACATTCAGGACCTGGACATTGACACAGTCATTATCCTTGACAATCAGGTGCTAAGGTGTCTTGCAGCAGTACTGGAAAACCAACGCACAAGAACGAACGCCCTTCCTCAGCCACCATCACATCAGCAACCAACATTCTTTGTCCGGGAGGGTCAAACAAGCTGCAATACCAGTTCAGCTGACAGTGGGCAGCTGGGTAAGGCACGGGACTGGATGTTGCTGGCAGACCTGGACAAAAAATTTTGCTTTCCACTGGAGATTGCGTCCACCAATCTGCGTCCAGACCTCGTTCTGTGGTCATCCTCGCATAAGCTCGCTTATATTATTGAGCTTATAATACCCTGGGAGAGTGCAGTGGAGGAGGCCTATGAGCGGAAGTTGCTGAGGTATTCCGATCTCGCAGCAGACGCCAAAGAACAAAGCAGGTGTGAACAAGGTGTGAAAGTACGGACAGTGGAAGTAGGCTGCAGAGGCTTCGTAGCCACGTCAACATCTAGGCTACTTAGGGAGATGGAGTGCGGGGTAAGGCTCACAGGCAGGCTGTCAGTGACCTCTCCAGGGCTGCTGGGAAGGGGAGTCAGTGGCTATGGAGCAAGAGGACGGACTTGACCTGGGCCTCCAAATGTCTGATGGCTGATGGGGGTGAACCTGAGACGCTGGGACTCACAGCTGAACCCTCTGGAGGTGTCGTGGGCTTGTCAGCGAAACACCTAAGAAGGAGGGCGCCCATTTGACAACCCAAAGGATGCTGTCACTCATTTGCCTGCCACAGTGTCTCATCGGTGCCATAGGTATCTACTGAGGGATAACAACATCTAGTCCTACATAACTAATCTTGAGAAATGTGACAAATTAAGAAGCCTTCGAGGGTCGGCTTAAATCCATCCCTGTGTTCATAATGACAATAACTAAATGTATTCTGTGTTTGATAGTGACCTGAAAGTTGACCAGCCTCTTGAAATATTGAATAAATCTGTTGATAAGGCCTTCTCCTGAATCAGTGGTGCTCTGGCTGCTGGTCAGAGCGCCACCTGCTAGATCATATGGCTGTAATCAGATCCAGTCTGATAAAATGCTCAGTTTCCTTTTTCAATGGGAAACGGGTCCAAATGGCTCCATGAGTTTTGAAGTTTACTGACTGCTGAACCAATCCCACCCACTGCCGTAGCACTGGATTACAGAGATCACTTGGAAGGGTGTTCCTGGTGGCCATAAGGGTCAACCTGCTCAGCGTGGAGGTGTTGGACCGAGCACCACCATCATGACGTGACAGAAGGACGAGATCCCTCTGATGACCTTTGTCTGTCATTTCCTTGATTAGTCTGTGGTGATCTTCATCTGAATTGTTGTCAGGTATCATTCCAGTGGAAAATAACTGGAGTGTCACGAAAAAACAAGCCAGTACAGATATAGGAAACAGTACTTGTGCTGTATCTTCCTATCGTAACCTGCAATGCCTCTGAAGTCTACTTTAGTGACCAAACAGGAAAATCTGACTGAACGGCTTCTTCCACCACATTCCTGCTCTCTGCTGCAGTTTGGTACATCATCCTCAATGCAGGAAACTCAGAAGTCACTGTTTTACTGTGTTCAGTGTGCGGAAAGCAGCACGGTGGATTCTCTCAAGGATAAATTGAATATGGAGATTTTTTACATTTTTTTACTTCAAGGCAACAAGCACATATGGAACAGGATCTCTGGACAGATCGAGCAGACACTGGAGTGACGTTGGATTAAACCCACTCAGCCATCCAGAGAACATGCAACTTTCCATGACCTCCCTAAGTCATCTCTGACTTGAACAGGTTCTTCCTTTTTCAGGCTCCTCCTCTGTTTATCTGTGAGGCTGTATGGTATTCACGATCATTCTCTAACACCTCATCCAGGAGTAAACATGGCAGAAAAAAGCGTACCACAGTTCGACCGGGCGAGGATCTGCTGTGCAATCTGTCTGGATGTACTGCGGGACCCTGCTACCATTCCCTGTGGACACAGCTACTGCATGGACTGCATTAGACTTCACTGGGATAAAGAGGACGAGAAGGGATTGCACAGCTGTCCCCAGTGCAGACAGCACTTCGCACCCAGGCCTGCTCTGCTGAAAAACACCATCTTGGCAGATTTGATGGAGGAACTGGAGGAGAAAGCGGTCCAAGGTGCCCCAGGTGATCCCAGCTTTGCTGGAGCTGAAGACGTGGCCTGTGATTACTGCTCTGGAAGGAAGCTGAAGGCTGTGAAGTCCTGTCTGAAGTGTCTGGTGTCTTTCTGTGAGCAGCACCTCCAGCCTCACCACCAAGTAGCTGCATTAAAGACGCACAAGCTGGTCAACCCGTCCAAGAACATTGAGGAGAACATCTGTCCTCACCACAAGGAGGTGATGACGATTTTCTGCCGCAGCGATCAGGAGTGTATCTGCTCTCTGTGCTTCTTTGATCAACACAAAGAGCACGAAGTGGTTTCAGCTGAGGGGGAAAGGATGGAGAAGCAGAAAGAGCTGAAGCCAAGCTGTGACAGAATCCAAGAGCAAATCCAGGAGAGAGGGGAAGACATGATGATACTTCTGAAGGAGATAAAAGCCATCAATCTTTCTGCCGATAAAGCGGAAGAAGACAGTGAAAAGATCTTCAATGAGCTGATCCATCTCATCAAGGAAAAGCAGTCTGATACCAGAGAGCAGATCCGGTCCCAGCAGACAGCTGAGGTGAACCGAGTCAAAGACTTTCTCCTGAAGCTGAAGGATGAAATCACCGAGCTGAAATGGAAAAGCACCAAGCTGGAGCAGCTCTCTGGCAACCAAGACCACAACCAGTTCCTGCGTTTGTTCCCTCTACTGTCAGAAATCAGCGAAAGCACACAGTTGTCCCGCCCGAAACCCCGTCCACTGCGCTACTTTGATAACTTCACCACCGCCGTGTCAAGCGCGAGTTCCACACTGCAGAGTGTGTTTTCTGAGGAATGGCCCAAAATCTCTCAGACGCTGAACGAAGTGGAGGTTCTCCTGCCCCGAGCAGAGCCACAGACCAGAGCTGAATTCCTACAGTTTTTCTCCCAGATCTCTTTGGATCCCAACTCAGTAAACAAGCAGCTGATACTCTCTGACGGGAACCGGAGGGCGACATACGTGAGTAGAAGACAGACGTACCCCAGCCACCCTGACAGATTCATGAGCAGATCTCAGGTTCTGAGTGCAGAGGGTCTGACTGGACGTCATTACTGGGAGGTGGAGTGGAGTGACTTTGGCATTTACGTTGCAGTGGCATACCAGAGTATAAGCAGAAAAGGAGACGACAGTGAATTTGGAAATAATGACAGGTCTTGGGCCTTGCTGTGTTCGTATGGTGACTACCAATTCTTCCATGACAAAACATGTCAGTCCTTCTTGTCACCTTGGACTTCCAGAGTAGGAGTGTACCTGGACCACCAGGAGGGTATTCTGTCCTTCTACAGAGTCTCTGTGAGTACACCAGAGTGCACCATGACGCTGCTCCACAGGGTCCAGACCACCTTCTCTGAGCCCCTCCATGCTGGACTCAGGGCGTACTACTTCCAGGGCTCAGGGTCCACCGCTGAGTTGTGTCAGCTCAACTGAACTGTTGTAGGAAGAGAAACGGGACTGTCCTCTTCTATTGGTTTTCTGACAGCATGTGGAGGACTGACTGTAAGAGAATATTCCTTATCTCTTCTGAGGCCGAGACACTTTATGCTGATTGTTAAAGATGGAAGAAAACGATTAAATAAACTGCAGCTGATCCATGGAAGGAATTCAGAATGTTGCTTCACACATGGCTTGCTTTGTGAGAAGCAGAAGGAAGATGGATTGCGAACATTTTTCACATGACATGAAAGCATCACGTGGCAGTCGGAGACGGTGTCTCTGGACTGGCAGACCGGGGTGGTGGTCCCCCTTTTTAAAAAGGGAGACCAGAGGGGGATCACACTCCTCAGCCTCCCTGGGAAAGTCTATTCCAGGGTACTGGAGAGGAGGAGTTGACCGATAGTCGAACCTCGGATCCAGGAGGAACAATGAAGTTTTTGTCCTGGTTGAGGAACACTGGACCAGCTCTAGACCCTCCATAGGGTGCTCCAGGGTCCGTGAGAGTTCGCCTGACCAGTTCATATGTGTTTTGTGGACTTGGAGAAGGCATTTGACCGTGTCCCTTGGGGTGCCTTGTCGGGGGTGCTTTAAGAGTACGGAATCCGGGGCCCCTTGCTAAGGTCCGTCCAGTCTCTGTACTACCGAAGCAGGAGTCTGGTCCACGTTGCTGGCTGTAAGTTACTGCCATCTTGTTGTAAGATGCAGTCGTGTTGGTCTGTTGTGGTGAAGAAGGAGCTGAGCCCAAAGGAGAAGCTCTCAATTTACCAGTCAGCCTTCTACGTCACCAGGGAGGAGCTCGGACTAGAGCCGCTACTCCTCCACATCCAGAGGAACCAGCTGAGGAGGCTCAGCATCTGTTTAGGATGGAGCCTCCCTGGGGAGGAGTTCCAGGCATATTCCACCGGGAGGAGACCCTGAGGAAGACCCAGGACACGCTGGAGAAACTGTCTCTTGGCTGGTCTGGGAACGCCTTGGGATCCTCCCGGAAGAGCTGGAGGAAGAGTCTGGGGGACAGGAAGTCTGGGCGTCCCTGCTTACACTGCGACCCGGTCCCGGACATGGATAAGAAGTTGAAAATGGACGGATGGATGAAGTCAATCAAAAAATGTTTGTTTGTTTTTTGTTTCTTTTAATTGCTAAAGCTACATTTTAGTAGATTTGATGCAACTTGTCGTGTTTCTGTTTCCTGCTGTCCCCTAAAGGAAGACCCTCTGGGCTGACTTTCCAAAGAGCAACAATCTGAGTGTCTGCAAATCATGCAAACTACTGCGAGGGTGCATGTTGGTTCAAACAACTTTGCACTTTTTACCTACAAAGAAAAACAGCCAAACTGTTGATGTGTACATAAAACGTAACCTATTGTGAGAAATGAGTTTGAAAGCAACCTGTGGTTACACATATTACAAGCTCTTGTAATCGACATTTTTGAGTGAAAACAGTCATTTTTTTTTCAATGTTTTCCACAATAAAAAAAAGTTTGTTTGTCTCTTGTTTTAAAAGCTTGATAATTGTCTCACATTATAAAATGTAGCATCAGTGACAGCAACAGTAATGTAAGATAAATCTACAAGACAAAGCAAGTTTATTTGCGTGGCACTGCTGATACATGAGGCCAAAGGAAATAAAAAATATATAAATTGGAGCTAATAAAAAGTGCATTTAGAACAGTGAACAATTATTAAAATCATCAGAATGCTGCAGTGAGCAATAAAGATTTCAGCATTTTTGTGCAGACTTCAGGTGATGAGGAAGTTCTGCTTCTCGGGGAACATGATGGGCCGGTCCCAGACCACCTGGGGTCTGGAGGCTTCACAGGGAACAGATTATGTGAAATTTCATGATATAGCAGATCATAGTCCGCTGCAAACTATATATGAAACTCAGAAAGAAACCTCATCTATCAATGTTGAGAACAGGTTTGAAAAAAGAGAAAGTAAAGTACCTCTAAGCTAAAAGGAGCAGAGAAAACCAACATGAGGGAGCGTCATGTTCTGGTGGAAGAGATCCAGTTATGGAACAATCAAGACAAGGAAGCAAAAGAATGGAACTCACGCACCAGAAAAAAACATTCTATGATATTATATGTCAAACTGAAAGATTTATGGCCCCCAATAAACCCCTCCCCTACTTCCGACCCTCGCCATTTGTCCACGATTTGTCCATCGTTTGTCCATCGCGCATTTGTCCATTCCCCCCCCCCCCCCCCCAAACTTCCTCCCTTCTGAGGTCTTTTGAAGTTTTTATGAGGGGTCAGGTGTTGACACATCTGAAGGGATGACAGACAGACAGACAGAGGGGGGTGAATTTATATTGTACTTAAAGATGGCGGAGAAGAGTGTCATGAAGAGGTTATATTACAAGCCGAGTCATCCTGGTAGTTTCGGCGGGGTGGAGCGGCTTCATAAAGCGGTTCAAGATGAGACGGGAAAGAAAGTTAGGGTGGAAGATGTGAAAGACGTTTTATCATCTCAAGACACCTATACTCTGCATAAACCGGCTCGGGTACATTTTCCAAGCACCAGAGTTTTTGTTACAAGACCTCTCAAACAATTTCAGGCAGACCTTTGCGATATGCGGGCGTGAGCTGATGAAAATGATGGGTATAGTTATCTACTCACAGTCATAGACGTTGTTTTTCCAAATTAGCGTACGTGCGAGCTTTGAGAAAGAAGACCGCGGCTGAGGTGGTGTCTGCCTTTGAATCCGTCTTTCACGAGAGCCAGATGCCTGAAAAACTACAAACTGATGCGGGAAGAGAATTTTTCAACAAAAGTTTTGAGATTCCGATGAGGAAACACAACATCATACATTTTGCAACAGCCAGTGATCTAAAAGCCTGCGTGGTTGAAAGATTTAACCGAACGTTAAAGACTAGAATTTTACTGCTAAGAACATGCGTCGGTACGTGGAAGTCCTGCCAGACTTAGTAAAAAGCTATAACAACACTCACCACAGCAGTGTAAAAATGCGCCCGGCTGATGTGACTAAGGGCCTTCAAGTGTTTCACAATCTGTACGGTACGCCTACACCACGAGACAAGAGAAAACAAAAATAAAGGCAGGATTTAAGGTGGGCGATGTTGTCAGAATATCCAAGTTGCGAGGGGTCTTCGATAAAAATACGAACAGAGGTTCATGAACGAAGTATTTACGGTGTCAGAATGCATTCCGCGTACTCCACGTATATAAACTCAAAGATTATGACGGCGAAGCTATCGAAGGTTCATTCTATGAGCCGGAGCTGCAGAAAGTGAAAAAAAGACTCATTAACATTTAACTCTTTAACATTTTTCAATAATACAATTTTCAAACAGTCTGGGTTAGATATTACATTTTACTACAAACAGATACGTCTGGATGTCTGTAGCACTTTAGATGGTTATATGACCTTTTTAAAAGCTCTCCAGAGGTAAACCTAAAAATTATGATCCAAACAAGAAACTCAGGTTTCATCTTAACATAGAAAGCAGATAATCAAAAGTGTTACTATTTGTGACCTGAAGATAACCAAATTTGCTCCTAACTTGAAATTTTAAGTTACTGCTCTCAAAACTTTGAAACATGTCCTTTGTGATAAGCATCGTGAAATTTTCTCAAAAGAAGGGAAGGTTTTTAAAAAGTGTATAAAATACAAAAAGTATAAATGAATAATAAAATCATTCAAAGACAGTCTCATTCTAAAATATTCAAAATAAAGCCACACAAACTTAATCAGGAAGCGTAGACACAGCCTTCAATAAAATCAGAATATCTGGTTAACAGTTTTTATAAACTCAAATTCAATTTTCTGTATAAGAGACAATAATGATGTTGTCGATGTACGCCAAACAAAACCGAGTCAGCAGGTAATGTCAGCTTTGAAAGCTGCTGTCTCACAGCTGCAGCGTAGACAGTTGGACTGTCCAAAAAAAAAAACAACCCATCGTTAATCTTGTAAAGCGATATTGTTGGTCACAGAAGGTGAAACTAAACAAATCCAATGTATTCCTGTGTACAGCAGAACACAAATACACAACTGGGTACCATTTCGCTCTGGGTGCTATTGATACTAAAATAGCCTTAACATCTGGTACAACCAGAGTTAAAGGAATGACGCTGACATTTTTTTTTTTTCCCTCGGGTCCTGTGCAAATCTGTACTTCTTTGTTCCTGGTTTCAAAAATGGGGTTTATTGGTGTGTGATATGGAATAATGCTTTGTTTTCAAAGTATTCAGGAACACAGTGTGAAGGCCGCTCTGTTTTATCTGAAGTCACTTGGAAACAGCGTCTGCTAGTCTCGTGAGATCTAGCTATACGAGATGGCGTGGCCGGAAGTCATGCCAGAGTCGGGTTGGATTCTCCCCGGAGCAACAGCCTTGCTCTCAATCAGCTGATTTGTGTGTGCTTCCTCTGCAATCCTCAATAAATCCTCCCTGTGCAGCGTCAACACCTTGACTCGTCATCTTTTGCTCTGATTCACCAAAAATTCCACAACAGTTTGGGGGCTCGTCCGGGATCTAAATACAACATAAACGAGGTGAGTGCAAATGTTTCCTCTGTCAGAGTAGAAAAAGAGTGAGAAAATGTATATTGAGCTGATATTCTCTTTTCTTGTGCAACTGGTTGAGACTGTTCAGAAAAGAAATTGCTACAGGAACAAAAGAAAAAGCTAATGTAGAGCTGATGTTTATATTTGTTTCTTAATCTAAGTACTTTATTTTGTTCTTTCTTCGTTCTTATATAAATGCTGCTCTTACAAGGGGTTGTCATATTTTGTTCTTTGGTAATGTTTCTGTGGATTTGTTAGAAAGGAGAAGAAAATCTGTAATCGCAAATCATGTAGGATTGCTGGCTGTGGAGCCTTATCAAGCAACAATTAACTATGCGAAATATCCTGTTTGAGTTAAACAGTAGCCCTTATCAAAGGAAAAAGAACTGGGGGTCAGACCAGTGGTTCAAACATTGCTGAAACGAGGAGTGCCATGTGTGTCTCCAAACAACACACCAAAAAACCCCATTTTTGAAACCAGGAACAAAGAAGTACAGATTTGCACAGGACCCGAGGAAAAAAAATAAATGTCAGCGTCATTCCTTTAACTCTGGTTGTACCAGATGTTAAGGCTATTTTAGTATCAATAGCAGCCAGAGCGAAATGGGACACAGTTGTGTATTTGTGTTCTGCTGTACACAGGAATACATTGGGTTTGTTTAGTTTCACCTTCTGTGACCAACAATATCGCTTTACAAGATTAACGATGGGTTGTTTTTTTTTTTGGACAGTCCAACTGTCTACGCTGCAGCTGTGAGACAGCAGCTTTCAAAGCTGACATTACCTGCTGACTCGGTTTTGTTTGGCGTACATCGACAACATCATTATTGTCTCTTATACAGAAAATTGAATTTGAGTTTATAAAAACTGTTAACCAGATATTCTGATTTTATTGAAGGCTGTGTCTACGCTTCCTGATTAAGTTTGTGTGGCTTTATTTTGAATATTTTAGAATGAGACTGTCTTTTAATGATTTTATTATTCATTTATACTTTTTGTATTTTATACACTTTTCAAAAACCTTCCCTTCTTTTGAGTTTTTTATATCTATTTATTAGAATTTGGGTGGATGTGAAGGTTTTCCAGTGATCACGTTAATTGGGAAATATCAGAAAATTTCACGATGCTTATCACAAAGGACACTACATGTTTCAAAGTTTTGAGAGCAGTAACTTAAATTTTCAAGTTAGGAGCAAATTTGGTTATCTTCAGGTCACAAATAGTAACACTTTTGATTATCTGCTTTCTATGTTAAGACGAAACCTGAGTTTCTTGTTTGGATCATAATTTTTAGGTTTACCTCTGGAGAGCTTTTAAAAAGGTCATATAACCATCTAAAGTGCTACAGACATCCAGACGTATCTGTTTGTAGTAAAATGTAATATCTAACCCAGACTGTTTGAAAACTGTATGATTGAAAAATGTTAATGAGTTAAATGTTAATGAGTCTTTTTTTCACTTTCTGCAGCTCCGGCTCATAGAATGAACCTTCGATAGCTTCGCCGTCATAATCTTTGAGTTTATATACGCGGAGTACGTGGAATGCATTCTGACACCGTAAATATTTTGTTCATGAATCTCTGTTCGTATTTTTTATCGAAGACCCCTCGCAACTTGGATATTCTGACAACATCGCCCACCTTAAATCCTGCCTTTATTTTGTTTTCTCTTGTCTGGTGGTGTAGGCGTACCGTACAGATTGTGAAACACTTGAAGGCCCTTAGTCACATCAGCCGGACGCGTTTTTACACTGCTGTGGTGAGTGTTATTATAGCTTTTTACTAAGTCTGGCAGGACTTCCACGTACCGACGCATGTTCTTAGCAGTAAAATTCTAGTCTTTAACGTTCGGTTAAATCTTTCAACCACGCAGGCTTTTAGATCACTGGCTGTTGCAAAATGTATGATGTTGTGTTTCCTCATCGGAATCTCAAAACTTTTGTTGAAAAATTCTCTTCCCGCATCAGTTTGTAGTTTTTCAGGCGTCTGGCTCTCGCGAAAGACGGATTCAAAGGCAGACACCACCTCAGCCGCGGTCTTCTTTCTCAAAGCTCGCACGTACGCTAATTTGGATAAAACGTCTATGACCGTGAGTAAATAACTATACCCATCATTTTCATCAGCTAACGCCCGCATATCGCAAAGGTCTGCCTGAAATTGTTTGAGAGGTCTTGTAACAAAAACTCTGGTGCTTGGAAAATGTACCCGAGCCGGTTTATGCAGAGTATAGGTGTCTTGAGATGATAAAAAGTCTTTCACATCTTCCACCCTGACTTTCTTTCCCGTCTCATCTTGAACCGCTTTATGAAGCCCGCCGAAACTACCAGGATGACTCAGCTTGTAATATAATCTCTTCATGACACGCTTCTCCGCCATCTCTCGGTACAATATAAATTCACCCCCCTCTAACCATCTGTCTGGCTCCTACTCATCCCTTCAGATGTGTCAACACCTAACCCGTCGTAAAAACTTCAAAAGACCTCAGAAGGGAGGAAGTTTGGGGGGTGGGGGAGGATGGACAAATGCGCGGTGGACAAACGGTGGACAAATGGTGGACAAATGGCAAGGGGAGGGGTTTATTCGGGGCCATAAATCTTTCAGTTTGACATATAATATCATAGAATGTTTTTTCACCAGATTAAAAAAAAAGATAAGATCCAGGTGTTTAAAATACAAGGTGTTTATTAAAATTCAAAGATTTGATGTCGGACAGGGTTCTCCAACCGTGATCCTACAGAGAACCTACCCAGCATGTTCTCGCTCTCTCCCTGCTTCAACACTCCTGAGCGTAATGATTTCATCATCAAGCACCGAGCAGAGCCCAGTAACGAGAGCAGATGTGTGAAGTGTGTGTCTGAAGCAGGGAACGAGCTAGAACGTGCTGGGTAGGGGCTCTTTGGGCACATGGTTCAAAACCCCTGAAGTAGGGGAATCACTGTGATATGAAATAGAAGTGGTATTGAGAGTGGAGGAGCAGGATGCTCAGACTTCAGTTATGTTTGTTCACCATGTTCAAGATAGCTAGATCAATAAGAAATTGTGTAGTAACTCACACCAGCGTGTCGTTGTAACTTCACTGTTTTACTACGGGAATTTTACATATTCATGAAGCAGTCGTAGAGCTTTAGTTACATCAGTTCCTATGAACTGTTGTCCATTAAGACATACCTGTGAATAGTAAGGCCTCCGACACCCTCTAGCTCCTGCTCCGTCTCAGCGCTGCATTTGGTCAGATGATCAGGACTTGCTGCTGGACGGACTGGAGGCTCCAGTAATTATGAGTCTGAGATCACATGCGGAGTTCCTCAAGGCTCTGTTCTCAGACCACTTCTGTTCAGTATGTAGACGCTGGCCCTTGCTCAGATGATGGATGTCACTCCTGTCTCACCGATGCAGACGACACACAACCTTATATTTCATCACATGAGGAAGTGTGCTGATCATCTAATCAATGAGTGGATGTGCCAGAATTCTCTCCAGCTCAATCCAGATAAGACAGAAGTGATTGTCTTAGACCCCAAAAATGAAATGTCAAAGGTCAGTGCTCCCCTTCACTACATGTCACTTAAAGCTACAACTGTCATTATTGATCTGAATTTTCACAGGTCTTTTCAAACTGGCCTGAATATTTCACTTTCTCACCTTTTGTCACTGATGCAGAAACTTTCCTCACATGTGCTCTCTGCCCACAACTTCAACTCAAAAAGATATTTAGTGTTGCTGATTTTATATGAAATGATGAGCCAAGTGGAGGTGTGATCAGTAGCTGAGGGGCTCCTGATAAAACTGTTCACAAAAGGACAAATTCACTCTCTTAAAACGACAGACATGTTCTAAAAAGACATATTTACAAAATCTACCAACTAAAGGACAGCGGCGTTATTAGAACACACACGGAGCATTTAGTAAGATCAAAGGTGAAAGGTTTATTATCGTTACAGCTGCACATGACTCAGTTTCATCTTTTCCTCAGTGGTTCGACAGAACAACTCAAACGATGCGTTCTCATCAGAAATATTTTGATACTCTGAGGCACAAAATACAGAAGAACCGGTCTCATATTCAATGAGAAACCACGGCGCCCATAGCTTTCATGGTGTATTTACAGAATCTGGAGTCCTAAAAGCGATGCTTGGTGAGTGATGCTGAGCATACAAGTGGCAACATGTGCAAGGAGTCATTTTCTGGTGAGTACTGATGGCCATGTGGATCAAACGGCTGTATAGTTCTTACATCTTTTTAAATTAACTTTCTTAAATATAAATGCATATATTATCCTATGAAGAACCGAATAAATAATAATCTTAATCTAAATGTAAAGTACAGAAGTATAGCCTCCATTAAAAACACTAATGAGTCTGTCGTCATTCTTCTTAAGCTCGGCCAACCGCTGAGTCTAAATACGCACATCTAAAGAAACTATGATCTATTGCAGAGCCAGTAGTTGCTTATTTGAATTATTTTGCATGAATCAGTATTTTTTTTTTCAAGAGTTTCCAAGTGACAGTCTTTGGCAGGCGTTCATAAACTTTGCTCATATCAGCAGGTTCTGTCATTTCAAAGCACACATACAATTCAACACAAGCTGTGGCCCATGAAAACAAGCACATACATTCTCAGGAGGAGGCGACAAGCTGCATTTCCAGAACAAAACAACAGTGGCTCCCATGTGCCTGAGGTGCGATCGAAGAGCTGCAGCCCTCAGGCAGTCGCTGTGGCGTGTAACCAGTGCATTCCTGCCAGTTCTGCATGGGGGGACGGTGAGGGTGAGGGTGAAGGTGAGGGTGAAGGTGAAGGTGAGGGTGAGGGTGAGGGTGAAGGTGAGGGTGAAGGTGAGGGTGAAGGTGAAGTCTTAAGGCTGTCTGAGAACAACTCTGAGATGAGCCCACCTTCATCTGGAGGAAAGAAGCATTTCCACTGCAGAAAAGCCCTGAAGAGTGAAGCTCTGCTCGGATGCTGCAGTTTTCACACACTGAAGGTGAGATCTGAATAAACTGTTTATGCTGTGCATCTTCCTGACATGTGTTTCCCATGATGCATTGCTTCACTGGAAAAATTATTAGAAAAACTGTTAATGCAATTTCCTGCCTGTCTTTGTTCTTTCCTCTGAGAGTTTTCAGAAGCAGCTCAGAGCCAGGAAGCCTTTTCTGACTGAATGCAGGACTTTACTGTTTAGAAAAAATCCAACTTTTGTTGTTCTCGCCTGTTGGAATCAGTATGCGATAAAATGCAATGCTCTTATTGTGGTGATTATTTTAATTTGGATAGGTGCTTCCTGCTGTTCTGAAGCTCTGTGGCCGAGCAGTGAGTGTCTACTGTCTGCACAACACTCCTAAAATACACGAAACTAAAAGTCTGAACTGCCTCCACACCTTTTTCACATTTGGTTTTCTCTGGAAGGCATTCATTTCTGTGTATATTAGACTTTCATCCAAGTACATTTTTTTGGAGGTAAATATACAATCATAGAGTTAATTGCTGGTCTTCGCACTAGTAGTCATGTCTTTGGGGGGAAACAGGCTGGCCGAGTCCCTTCGTACCCGGCACAGATATGAACTGAGGGGAAACATGAAGAGTCTGCTGCTCAGTGCGGAACTGAACCACAGCAGCGCCGCACACCCTCAACGCCGGAGAGCTTCAAACATGGAGGTAACAACCCAGTGTGAGAAAAAAATAAATAAATACAGGAGAATGTCAAGCACAGAGGTGACGGAGCGGCGCTGACTGATCTCAGAGGGATGGGATCTACTCGGTGGGACGGATCATCTGGCGGTGTGGAAAACCTTCACCTCGCGTCAAGCGAAGGCGGTGTCTGGCTGCAGAGGCTCTGGGCGGTGAGGGTCAGCAGTGTGTGTGTGGGAGGAGTCTCGGTCTCTCTGAGCGGAACATGCTTCGGCCCGCAGGACGTCTGGAAAAGCAGCCAGCGAGTTCGCTGCGAGTGTTAACTGGAAGGTTAGAACGGGGAAACACGGTCCAGTTTGCAGCGTCACACTTCCCCGAAACACACTGAACAGAAAGGCACCGTTGATATTTTTCTGCATTGAAATATATCGTGAACTGCAGCAACATACGAGTGTATGGCACTTCACCCACAGGACATGACCACTTTTCTACATGTTTTCTTTCTTTTTTGTATTCTGTTTGTTTTGTTTTTCGTTTTTTTAGAAAACTCTTTATTCACTACGTCACTAAAATAAAAGTTTCTTTTTTTCATTTGTCCTTGAAAGTCTTTATGCAGCAAATCATTTATAGAAAATAAAGGTTTAATAGTGATTATTTCTTTTTTTCCCCTCAACATAAAGGATTTTTTCTCTCTTTTTTTCATCTATTTCCTTTCTTTTCACACAGCATCTGGATCTTGTTTGATGGTGGCCTTGGCCGGCTTGCCCTGCAGGTCGGCGCCGGGCGCCGCCGGGTTAGTCCTGCTGCTGTCCCTGGCCCTGAGCAGGAGGGCGGCGGTGCTCTCCATGGTGAGGAAGGGCGTGCGATCCCCCGGAGCCTCCTCCGCCTGAGCTCCGGACTCCATGTAGTGCAGCACGTGGTCGGCCATCGCTCGGCCGCCGCCGTCGCTCACACCGTTTGTTCCGCCGAGCGGCTCCTGGGGCGAGGCCGAGAAGGTGCGGCCGGCGTCGCCGACGCCCGGGCAGTCTAGGGTCTGCGAGGCGAGCCGCGGGCTCGGGGGAAGGCTGTGCGCCTCGTGGCCATGGTTGTAGTGGGCGGAGCTCCTCTTCTGGTCGTCTCGGCCCGAAGGCCCGTGTGTCCGGCGAGCGCTGGACAGCAGCAGGGGGCGCTCCTCCTCCCCGGAGGGGCTCAGGGCCACGGAGGGCACGGAGACGGCCAGGCTGGACAGGGGGGCCGACATCTCCGACGGCGGCGAGCCGGGAGTGGTGAGAGAGGTCCGGGACTCCCCGGAGAGCCGGGTCATCGTTGTCACAGGAGACGCAAACCTACACAAACACAAAAGCAAGAGAAAGACTTTCATCACCCGCCTGCGAGCCGAAGTCTTCAGAGTCCTCAAATATCTGATCAGTTCAAATGTTTTTTATTGATTTAATGAAGAACAAAGTGGAGCACACTGTAAACTACAGTCAGCTGTTCAGCAGCTCGTGTCTTTGCGTGACCGGGTTAGAAAATGTGATCTGATGTACCTTCAGACCACAAACACACAAACTCTAACACAACAAACACAAAGAAAACATCCATCTTCTCACGGAGCACACTGCCGACGTGCTGCTGCCAAACAGACCATGAGGTTTATCAAGGGTCGTTCCCTGCTTCTGCCAGAGACGTGAAAACCGTCGATGGTGGAGATGAAATCAGCATCCATCCATCTGTCCATCCATCCATTCATCAGTCCATCCATCCATCCATCCATCTCTTGATCCATCCATCCACCCATCAATCCATTTACCCATCATCCATCCATCTATTCATCATCCATCTACCCATCGATCTCTTGATCCATCCATCCATTCATCCATCCATCCATCCATCCATCCATCCATCCATCCATCCATCCATCCCTCCATCCATCCATCTATCCATCATCCATCTACCCATCCATCTCTTGATCCATCCATCCATCCATCCATCCATCCATCCATCCATCTATCCATCATCCATCTACCCATCCATCTCTTGATCCATCCATCCATCCATCCATCCATCCATCCATCCATCCATCCATCCATCCCTCCATCCATCCATCTATCCATCATCCATCTACCCATAGATTTCTTGATCCATCCATCCATCCATCCATCCATCCATCCATCCATCCATCTATCCATCATCCATCTACCCATCCATCTCTTGATCCATCCATCCATCCATCCATCCATCCATCTATCCATCTACCCATCGATTTCTTGATCCATCCATCCATCCATCCATCCATCCATCATCCATCTACCCATCCATCTCTTGATCCATCCATCCATCCACCCACCCAAACATCCATCCATCCATCCATCCATCCATCCATTCATCCATCCATCCATCCATCCATCCATCCATCCATCCATTCATCCATCCATTCATCCATCCATCCATCCATCCATTCTAACCTTCATCCACAGCAGGTAAAATGGGCTCAGTGTGTTTTTCTGAACCGTTGAAGGTTTACATCCAGCCAGTGTCCTTTAAAGCCACGACTGCAGCTGCTCCTCTAAATATGCTGCTCACACTCTGCTTTCTTGGCACAGTTCTGAAGCCTTGACCCAGTTGGACGTGGCTGGTGTGTGTCTTATGGGAGACGACCTGAAGCCAGTCCAGCGGCTGCTCTCAGTCCGACGCTCTGGATGTAAAAGGGATCAGAACTTATCAGTAGAGTTGATGGTTCTACTTCTCTCTCTCTCTCCTTGCTTTGCTAATGTGTCACAGCAATAACACAATCAGTGCAGCACTAACTGAAGATGCACTCACTACTTTCACAAGTCTTCTTGTGCAGTAATTTAAACTAACTTTCAGCTAAAGCTACGTGTAGGAAGGACTGCAGGAACTTTGCTGGTTAGTTGAAAGAATTTATAATATTTCATTCATTCATAAGGACCAATCTCCTCTAATACTCTCACCTTTTTATGAAATATTAAATTGATAATTGCCTCATTTGTCATTGTTCATGCAAATCATAGTTAATGATGATCAACACTCCTTTTCTGAATAAATGTCAAACAGAACAAACAGAAAACGGATGCTTTACAGCTGTAAAATATCTGTATGCTGGAGAGTTTTCAATATCTCACAGAAGCTGACTTACAGCTCCAACCTGGATCTGGCTTAACGTCGAGTCCCCCAGTGTTCTCTGTGTGTTCAAAAGGCGAGACAGAAGCTGTAGTGATGTGTGGACTGGTCGGTTAGGACATCTGACCCTCGTGGACAACGAAGCATCAGACTCAGAGTCCGGCAGCGGGGATGAAGAGCCGAGCCGCATTGCCTCATTCCCCGTTTCACCCCCCGTCTGCCGCTTCCAGAGCCATATTTCAACCTCATGAGCCAACCGGCGCCATAAAGAAAGCCATAAATACCATTCAGTGTTCCTCGTCAACTGAAAATCATGGAAAGTTTTATTTGAAAGAGTCTGGATGTCTCTCGGTGTCGCAGCAGAAAAAAAAAGGAGAAAGGGAGGTTTAGGGGAGACGCCTTCTCCTGACATTCTCCCCATTTGAGGAAATCCTGATCAGAGGAAATAAATGGAGTCTAAAAGTGAAGTGGAGGAGGGATCTACGACATTTCAATCCATTTCAGGATAATTTCATGTGAAGATTCTCTGTCTGCAAACCGAACTGGAGATTGATAGTTTAGTTACCTTGAAGGTTAAGGCAAGTCCCTGTCGGAGCTGGGCGTGTCTCGGCACTGAGCACTGAGGTCACTGGTGCCAGCGGTGGCATTCAGACGACCCCGGGCGGCTCGGCGGCCGCTCTCCGCCGGTGAGCTCACCGACACAGACTCAGTGTCAGACAGCACACTGGTGCTCCAGTCATTACTCCAGCTGCAGAGACAGGGAGGGGCATTTAGACAATCAGGCACACACCTCGAGGGTTTTAACCTGCTAGTCTGGAGCCTGGCTTCATGTGGCAGCAGCTCCATCATCAGTGTCGCCGACCGGGCCGGTTTGGAGTTCTTTTGTTCGACACTCCCAGAGGAGACACACTGTCACTGTGAAGGCCACAGCTCGGTTTCTCTGTGGTTGTCGTTCAGCTTTCTTATGACTAGCAGCACTAACACATCACTAAACCTCTGCAGCAGCTCCGCACAGTACAGGAACAGGACTGTCAGGCGTCACCGTGACGTTCTGGGCGGCTGGTTTGTGGAGAATCGACGGCAGTCCTTCAGGATCAGGACTCATGCCGAGCAGAAGCAATGACAGATGCTTATAGTTCAACCCTCCACCGCAGCTTTCAGCCTTCAAACACTCCTTTAGGAGGGTTGTTTGAATTCTGACAGGTTAAAAAACACTTTGGAATAATGTGAATTATCTATTTGTAAATGTTGTGTTCAGGTTTTTTCCCAGGTGTTTTCAAGAGGGACTGAAAGTTGTTTTAAAACTTGATTCATGCTTAAATTCTTACTTAGTGTCTGAACTGCATCACTGCTCAGTAACACACACACACACACACACATACACACACACACACACACACCTCTCTAAATGCTCTGTGTTGCTTTGTCATCAGCAAACATTTGATTCATTCTATATAAAGAAGTATTTCATGTCATTTTACTCATACTGAAGTGCAAAGCACCGTGTAACATTTACCGAGGCCCCCACACTTTGAAAAGCCAAACTGTAAAACGCTCTATTAAATCTTGCTTTTTGTCAAAGATCCACCAAACAAACCATAACTGCCTTTGTTCTATAGCTGTGTGTCTTCACCCTCCCATCACTAAATCTACCATCTGAGATCCGCCACAGAGTCAACATCTGAGGCACAGAAAGTATCTTTAAAGGAGAACAGCAAACTGAAGTCAGCTGATTAGACTCTTCCTGAGAACAGCAGCTTTTCTCCTGAAAGCTGAGGTGCTTTCATCAAATGAGCAGCCGGTGAGCAAGGCAGAGGACATCATGAGCACTCCGCCTCACCACGACACAGAGCCACGTCTCAGCTGGCGTCCAGTCTGCGACCTTCAGCTGCAGCTGCTGGTAAAGCCACAGTCACACACATACACACACATAAACACACACACCAGTGACAGCGGCCATCAACACACCACCGGGTCCAACATCTCGTCCAAAACGACCGTGGAGACCGAGGAGGTGGAAGTCACACTGAAGATGAGAAGATGAGCTTCTCTTCAGAGTCGACCAAGAACACAGTCAGGAACTATAAATGCTTCTCCAGAAACCTCTGAACGGTAGACTGAATGTGTGAAAGTCAGCGGGAGGACGGAGACGCTGCTGTCAGTGGGTTCAGACTCAGCCTGCTGCAGTGACTGGAGGTCCGTTCTTACCTCTGGGTGGAGACGTGGGTGAATGTGGTGGCTTCATTTGCAGATAAGGCATATTTGCTTGTGGAGAAGGTTGTCTCGGTTTCCCTCTCGGCTGCATGCTGCGTGGCCGTCCCGTTACACTGCTGAAACAAGCAGAGGATCAGCGCCGCTGTGAGCCGGCGTCCGGCGCCTGGTGCTCCGCCCCGACCGGCGGCGCCTTACATTGATAAGCTGCAGATCCTGGAGGGGCAGGTTGGAAATCTGACGTCCTGCGGCAGAGCTTGCAGGCTTGGAGCCAGCGCCAGACTTGGTGTTGCTGTTCCTCTTCTTCCTCACGCTCTGCCTCAGACGGTCACGGAGTTTCCTTCCCTGCTTCCTGTTTGTGGAGAAACAGGCTGGAATGTGAAGCAGTCCTGATCGTGCCTCAGCAACATGTCAGAGTTCAGCTCCTTAAGTTCCATTTAAGCCAAATTTCACACTGACTGAGTGTAACAGTAACTAACAGATTTGAAAACGTAGAGATGAGAGTAATATACAGTTCTCCATGTTGTTAAAGTGTCCAATAGCACTACAAAATCCCCAAACCTTCCTCACATCATTGCATTTGGCTCTGATCTTTAATCATGATGCCAGATCTTCAAACACAAACCAATTCTTTTAAACCTCCAGCATCTGAAATCAGGAATATTTTTCATACATATTCAACCATTTATATTATAATGCTCTTTTTTCTGGGATAGCACATGAAGAAGTATTATAATTTGTGCTGAAGAAAGACAAATTGAATGTTTTTCTCTCAGCTGGAGCCAGATTAACATTAGCATTATACATGTCATTCCTCTTCTCTTCCAGGATTTACACTTTTATTTAATTATGTCTTATGAGGATATTTTCTTTGGCTCTGGGAACGCACTAGATATGGGGATTTTGGTGCAGTATTTGGCACTAAACTACGGAAGAAAAGCAGGTAGAGTGCCTTTATGTGAAAAATGAAAACGTGACATTAATTACTTTGTTTTGCAGTAGGCAACCACACACATGATTCCAACGACTAGGAGTGCAATGCAGATTCCTGATATTGTTAAAATACGTTTCTGATACAGCTCCTCAGCTTCTGAAAAAGAGGACAACCATTCGGTCAAACTTCAGGTCACACAAACACAGACACAAAGACCAGTCCAGTGAAAAAGCCAGAGAGGAAGAAGAACTTCACACTTCAGACGTAGCCTCCAGTCAGACAGTGTAATGAAAGTAGTTACCTGTGGGAGACTTTAGGCTGGGTCAAGCAGGGTCACTATAGCTGTTTGATTTGGATTTTTCTCTGTTTTCCAGAGTTAGGCAACACTTTGCCTCCTGTGGTTTGTTTTTGTCAGTATATGAATCGGTTATTAGGTGAGGAGTGTGCTATATCAAGGGAAGATAAAAGGACTTTCTCTCCTTTGGTCAAACACCATAGTACACAGGTTCTCAACTTTTCTATCTTCTAAATGGCCTCCAGTAAGGCTAATTTCACCTTCCCAGACGTGCTGGTTTTCCAGGATATTAAAGTGAAGCTAAAGATGCAATGCAACGGCGCAGAAATGGACACTTTCACACATCTGCTGTTGGTTCTAGAAAGGGGTCGTGGGCCTCAACAAACGGGTCATAGACCTCAACAAGGGGGTAGCAGACATTACCAAGGGGGTAGTGGACCTTAACAAAGAGGTAGTGGACCTCAACAAGGGGGTAGCAGACATTACCAAGGGGCTAGTAGACATTACTAAAGGGAGTGGACTTCACCAGGAGGGTAGTGGATGTCACCAAGGGGGTACTAGACCTTACCAAAGGGGTAGTGGACCTTACCAAGGGTGTAGTAGACCTTACCAAGGAGGTAGTGGACCTCAACAATCGGGTATTAGACCTTACCAAGGGGGTAGTGGACCTTACCAAGGGGGTAGTGGACCTAATCAAGGAGGTAGTGGACCTCAACAAGGGGGAAGTACACCTTATCAAGGGGGTAGTAGACATTACCAAAAGCGGGGTGGACTTCACCATGGGGGTGGAGGACCTTATCAACGGGGTAGTAGACCTCACCAAGGGGATAATGGACCTTACAAATGGGGCTAGTGGACTTCAGTGATGTAGTCACGTAGTGTGCCTCAGATTGGAACCATCGGAGGGTTGAACAAGTCTTCTGGTAGATCAATATGTGAGCCTGAGTCTAGTTCTATCCAGCAATCTTTATATTCTAACAGTTACGTTTTGTTTTTTGTGATATTTTGTAAACTATTCGAGCTTAATGAAAGCACAATGTTTAAATAATTCATGATCACAGCCTCAATCTCTGTATGCACAGTAAAGGATGTTGAGAATCTATAGAACTGAAACACAGATATGGTTCTATAATAGAATTTACTGCTGGGGATCAGCATCTGCATTATTTATGCCATTTTCTAGTGATGCTGCCACAGGTTAGGACTTCTTTCCTTTCTCTGTCGCCATGTTTCACTATAACCTCCCTCCCGGTCTGAATCTTCTGACTCCATCATGTCTGCAGTGACTGGATTTATGTCTGCTTTGCTGCTCTCTGCCTCCTTTTTCCCTCTCTGTAACCAGAACAGCAGAAAGTCTCCTCCTCTGGTTCTGGTTCTGGTTCTGGTTCTGGTTCTGGTTCTGCAGGTTTCTTCCTGTTAAAGAGGAGTTTTTCATTTCCACAGTCTCTCAGGCTCATGTGGAATTGGTGGGTTTTCTATACATGATGCCTTTGAAAAACTTCGTCTCGGTATCTTACAGGTAGATCTTTAAATGGGAAATGGTGAGAGTCATAGGGGTCATCCAGGGGTCATTCAGGGGTTATTGCCTGGTTTCCTCCTCTTCTGAATTCACTCCTCCTCGCTTGTTATTATAATGGAGAATGAAAACAACCTCAAATCAAATCAAGAATGCTAACTCATCCCGTTGTGTTCAGTCTGTATGGGTTCATTCGAGTTTGGTTCAGTTTGCGTTCATACTGAAAGTAAAGGTGGACCCAGTCCGACACTCGTTCACACACACGACCCATATCTGATCTTTTCTTGACTGTTTGAACAAAACAAAGCAGATCAGTCCTGGTTCATGTGTCTTAGATACGTTGCTGGTGGTTCACCATCAGCGACGTGTGAATTAGACTGAATGAAATCGAGACTTTATCATTTGAAATGCTGTCTTCCTTCTACTGGATTTTGAACATGAGGTCTGAATGATTCTCTGTTTATTTGCAGGTTTCGTTTTGTATCGTCACTGCTTTGGAGCGAGGATTGTAGGAATGAAAAGCTGGTTCTTTCACTCACAGTCTGGACCAGACACACACCCCCACCTGCTCCACACTCAATACACTCAGGGCAAAACGGCAGCCAGCAAGCCGGTGAGGCTGGTGTCAAATGACAAGCGTTAGATGTCGCAGGCTCAGCAGGTGTGAAGGGGCTTCATGGAGCTGCTGGAGACGAGCAATGAGGGCTCTCAGGGGGAGAGTCGGGTTTTTAAAGCTCTTAAAGAAGAACTCTCTTTAGATGGCTCAAACAGAGGAGTAGAGCGTATTATCATTATTATTGTTGTGTATTAGTGCAGCAAATTGTTCAAACAGAAAAACCTTTCAAAATGTGTGGTATAAATAAATAAAGAAACAAAAGGACAAAATAACTTTCCATATTTTTGCAAATGTGCTGATTTGAACTCAGTAATTGGTCTTCTGGATGGCTTTCACTGAATCAAATGCATCAAATCTTCTGTTTTTTACAACGAGGAAATCAAATTTAGCACAGCAAACTCCTTCTGAGATTTATAAAATCACTGATAAAACATTTTTATGACCAGTATCTTTGTCTAAATGTTGTGATGATTGATTGCAAACACTGATAACATTGATAATGTATTGATTATTGATCCACTTCACAGATTGAACACATATTTTAGATTCTGGCGAAGACTTTCCTTCATGAGTTTGATGTTCTTCCTGAACCTACACAGTTTTCCTCGTGGTTTGACTTCCTGTTACATTCCCAGGATATTATTTAAAGTCAATCAGTGAATGTTGTCTGGATTTGCAGTAGAATTCAGCCCTGTGCTGACCTGTGACCTGTTCCACTGAGCACTCTATCTTTTATTAACTGATGATTATGTACCAATTTTAGAAATTATGCTAAAATGTATATTTTTCTATTGCACTACCTAAACACATACTTTATGAGTGTTTTTCTCTTCACCTTTGTTTCACTGAAATTGCCTCCTGCTGTCATCGATTGTAGTCTGAGGTATGAAACAGTTATGGCTGGACTCTTACAAAATCACAACAATTAGTTGTGTTAAAGCTGTAAAGGACTTTAAGTGTGACAGGTTCTTGTCTCTCCTCAAGGTTAATAGGAGACAGGAACACCTTTTCAGCACAATAGATCCTAATCCATTTATTTTATGGTCACAGAGAAAGCAAACATCCTGCCTTCAGTGCAGTGAGATAACAGAGATCCAGAGACAGGAGGCGGAGGGCGGGTGGTGGACGGGCGGAGGGCGGGCGATGGACGGGCGGTGGACGGGCGGTGGACGGACGAGGACACTGACGGCGGTCTTCAGCAACATGCTGAGCAAGGGGTGCAACAGAAAATGCAAGAAGGAATGAAGGCATGCATGAGAACTGCCAGCCTCTCTTCACTGTGGCGGCGTGGGACGTGGGTTAGTTTGCAGATGCGTCACACAGACGTGGAATCGTCAGAAGCAGATTCATGTGTGAAGTGCTGCTAAATAATAGGAGGACAGAGCTTTGAGCTTTACATCTGCAAACCGGGAGGAAGGAATGATCCATACCCATAAATTCAATCCCAAGATGTTCTGTCAGTGCAGAGGTGACCAAAACAAGGGGAGGGGAAGAGAGGGGGATTTGTTTTTCAGAGGCGGTAATGTTCACATTCTCACATGCACTTTTAAGAAGATAGTCGGGGTGAGGAGGGGACACACTGTCAAACAGGAACACAGCATACACATAAAGACATTTCATTAAAGGAGGGGTATCTCAAATCTGCCGTCAGAGAACAGAGCAGCCGTCCGCTCAGTTTAACGTCTGATTCTTTCTCCAGGAGGAGGCTACAGTACAGCAGCAGAGTCAGGGGACGGATTTATAATAATCAGAGCTGTTTCGTCTGCGGTTATGTCTTAAAACCCAGGGAAAGCTGCAGTTTTATCTCACATCACAGTTTTTCTCAGTTCAATTTCCTTCATGTGAATTATTAATAATTGGCTGAATGCTGGACTTCCTGTGTTTCCACTGCGGCAAAAGATGTTTGCACCGCCCGAATATAAAATTACAGTTGGGAACATGCTACAGGTTTGAGCTGTCGACAGACAGATTGTTCTGAGAAAACCTGCAACTGACTGACCGATAATTCTGGTTAAATAAATAATAATTCAAACTCAGTTCTGAAATTAGTGTTTCAATAAAGTTAAATGTGAGATTTAAACAGAAGCTAAATACCAGTTTCACACAGTCAATATAAATATCCAAAACACACACAACGGCAGTGTGCAGTCCGTTGATGCAAAAATCCGAGACTACATTCACATCCACTGTGATTTTAAAGTAAAGCTTTCTTCTCTCTGCAGCCTCAGATTTTGCTGTAAACAGCGTGAGGAGTGAGAAACAGTGAGGTCCTTGAGTCGAGAATTCAGTTCAGGATCTTTTCCCTCCAGTGCTGCTACGTGGTGCATCCTGGTGCATCCTGTTAAAAACAGAAAGTTTGGGAACTTTCTCTTCACATTATCACGAGAGGAGTCACTGTGTCGCTGCTACCTCAGGTCACCTCGCTTTAGTTTTACACCGGTGGTCATTTCTCCACTCTCCATCACTTCCTGTGTCACTGTTCATATCAATACCTTTGTGTCGCTCTCCTTTACTCAGTGCTTTCTCTTCTCTTTGCATATTCCTGGATGATCTCTTACAGTGGAGTCAAAAATCTCTATTCTGTCCTGTGACAGCAGAAAACCTCTTTCCTCTCCACTGCTTGCTCTTTCGGTGATATTGTTTTCTTCACTGTATTTAAATGATAAACAGCCAAAGGACAGAAACATTACAACTACATTGCTGAATTCAGTCAGCATGGTGCTGAAATCAAGTAGCTGAGATTATCTCCCACCATCTACTGGAAGCCTGATGCACTGATGCATGCTTTCAGGAGAATGGGTGGCCTGCTGTGATCCGTGTCCAGGAGGCCGAGAGCTAGCGGGACATGGATGCAAACTTAGCATGCTGTCACCATCGTGCACCATTCAAGGACCAGAAACTCAGCAGCCTCCTCATCACAGAGCATGACTATTACCAGTCAGGTCAGCCGACTTTTATTTTTAATGTGCAGCACAAGTTGCTGATATTGATTCCTGAAAGCAACAAGCCAAGTGAAAAGTGTGATGTGGAGATAATGTGTTGAGGTATTATCATTTAGAGAGCAGAACGTTATTAAAACAGCAGGCAAGGAGAATGATTCCTGGTAAAAGGTAACTGACGGCCAGCAGTAGTCATTCTACAACACAAAAGCAGTGGACTGGACTTTCAGGACGCCGTCACAGCAGCCCTGTTTGATCCGGACCAGAGTCCACTTCAGGGACTGCGTGGTAAAGGCTGCTTGGTTTGGTTCATGACGACTACATGTTGTGGTTGCTTCTGACTACCCACAAAAACAAGGCTATTTTTCATGCTATTAAGCAAGAAGTTGGCGGCTGGGATTCCATCTGTCGGCAGATCAGTGACATTTAAAGGTGCCTTAAGGAGTTTGCACGTTTTATGCAAAACAGCGCCCCCTGCAGGCCTTGGGTGTAATGCAGCTTAGCGAAAAACTCGTGCCTGTGGCTCGCGTGCACGGAAGAGGGGAACTCCTTCCTCGCTCGTTTAGTAGCGCTCGAGTAAATCTAAGTTTCTTCTCCCTGGTGGGTCTGTGTGGAGCTGTGGCAGTGCTAGAAGCCAGTCTGTTCTTACTTTCTGGAAGCTCCTACTCAGTTGTTGCTCACTAAGCATCCGGCAGAGTAATGGCGGACAAAACGAAACTTAACGAGCCAGAGCACGCATTACATCATTCCTTTCAAATTCTCCCCCTAAAAAAATGCTGGTGCCGCACCGGCACTGCGACTTTCAAGTGACAATTTAGCGCTGTTAGAGGAACTTGTAATGAATATGTCAGGGCACATTGTACACATCATTAAAAATGTGTAACATATTTATAGTGGAAAATAAGTATTTTAAAAGTTGAAAAACTCCTTAATGCACCTTTAACTAAAAAAAAAAAAAACTCTACATCAAGGTCCCTAGAAAATTAGCTCAAGTTGAACATCAAGATTAAAACAGAACCTCCAACACTTCTCTAAACTGCTGCGGCTCCGTTGTTTGTGTTGTGAACAAGTCGGCTGCTGAGCCAGGATTTCCGTTTTCTGTCTGGATCAGTTAAATCAGTTGCGTTTCTTCTTCGTCAGGCTTTACTTGCTCTCTGGTCAGTGTTCGTTTCAGGCGACAGCGCCCACAAACGAGTATGACGTTGTCTGGGCGTCTTGGTCTGCTTTTAAAAGTGCGGTGTGAAAGAAAACCAAACCAAATGAACATCCCTTCACAGCTCAGAGGCTGAGGGTGACCGGATGAATGTCGGAGGAGATAACTTCATCCACTGCGTTCCCCCAGTCTTGTGTCCTCTCCCCCGTCCTCTACATTTTACACACACAGTCAGCGTGATAACAAATTTCTCATCAGATTTGCAGACGATACTGTAATAATCAGTCTCCTTCCATGAGCATGAATATTCCCATGATCCTGTTGTTGATGAACTCGTAGGAGAAAGGCCTATTAGTCCAAAAGGAAGAAGAACAAAGTTGGCTTCCTGACGTCAGCCAGCAGCAGAAAACATTCTGTTTCAGTCAAGACATTTCTTTCTCTGAGCAGACGGGGCCACGCCCCCTCGCTGCAGCACGATATCAGTCAGCCGCCCCATGCCTTTAGTCAGCGTTTCCTCCTCTTCTGTGCCTGTCCAGTAGGTGGTGTTCATGGACTCTGGGGCTGATGCCGACCTGGTAGACCAGTCCCTTGCCTCCCATTCCAACCTGACTCCTAAACCTTGACCGACCTCTTCAGGGCACAGCCCTCAGCAGCCAGCTGCTGTGGCAGGTAACCATTACACTGAACCCTGTCAGCTAACTTCCTTGTGGCCGCTACCTCCTCCAACCAGCTGATCCTGGGATACCTGTGGCTTAAGAGGCACAACCTACAGGTGAACTGGTCCACATTCGGTCCTAGGGTCCTAGGGGGGATGCTTCCCCGAGTACCATCTCACCCACCTTCCACCTAGTTAGATCACTACCACCTCAGTGGGATTACGACTGCCCTGTCGACCTGCTGGCTGGCACCTCTCCTCCTCAGGGAAACCTTTATTCTCTGTCAGAAACTAAGGCGATGAAGGAATACACTGAGTTCTTCCTCACTGCAGGTCTGATCCGACCATCATCCTACCCTGGTGGGGCCGGATTCTTCTTCATCCAGTAGAGGCCTTTTTGGCCCTGCATTGATTATGGAGGACTGATCAGAAACAGATACAGCACCCCTTGCAACTCGTCCACTCCACCTTTGAGCTGCTTGAGGGTTTGAATGTTTTCACAAAGTTGGATCTCCAGAACGCCCACCATCTGATGCACATTTGGAAAGAAAATGAGTGGAAAACTGCTTTCAACTCACCCACAGGCCTTACGAATATGTAGTCATTGAGACTGCCAAAATTAGTGTGATAATAACGAGTTAATTTAAATTCCTATTGACGCTACTAATTTATTTGATGCGTGATTAACTCGCGCACATTTTGTGACCCTCGTCTCGCACTGTAGTTTTGGAAACTGAGAGGTACGTGATGTGATACTGTACACAGTACAGTAGGTGGCGCTATCTACCTTAAAGCTGTTCATGATCTGACAAAAGATGAAGAAGGAGAAGCTGTTTGGAAAAATCAGGCATTATATGTTGTGCGTGGCAGCGAGTGGCTCCTCCACAAGATGGCCGCCGCATCGGCAGGTCAGCTCCAGTCCGCAGCAGTGTGAATGCAGCGTCTACATATCTGATGTCTGCGGTTACAACAGTTTGGATGAGGAATCATGTAACTGTCTATAGGACGTTTTTTCTATCATTGAATAAGTGTGTTTTCTATCATCTTAATTTCATTGTTTTAATTCATGGTTTATTAAAAGGTGATTTTAAGATATATTACTTTTAGAAAATGTTGGATGAATAAAGAGTATATTTTTTCTATGTAAAGTAAGTTTAAACAATTTGATTTACTATAGTCCGAGTCACATGACCCGATCAGAGGTCATATGCGCAGCGTCAGTGGCAGAGGCTGCATGGCGGAGAACGCCGAGTTGGCTGCTCAGCCGAACGCCAACTTGATCTGAAAGTAAGCATACACAGCTGCAAAACTGCAACATCCTACACGGTCCAGGAAGCGCACACGGTAACTTGCATTTTATGCTTTCATTTGTTGTGTGTGTGTTTTTAAAATAGTTTCCTGTCGTCTCGCGATTGTGTTTGTAGCTGTCTAAATGCTGACACTCTTTGCAGGATGTTGTGAGACACTTCATGAAAGTGGATGAAATCAATGTAAATGTGTTTTATTTCTATTTTCCTTTGTAGTTTTCACGGTGTCTATGGCAAGGAAGAGAGATCGAATAAACTTGCAAATGACATCAGTATGAAGCGTCGCCATTGCTTTGGACCAGTGTAGCTACAAATCAGGATGCTGACCCCCGATGCACACTGGATGCGGTCCGGCTCCGGAACGGCTCCGGTCCGGACACCGCAGCTAATCCGTAGTCATTAAAATCAATGCTGTGCTGCACACCGGCCGCGGTCCGGCTGCGGTCCGGCTCCGGTCCGGCTCCGGTCCGGCTGCGGAGCCTCTGCGGAGCTCCGGTCTCTTTCCGCAAAGATCCTATTTTTCCGCAAGCCGGAGCCCTACCGCATCAATTCAGACGGAAGCAAGTCGCGTGCCCGGAAGGAAACGCGATACGTGTTCCAAAATAAGTCACTTCAAAATAAAATATGTGTCGTGTTTTTGCCTTAATATTCTATTTCTTTACTTCTTCTGGTAGAATACAGAACAAACGTCATGTAGTCATTATACGCTTTAGAAGAATGAACAGTTTTGTTCTTCGTCACTGCTGAGAAGTCAAATGACTGCAAAATGGCTCAAAACAGCTCTGTGACCGGAGCAGCTCCGTGTTGCCAGATTGGGCGGGTTTGTTCCAAATCAAGCGTCTTTTTTGTACACGTCGGACGGGTTGATGAAATGATTATGTGTTTATGACGTGTTTTTTATCATACAAATACGGTTTTAACATGCATTTTCATCCGAGACGGCGGTTTGGGCTGCTTTCTATTGAGTAAAACGGGTTTCATATTGTCTACGGGGGATAACGACAGATCTGGCAACCTCCTCCGGCTTGAATGCGGAGACACCGCAGGCGGTGTGAATCACAGTGCTCCGGTGTACCGGGCCGGAGACGGACCGGAGCCGTTCCGTAGCCGGACCGCATCCAGTGTGCATGAGGGGTCACACCGCCTGCGGAGAAAATAGAGAGGAGCGGAGCGCCGCGGTCCACGGCGCGAGCCGCTACGCACGCGGCGCTGTCCCGCACCTCCTGTAACCGTCAGATAGGTTAACAGGGGCGCCGATCTGACAGTCGGTGCGCGGCGCTTCCACTTCCGCGTCGGAAGTGGTGCGTCTTGTGTGAACCAGGTGTTTGTCGCCCCTGTCGGCGGGCCTGCCCAACCATGTGAAAGACTCCCTAGCTCTCAATGATAAAGAATCCTTTAAAAAATTCCTGGATCCAGACAGTGATCCGGATCATCACCAAAATCTAATCAATTCTAAGTTAGCCCAAGACCCACCTTTCCACAAAGTTTCATTGCAATCCGTCAATTACTTTTTCCGGGATCTTGCTAACAAACAAACCAACAAACCAACATGATTACATAACCTCCTGGCGGAGGTAATCAACCACAATTGTGACTAAATGTTTGCCGTATAATGCCATCTCACACTCTCCAGACTAAAGCTTTGTCCAGCAAAGCTTGACAGCAAGGGTAGCAACAAGCCTGCAGCACACAGAACGAGCAGGTCCTCTCACAGGCAGGGCCGTAATTTTATAAAAGACGCCGAATCAAGTAAAAACACACAGAAACTCGTCTACCTGAGTGACAGACACTAGAATAACAGCCTCATATCTACAAACTATAATTTTCATTTGAATAAAGAAAAATGTGTTCAGTGGCAGTTTTTCATCCCATAAAGTCAGATATGCTCTTCTAAAGATATTTTCTAATTATTCAGCTTCCCACAAGTATCCATTTTTTAAACAGGATCCTGAAGAAGGTGATGAATCTCAGACTCATGTCACCAAAAGTCATTAAATCTGGAGTTAGCATTGTCATAAATCCCACAGGCGTTTCAGTATAAACACACATTTAAAACTGCCGCACATCAACAAAGAGCCACATTTCTGCGGGCTCAGTGTTTCTCAGCTGGTCTGGTTGCCGACAGCTCCGGTCCCTCCGTGTCCGGCTCCGATGCTTCACTGCTGTTTGGTGGGAGACGGTCAACATGGCTCCAGGAGAAACCTGCAGCTATGCAGCTCCTCAAACAAGCCATTCGACCTCGGCCTCTCTCTCCGCTCCTCCCACTGCCTCGTCTTCAGCTTTTGGGACTGAGAGGCTTGTTCAGTGATTTAAACCACTTTATCCAGTTTAATTCTTTAACAGTAACACTTTATTTGAAGCCCTCCTGTACAACACATTATAATTACATTTATAAAGCATTATAATGCCATTATAACACGTGTAGCTATAGTTATAAACATTCATAGATGATCACAATGCCAGGACCTAACCCTAACCCTAACCCTAACCCTAACCCTATGCTGTATAGTGAGTTATAAAGCATTGTGATCATGCATGAGTGTTTATAACTACTTATAATGTGTTACACCGGGTGCTTAAAGTAAAGTGTTACCATTTTAACTGCTTAAGCCATTTTGGCTCCTAACTTTGTCTTTTAGTTTCATAATTTATTGCTGCTATATTTCAGCCAGAATGGGAATCCAGTATTTAAATACAATAAAAAGTTTGTGCTTCAAAAAGCCACTTTGAAGAGGCTGAAGAGTCACACATGTCCCCTCAGCTGCAGGGTGAAGAGCTCTCAACTTTCAGATGAACATTTGTACCTGTGTTTACGTGACAAAAACACACATCTGCGGAAATGATGTGAAATGATGGAAAACTGCAGAATTCAAGTAAAATCGAGTGCAGATATTTTAGTATTGTTTGCCTGTTAGATTTGCATCTAAACTTTCCTTCTTCTGCTGATGATAAAGACAAAGACATCAAACATTCACTGAACCTCCAGTCTTAAAGCCTACAAAGGTTTTTATAAATTTTAGAAGATTTGAGATACAGTCCAAGACGTCATCTACAGCATGCAGAACTACAGACAGAAAGCAGGGGTGCAGGGAGGAGAGCAGGCACGGGTGTTAGTCAAGCATGCTGCTAAAGAACGGCGAAGGGAGAAGAAAGTATGTGGACATACTGTAAAAGCTGGCCATTACATAGTTTTGGCAGCGATCACCAGTAAATTCATTTGGACACCTGAGTAGAAAACACAAGAGACAGACAGTAGACAGGGGTTAGTACCAGAGCTGTGCAAAACCCACCACAGTCACCACTGGTGTCGGGAGGACGGGCCGAATGTCTCAGGCTGGGGGACTTCCACTGTGGAGGGGATCGGTCTGGAACTCAGGGTCTGTAGGACTGGTACATTTTTGCACAGCCCCCTCTTTTTTTGAAAACTCTCTGACACACACTGAAATTTGCATGAGCAGGGTCCAGAGCAGTCCTGGACTTGACAGATCCAGATCAGACGGCGTCCAGGCCATCAGAGGCAGAGTTCAGAGAGCTGCCAAAGCAGAGATCCTTCCGGTCTTCCAGTTGAAGGATGCTCGGCAGGCGGCCGAGAGAGGCCGACTCTTACCGTCAGGCAAGAGACGCTGGTGGAGGATGAGGTGGAGGGATTCGCTGCCGGGAACAACACGGATGGGGTGAGATGAGGTGTGATGTCCATGCAAGGTTCAGTGTGCTGCCTGCCTGAGGGGACTGTGTCTGAACCTGCAGACCCTGCTGAGGGCTCAAAGTCGCCCGTCAACCTTTAGTTCTAGGAACTGTACACACGGGAAACCAGGGTTTCTCCGGGATCGGTTGGAAAAAAACATGGCGGAGGGGGGGTGACACACCAGCGATGACGTGTGGGATTGGATACAGTCGAGTTCACATACGTTTTGGGTCTGAGACTTTCTTAAGCACAGCTTGTTCACATCGGTGCCCAGTGAATCCGGCCAAGCACCTGGTCGATGGGTAGAGGGGGAAAGAGACAAAACAGCACCAATACATGTTACACACAACACATGAGGACATATGAGGACAGACACACAAACATCGAGTGGACACTGACGCAGCACGAGCTGGAATTGACCCGGAATCGACCCGGAATCGACCCGGTATAGACTTGGCATCAACTCAGCATGGACTCATTATCAACCTGGTATCGACCCGGTATCGACACCTGAGAAAGTTCCTCCGTGCTTTAGCGACCTGAACTGAAATAACAGCCAAGAACAGACTAGTTTTGTTCATTGTGAATGTAATAAACCCTGTAATATAAAAGCCATCATTGATCGAGCGTTGCAGTGGTTATATCCTCAATGATGATAATCAAACTGTTGAAAACTGACAAAACGCTTTTATTTTCACTCACTACAGTTCTTCCATTTTGTAAGATTTTTTTTTCTTAAAAAACCAACTTATTGTACGACAGTCACTCAGTTGTCCTCCTATTATAATGAAACAATGACATCAAACATGCTCAATATTGACTGTCTGTTATTTTAAAGGTGCTGTAGGCAGGATTCCGCATCTCCGCCATCTTGCTTAGGGTTACCTAAGCAAGATGGCGATTTGACCCAGCTAAGATGGCGATTTGAAACCCAGCACAGCCAATCCTGTCCTGTTTTCTCTGACATCACGCCCTTGCGCAAGTTAAGCCCCTCCCACAAGAACGTGCGACGAATGACCCTCGAGCCTCAGGGGCTCTTCTGATTGGTCAAAGATACCTGGAGCTGTCGAGATTTATTTTCAGCTCAGAACAGAGACAGATGGAAACGCTGCGCCCTCGCGGTAGAGCAGTTATGCTACACTCCTAAAGGATTATCAATGGATACTCTAACATTTAAAAGCTACCCTAGGAGCTAGAATGCTGTGGGAAGTACGGTGCACTGAGCCCTGTCCTCTAATGTCTGAATGTTATTCCCTTTAATCCGTTCATTGCTTTTCACCTGTTGTCCCCCCCTTCGAGGGGGAGTCTTCTCCAGTTTCAGTTGCTGACTCCACTATTACGAGGGCCTACGAACAAGCTCCGTCCGGACCGGGAGGACACTCCTGTCGGTGCTGCCCACGGACTGGCTTCAGTTCTACTTCTGGGATCCGTGGTTCTTGTGCTGGACCGTCCAACGGACTGTCCTCAACATAGTCCTAGGCTTTACTTCTTATTGTCTCATGCTAGCTGTTGCCAAAGCTGTCCGTCCCTGGGAGAGGGATCCCTCCATATTGTGGTTCTCCCCAAGATTTCTTCTTTTCCCACTGGGTTTTTGGAATTTTTTCTTGCCGGATGTGAGGGTCTAAGGCGGTGGTTGCTTCATTTTATCTTGTTACTGTGAATTTGACATATTAACGTTATGCTTATTCACTGTTTTTATTTTTACCAACCAATGTAACATCTTGAAGCCTCTGAGGCAGCTGTTGTTCTGATACTGGGCTATAAAAAAGTACATTGATTGATTGATTGAAAAGTTTTTTTTGGTAGTTTTTTGTAGCTAATACCACAGTCCAGTTCTTGCATGGCTGTCTGCCTCTTGAAGAGGCGAGCTGCAGAGATTCCTCTCCCAGGCAGAGGTTCCTTGAGGGACCGAGCCCCGGAGGCTTGGCCCAGTCAGGTGGGTGGCGAGGTTCCCACCAAAGCTGCTTGCATCTTTAATTTGAATATTATTTTTCTTCTTCTGATGCTTTTTTAGCACATAACTTTCCCCTCTCCATTGGGAGCACATACACAGCATTTCAGGAGGAAATAATCTTGGTGTAATCCACAGTCCAGGACCTATTCCAGTGTTTTTAGTCCTGAATGTTCCCACAGTGTTAACGGTAAAAAATCATTTAGAGTGAAAAGTTCTCCATTAACCATTGAAGTAGCTTCAGTAACGGACTGGAGGACTGAGTGGAAGCTGAGGAGGTTCCTGTGAAGCAGCTCGTCTACTGTCATTCACAGAATTAGTAGAAACGTCTACCTCCTTCTGGACTCTTTCCTTTACTATTTGTTTGAAATGACCACAGATTGATTTTCTTGAATAAAGGAAACATCTTCAAACGTCCCAGAGTGACCACAGAGGTCTGAGGAGTGCAGTAAAACATCCTGCAGATGGATATTTTCGGTTTACTGAAGCTGTAAACAAAGCTTTCAGAGGCTCTCAGTCACATCAGGAAGCATTTGGCGGTGAAGCCTCGCGGCTCGCTGGAGCTGAGGCTGCAGTGACACAGCAGCTCCAGGGCTTCCACTGTTCACTAGCTGGTCGTTTCTGCTCTCAGTCTAGTTTCAGTCTTCTTACATGTCAGTGTAGAAGCTGCACGGCGGACTGAGCTGCTGTCTCTCACCCCAGCAGGCTGCTCTGTCCATGTCTGCTGCTGGAACGGGAGGCTAAGTTGACTCCAGTCCTTCTGCTGTGTGATCCCCGTGTTGAGCGGTTTGGCTCAGGATCAAACGGTTTTAAGCACGAACCAGAGATAAAATCATCTTCATCCTTCAAATAGAAATACATTTTCTTTGAAGTCCTGATATCTGATCTCTGTTTTTTATCTGTTCAGCTCTTTAAAAATGACTGTTTCTGTTGTTATTTGTTGTTTTGAAGTTATATTCACATGTCTATATGAAATATACAGATAAACCAGCATCACACTGAGCGAGTCCTCAGTGAATTAAACTCTTATCTCCCTCAAATCCATCTGCGGTTGTCTTCCTGAGAGCCATCTCTAAAAGCTGCCCTCCTCACCGCAGGCTGAAGAGCCGTGATGTGGAGCCATTCAGCCGCTTGAGCAGCTCGTAAACAGCAGGCATTACCGTCTGGTTCCCCAGCTCTGGGCTGTGACAGAGCCAGCAGGGCGCAGGGCGTCCCTCAGCTTTATTTACTGCATCTAAAGCTGGGTGGCGAGGCGCTTCACAGCGTTCTGTACTTCACAACTTCATCACTCAAAGGACGGATCAGGAACCTTGTGTCACGCCCTGCGGCCTTGTGGGGGCGCTCGGGTCTGGTTTTGTGTTTGTCTGCTCCTCATGTTCTCCTGCCTGTCTCGTTACCACCCGAATGTGCCACACCTGTGTTTCCCCTACTTAAACCCTGCTGTTCTCTCTTGTCCTTGTCGGTTCGTTGTGGGTCCGTCTGCCTGTTCCCTAGCCTGCACCTCAGCTCAGCTTGTCTTGTGTTCCTGTTACCTGTTCCTGAAATAAGACAAGCTCAACTCGGCCTGGCTGCCTGCGCGTGGGTCCTTCCATCCTTGCACCGTGACACTTTGGCACAAACTTCTGGATTAACTATAATTCTGGTGCACAATTAAACAGGAAAACCAACCAAGCTAGTTCACTGAGATCATTGAGAGCGTGTTTCTTGGGAGGTAAACTTCCAGGAACTGTGCTTACTGATCAGTAACGTGATTCTGTTTGCATCCATCAGTCCAGATGAGGTTAGGACGAACTTTTAACTCATTTCTGTAAACACAGCAATAAGCTTCATTTAGGAATCTCTGAACATTCTTTGTGTAATTTCCTCTAGAAGTTTAAACCAAGCCAAAGCGTCCTTCACGGTGCCGTTTGAAGTAACACCACCCCTGTGCATCAGGGGGCAGTAGTGAGTCACATTCACGCCTCATTCATACAGTGTGTGTTTGGTGAGCGGCGGAGGGCGGGTACCTGCAGAGGAACTTGGTGTTTCCCTCAGTGATTTTCAGGATGTAGCACTCTCCTCCGTTCACGCAGAAGTTCTTCTGGCTGTCGCTGCAGGGCGTCACGTGGCTGGAGGTCTTCGCCGTGGTGGAGCTGCTGCTGGTGGCTGCAGGGAGACAGACGCAAGAGGAAATATTTTAGTCCTAAAAGCTGAGCACAGCTTCACCAACATGGAGGATTTTCAGAAAACGGCCTCTGATATTTCCAATAATTCCTTCAGAGGAAGTCATGAATGATGAATTATGGTTTTCGCACACTGATATGAACTCTACATTAAATACCGACGTTACTCTGTACTGAAAACCACCGCAGGCTCAGGATCACTTCCACAAACCACTGTCTGTGAACACAGTTCGAGTCCGACCCACTGCAGGTGAAACATGGGCATTACAGATTCCAGTCCCGCTGTTAAATACACTTAACACACACTCATTACAGTGTAGTACTCTTAACAGGCACTATAGTCAAACAGGAGGGATAAGAGTGCACTTCCTGTTTTTACTCTTTCAGCCTTGGCATGAGGGAGAGGGCTTCGCTCCAGACGATATCTGACTTCAGACTGATGTGAAGGACGGCTAACGAGCAGAAGCTTTTCCATTCATGACTCATCTCGGGTTCGCTCCTCTGAGCCAAAACACTTTCCGCTGTGTCACTGATGGCGTCGAGCGCAGAGCCTCAGCCTCCGTCTCAAACCCCTTTAATGGCAGCCTGCGGCGCTTCGCCTCAGACCTGGTCTGAGGAGGAGAAACCAAAAGATCCTGAAGGAACCAGAGGCGTTTGACCTGGTCCACCACGCGGTGAATCTAATCCAGTCCAACACAAACCACCGCACCGTGTGTATGTGTGTGTGTGTGTGTGTGTGTGTGTGTGTGTGTGTGTGTGTGTGTGTGTGTGTGTGTGTGTGTGCACGCGCTCTGCCACTTTTTCCACTCTCAGCATTACGCAGCAGATTTTCCTCCGTGCAGCAGCAGCAGCCTCAGATCGCCGGCTGATGAAAGACTGAATGAGCCGAGGACGAGGGGAGCGAGGCTGCAGCCCAGCACCGCCGGAGATCGATCGGCGTTCTGATCTGCATAACATGGAGGGCTGAATCCCTCCATTCAGGAGCAGACCGGTCATAAATCCTCAGCTCCTCTCTGACTGACACACCCAGTCTCTCTGTCGGGTCGCTCGGTTCAGAGGACAGCACAGTTTTTCTCTGTGTGAGCATAATGTGGCGATCACCGTCTCACTGTTCCATCACATTTTGGGAAGTGAATTTGTGAGTGCACGGGTCCTGGGTCCAGATGTGGACTCCGAGATCTGACCAACAGTATGAAAACAGGCACAAAACTGACAAACTGGACGCTCTAACGGTTGCATTTGACCCACTATCAATTCATGAATACAGAATACAAGGTGTGGATCAGCACAGCCTTCATCAGAGCTGCTGCCGTTGTGCTCAGAGACACTTCCTCCACTGGCCTGCCACGACTTTTATTTATGGATTTTATCAACAATATTCTCTGAAAGTGAAAGAAGTCCCCTGGCTTGGACCGGTGATCTGTCCTGCCTGAGTGGATGGAGTTCAGCCATCAGTTGATTTTATGGAACTTTTCTTGCTTCTTTAACATAAAACACATTTACACCATGGTAGAGAAGCGTTCGCTCCTGAAGTATTCCTCAGCAGTCGGAGCTTTAAGCTTCGGGGGCATAAATCAGCGTCCTGAAGCGGACAGGAGTTTGGCAGCCGTCTGGCATCGCGACACGCCCCGGCGGCCGGCTGACGGCCTCCTCGTGTCCTCCAGTCCGGAGCCGGCGCAGAGGAGAATGCAGATTCCTCCGCTCTGAAACATCCAACCAAAAGCCGCCACACGGCGCTGGAGGCCTGCCAGAGGCTGCTCGGAGGTGGTGAGGCTGTTTGGGCAGAGCGAGGGCTTTTTTCTTTTTCTTTTTTTTTGCAGCACTGTCTGCCTGCTGCAGTGATGGGGTTTCTCTGGAGTGCTGTCAAGGACACACTGATGCACTGCACCAGCAAAAAACCTCCATCTGCATGATGAACCGGAGTCACGGCAGCCACACGGGCGGCGAGGAGGAGGCACTGAGAGTCATCCACACACACATCTGATGAGGTTAGGTTCTGAAAATCACATGAACAATTTGATAAATCTATTAAACACTGAATGACGCTTTACGCTCAGATGTCGTAAATCTGAAGTCCACGTTCAGTACTCGAGGACACACTGAGGACAGACGCAGTGGACAATGCAGTTTGTTTTAGGTAATTTTAGGATAACCCAGTGATAATTAATGATACTGTATCATTAATGGTGCATAACATGGACCAAGGTCTCTCATGTGAGGCAGCTCGACTTGACGGCATCAAACCATGATGCTCCTCTGTCTCCTGTCAGAGCGGTCACTTCCTCCTCATCCTCTACTTCACTCTGCTGATCCGCGGAAAGCTGTGACCCTCCTACAGAGGTCACTGCTGTCATGTGTGGATATGTGGGGTGACGTTCTGAGGAGCCGTTGGAGTCCGTGATGTTCAACAGAAATAGCAACAGACAGCGGTTCCTGTCCTGATTCACTTCTGAGTGGATTACCTGATTAAGCATCAAAGGTACAATAAATAAGAAATTTACTATAAAATCAATAGAAATCACTAATTTTTCACCTGTCATTGAAGAAACTTTCCCTTTAAATAATCTGTCCTCTCCGTCAATAAACGTCTTAGTCAAGTTTTTTTTGTTTCAAAATGAGAGTTCCAGGATGGAACAGCTCTGATGGGCCGGGTTAGACCGTCACACTTCCTGGTTCCAGAGCCAATCAGTCGTAAGTTCCTGAGGTTGCCAAACAGCAGCGCAGCAATCCGTATGTTATGACTGCACCGAGGGCCATTAGGGTGACACACCTGAACTGTCTAAACTCACAGCTGGCGACCTGCCTGACGCTCTCCTGGGTGGGGGGGGGTGGGGGGGGGGGGGGGGGACACTCTGTGAAATGATATCACTTATTGCACCTTTAAGGTGAGCACAAAACAGCTATTTTGTTATCAGCAGTTGACCAGGAATGTTTTTTGGGACAGTTGATGTCTATCGGAGATCCACCTGCCGCTGCTCTTCAGTTAAAGCAGAACTAGGCAACTTTTGCTCTCGCGCTCCCCCTACTGGAATCCTGTGAAAGCTCACTGTCATAAACATTCACTCCCCCCCCCCGGGCGGCCAATCACCGCCAAGTCTTTGTTTACTCCCACAGGGATTCTGAAAAACATTTGAGGTAAAAAAGTTGCATCGTTCTGCTTTAATTGTAGTCAACCATCCACACACACACTGACACACACTCACAAAATCCATAATTTGGGTTCAGTGTCTTGATCAAGAACACTTTGGGGAACGAAGGAGGATGAAACCCACAGCCTTGTGATTAGATTTTAGGATGACTCACAATCAGCCCTCTTCTCTACTCATTTCTTCCCCTCGCTGGCTCCCGCCCAACTTAAAATGGATATTTAGAACTGTATTGATCACTCTGAAAGCTTCTCTGGCACCTCGCTGTATCGCAGAACAGTCACGCAAGTCTTGGAGTTTCAGGATGGACTTGAGACAGAAAGGCTAGCTGTCGGGTGCCAGTCGGCTTTTTCAGGCCGATAACATAAACAATTCCAAGATTACTCATTCGAGGCGTACTCATAAGAACATAAACAGCATGTTCCACAAACACAAGTTTTAACATTAGAAGCAAGTCACTTATTAGGTGAACACATTTTTACACACAAAGCCCGTTGACTGTCACAGCAGCGCCCCCTTGTGGCAGCAGCATCGTACAGTATGGATAACAGGCAAGGCACAGACGAGCACGTTCTGTGATGCTGTGGTTAGAGATCGCAGAGCGGAGTGTGTTTGTTTGTGTTCTGACTCACACTGTAATGACACACTGACAGAACAGTGACGACCAGCCGGAGACGAGGCGGCGGTTCCAGGATGAAATCACACAGATGAGCCCTGCAACCATGAGCGGACAGTTTCCACTACAGGTAATCCTGAGTAAGTGAGGCACAAGGATCCCTAAACTTCACACTCTATGTGTAATTTAGTTTTTACTAGATATTTCTTTACCTTCTAGCTTTAGCTTTTCTTTGTTTTTTTTTAAGAAACATTGAAAATCCAAAGGGATTGACTCTTTTGGAGGAAGATGCTCTATAATCTGGATGTCTAGATGAGCAGAGTTGGGTGTGTAACGACAAGTAACGAGCGTTACAAGTAGTTAAATTACTTTTGATGGGAACCAGTAGTGTAACGGCACTACTCCTTCTAGATTGGTAGTTAAACTAGCGTTACAAATGAAACACTACGATCGTTACTTTTACAATGACTGCAAATAGAGCAAACAAAATATTATTATTTAAGCGGAGTTTTTTTATTACCACCAGTAGATGGAACGGTGGCCATACGAGCAGCTACTGGCTATCTCTTCCGGGTCAGGGCTGATGGAACCATCAAAGTAAAATTGGTTGCCTTATATAAATTTGTGCCCCACTGACAACCAGAGTTGGGGTCCGTTACTCAAAAAAGTAAAGAGTTACCGTTACTCGTTACTTTTGAAAAAAGTAGTGCCTTACACTACTTGATTACTCCATGGAAATAGTAAAGAAATTACACTACTCGTTACTGCGTAGTGCTCCGCGGAGCGGTGCTCCGGTATATCCTTCCGCGGAGCGCTGCCATGCGCAGATCAGTGTGTATCAAAACGTTATTTTAACTTATTGAAAAGAAAACACGTCCTTTAAAATGTTTTATAACCATTCGGATTTACTTCACGTGCTAATACGCCGTCCCCTGGACCACTGGAAGGAGGATTTTGTCCACTTTCGTAGTCCAGCTCTGATTGACTTCTAGCTAAGTTTCGAGCTAAGCTAACTACGATGCTAACAGCTGGGAACCAGCCGGACCAGAGACACAAGGTATGGGCTTATCTAACTTTGTCAATGATAGGGAAAGGGCGTGGGTCCCTGATCTTCGGAGTGTTCCTTTAAAAGCAGCATTTACAGTAGGAGGGAGTGCAGTGTTGTCAGTGGGGCACAATTTATATAAGGCAACCAATTTTACTTTGACGGTTCCATCAGCCCTGACCCAGAAGAGAGGGCGAGTAGTTGCTCGTATGGCCATCGTTCCATCTACTGGTGGTAATAAAAAAAAAATGCCGCTTAAATAATAATATTTTGGTTGCTCTATTTGCAGTCATTGTAAAAGTAACGATCGTAGCGTTTTATTTGTAACGCTAGCTTAACTACCAATCTAGAAGGAGTAGTGCCGTTACACTACTGGTTCCCATCAAAAGTAATTTAACTACTTGTAACGTTCGTTACTTGTCGTTACATACCCAACTCTGCTGACAATACTGCACTCCCTCCGACTGTAAATGCCCCTTTTAAATGAATACTCCCAAGATTAGGGACCCACGCCCTTTCCCTATCATTGACAAAGTTAGACAAGCTCATAAATCCCTGTGTCTCTGGTTCCCAGCTGTTAGCATCGTAGTAGCTTAGCTCGAAGCTTAGCTAGAAGTCAATCAGAGCCGGACTACGGAAATGGACAAAATCCTCCTTCCAGTGGTCCAGGGGACGGCGTATTAGCACGTGAAGTAAATCCGAATGGTTATAAAATATTTAAAAAGACGTGTTTTCTTTCCAATCTGTTAAAAAAAAAAAAAACATTTTGATACGCACAGATCTGCGTATGCGCAGTGCTTCGCGGAGAGAGATGAGGAAGCATAGCTCCACGGAGCACTATGCAGTAACGAGTAGTGTAACTTCGTTACTATTTCCATGGAGTAATCAAGTAGTGTAAGGCACTACTTTTTTCAAAAGTAACTAGTAACAGGTAACTCTTTACTTTTTTGAGTAACGGACCCTAACTCTGTAGATGAGTTTATATAAACAAATTGATTTATGAGCTACAGAAAAGAAAAGGGGACAAATAAAACACTAACATACAGACCGATGCGGATAACTCTTCTTCTATTGAGGATGCTAATGCTAATGCTAATCACAGCTACCGTGGATACAGGCTAATGCTGATGCTACTCAGAATAGGACATCTTTCATGTCAGGATGACAAAGTTAGTTCAGGATTAATGAGGCATGCCTCCTCTGTCATGAGCAGACCGGTAAACAGGAGTCTCCTGAAATAGTAACCATTAGAATAACAGCTTTAGCATTAGCTAAAACTAATAGTCAGCTTGTGAGCAGCTTGGTTTGAGAGAACAGTTGCACAGATGCTTTAAAGTACCATTAAAAAAAAGACTCAAGGCCTCATGGCATGACGGTGCCTCTGCGGCGCTGTACAGTAAGCAGGCTGAGACTTATTTTTTTGGTGCTGTACAGGTGAAATGACGCACTGCGGTCAAAGAGAGCTCTACTCTGTATTCCGGCGTGATATCATGAACCACACTGACTCACAGTTGCTGCATGTTTCCACATTGCTTGAGTCATTCCAGCTAATTCGCTGCCGGGTGAGTCGGAGACGTGCTGCCACACCTCCAGGAGAACTTCTAAATAATGAAACCTTCCAGCTGTAGTAGGACGTTCAGAGATTTATGATTCATTTGGTTGATCTTCTCAGCTGCGGTTGGAGACTTTCGTCATATGAATGTATCCGTTACCGAGGTCGATACTGTGATTGTAACACCGGAGATTTCACACTCATGACTGTCTTTGGATATTTCTGATCAGATCGAAACCCATGAATGAAACTGTGATGCTACTCTGAGTGTGTGATTGTAACATCGAGAGCGCTGTAACCCATCACACACATCATTCATTGCATCTGAAGGATTCCTCATTCAGTCCAGATGTCCTCGGGAAAAGTGGGACGAGTGAGGAGAAACCCACTCACAGTCTGCTCATCAGTCTTACAGATGTGTTCTGAAAACCTTCATTTGACTGACTCGTTTAGTCCTGGAGGACTGGAGAGTGAGCAGAATGAGGGGAACAGCAGCAGATTTCACACGGCGATGTGAGGGTCGTCCTCAGACGAGCTGCTGTTTGCTGCCGGTACCTGCCAGGAACTCCAGATCCTGCAGATACCGAAGCCGGATGACTTCTGTATGACGGCACATGTGGGACGGCTTATCTGCGACTTTAACAGATAAAAGGAAAGCAGAGCCGAGTTCATTTGGTTGATCTAATTCTCTGTATAGGCTACGCCATCTGATCTGAGCTGATTCAGAGTCAAACAGACGCCTTTTCTCAAAGCTGCTAATGATCACCTCCGATAAAACAGAATGAAATCTGTTCCGGGGGCTTCAGCAGCACTGATGATATGATCTTACTGAATAATCTGGAACAAGCTGGTTTAAAGCATTTCATCAGACAGATTTCACTTTGTTCTTATTCAGATTTACTGATTTTCTCACAGCAGCGTGAACCATGGTGTTCCTCAGGGTTCTGTGTTAAGACTCATACTTTTCCCATTATACCAGCTTTCTGTAAAGAAAAGTTTAAGATTCTTTCATTTAACCAGATGAATCTGATAACACAGTGAAGCTTCAACTTCAACCGACATAAAGGCCTGATGAGCAGCAAGCTGAGCGAAGTGAATGATGAAGCAAAGCTTATTTTCAAAGCATCTTAGAAAGTAATTTTCTGAATACTATTAGAGCAGGAAAGATCAGAAATCACCCTGACTGCTTCTCTTCTTTAGCTTCTTATAAGACGTAAAATACAATCTAAAATAATTGTCTTAATTTAACCGTAAAGTAGCTTGAAGAGCTTTAAATAAAACATAATCCCGTCCGATGGTTGAAGGTTCCAAGAATGATTAAAGTAGAAATTACTTGTCTCTGTCTGAATACTGAGGTTTTCTCTATATTTCATGTTGCACTTGGCAGAATTGAATGCAGTCTTGTTCCACAGCCAAACGTGGTTAAATGGTTGATGGATGGATGGATGAACGGCCGGCTGTGTGATTTACTGTCTCACAGCTAATCCAGACATACAGCGTGATGTATGAAAATTCAGGCTGCCCTGCAGTACCCTCTGCAAAATTCACAACCATACCGCATCCTGGTGAGCTCTGGGGAGAGCGCCTGCACGGCACCGCTCTGTTTTATTCATCGGCTTCAGAACATACGATGCAGACGATGAGGTGGAGCACACTCCTGTCCCGTTCGTCTGAAATCCTTCACAAGGCTCTACAACGTCGTCTGAATCGTGCTAGAGCTCATTTTAGAGGTGAATGAATGGAAAACTGGCGCCTTCTTCAGAATGTACAGTGAAAGATAGCTGCTGGTCACTCCTGGAGTGAGGGCAGCGTTCAGAAATCACACAACACTGATGTGAAATTGTGTTGGAACGCAATAAAGAGAAATTGTTCAGAGACAGAGCAATTTTTCATCAATCTCATTGAATTCTTCCAAATTGAAAGATCAGATTGTCTGTTTACATGAGCACTGAATAAAGTGATCAGACTGATATGACGGTTTATATTCTTCACAGTCAGCGGATCAATCCCATAATGCTTTGCGCGGTAACGTTTGTGACTCAAGCCCACATCCAGCTTCAGGATTGGAAGATGAAAACGTCAGTTCAACTAATGAAGCATGTTCTGTTTCTTTACCCATTAATTTTGAAACCGATATCAGATGGAAGCGTCACATGAAGCGACTGATCTCAGATCAGAAATGTTCTGTTGTAATCTTGAGTGTGTGGAAGAATCCTTCTGCTCCAGAGTTTAGCAGGTGGAAAGAAAATATGCAGAAAATTGTAACATATGAAAAATTATTGGCTAGAGTGAATAATGACATGGATAACTTTGTTGAATCCTGGGCTCAGATTTTTGAAACATCTTAACCATTTTAGATACGGTGAAGTACTCATTTTGTATGTTAGTTTGGCCACATTTTGTATTGTTCACTGCTGTCTGTTTTTGTTTGTCTTGTTCTAAGCTGTGAAAAAGAAATAAAAACTTGAATTACAAAAAAAAAAGAAATGTTCTGTTGAGCCACAACGAAAGCTTCAAGCTCTGGGCTACTGCAGTGCTGAAGCCATTTACCCTCTGGACCTGGTCTTCAAGCTCAAGAAGAGGAGCCAAGGCAGCAGAACTCTAAAATCCAATCAGTGGAACCGGATTTCATAGAAATAATAAGGGTTTCTTAACATTGTCTCCCAGCCTGCAACAATGGCAGGTCTTACATTCTTACATTCTCTTCTTATTATTAGGTTTAGAGTTAGGTTGGGGTTCAGGTTGGGTTTGGGTTAGAGTTGTCTTGGGTTTATGGTTATGGCTAAGGTTATGTTGGGGTTACGGTTATGGTTAGGTTGGGTTAGAGTTTGGTTGGGCTTGGGTCGGGGTTAGGGTTATGTTGGGGTTAGGGTTAGGACTAGGGTTAGATTTTAGTGTTAGACTCATGAAGTGAGTCATTTTGAGCTTCGAATCATCCTACGTTCACTGAGACTGAAATTGGTTTGAACTTTGAATGTTTTCCCACAAAACCTTCCTGAAATATTCAGTCCCATCAAATGAGGTACGGCGGAATGGACACAAGTGAAAACGTGTGTCGCATCTTCTCCTGAAAGTCTATAATGTGAAAACACTTGTTTTACAATGCTTTGTAAAGACACCGAGAGCCAGGAACTCTCAGCAGACTGGATTCAAAGAGGAGGGGAATGACCAGATGATCATTAAGATTCAATGGAACGTGTCCTTTACCTGCCATCGTAACGTTTGTATAGAAACTTTAGATTAATTCATTGTAAAGCAAGTGTAACAGTGTCAAAGATAGCAGAGTAAACTCAGAGCAGTCAGGTTATTCTTCCAAGATGGTATATTATCAGGATGTGCAGATCTATGTGAAAACAGTGATACTCATGATTCCACATCTGTGGAGTCTCTTTCCTGGTAGGGCGCGTGGCCACGCCTTCTCCATGTGTGATTATTGATTCTGATGATGAAGAATTCGCACATGCTGGAGCGAAGGGAAGGTCGTGTCAGGCTAACATCTCTTCACAGGCGTGATTAGAGCTCAGATAAACGACAATAGTGTGAGTCTGGATGTTTTCTTGGTAGTTTGATTGAAAGAAGACACCATGAACTCCCTTCTCTTGATACATAAGATACCAGGTTATACATGTTAATGCTATTGTATTTTCAATTATTAAAAGTTGTGTGAATAATGTGGCCAGAATAAAGCCACTGAAGTGAGCAGACGTGTAGAGGATCCACAGCCCAAACCAGTCCAGGCTGGAGCGCCGCTCTCTGTCAGCTGATGGCAATTTCAAGATCACTTTATTGGTTTACGAAGGTCCCAAAAAGTATTGACGTGACCTATTGATCAGCTGGCCGTCCCGGGGCGTCCTGCTGCTCCAGGGCCTTTTCATTAGCGCCTCGGTCAGCGCCGGGCCCGTGGTCCGGGCTCCATCCTGTAATCACTCTGCTCCTCTGGCGCCGGCTGCCATTTTCCAGAGGTGACTCTAGCGCTCGGCGTTCGGTCCGGCCGGCTTCGCTACTCCCCTCGACCTCTCGCTCACACAAGATGTGAATTTTTCATGTTGCCCCTGCCTCTGGCGTCTGGTGTTTGTAATTACAAATGCATGAGAGCTCTGATGTTTGCTCACTTCCTGTTTAGACGCTCGCCGAGGAGGAGGCGGAGGAAGACGAGGAGGAGGGTTGGTAACGTGCTAACTGCTCTGTGTCAGCTGTTTGAGTGAAAGGAACTGATTGATGGATCGATTGACGAGCAGGGCAGATACGGTTCAGTATGGAGAGCGAGACTCGAGCGGTCATGTGACAACGTGTCAAACAAACTAACGTGTGTGTGTGTGTGTGTGTGTGTGTGTGTGTGTGTGTGTGTGTGTGTGTGGTTTCATCCCTGCACGCTGACGACATGACCTTTTCAGCCAAAAGAGTCATTTTAACTTTTATAAAGCCACAGAAACCCCTTTATGATGTTTGATAACTACAATTTGAAGATTTTACGGGAAGAACATGTTGATAAATGTTGAGGTTCTGATTCCAGTTGGAGGAACTGTTTGGCATCTGGCAGCTGCAGCTGAGTTTAAATGTGAGAAAAGTCGTTAAAAAAACAACAAAATGTTTCAGCTTGAATGTTGAATTTTGACTCGTTTTATGTCTAAAATCCTAGTTTCCTTCAGGAAACTGTTGACGTGTGTGATTTACGTGTGATTTGTGTCGTTCATTGTGCCCTCTACTGGCCACAATGTTTATGACAGGTACAAGACTTGTCAAATTCAATGTCAAATTCTGCTATTATGAATAATAGCCATTTTCTGATATTCTTTTATTACTGTTGTTTTAATTAATTTAATTAAACAATGATTTGATTTGTATAAGATGGAAGAAGCCCCCCCCCCCCAAAAAAAAAACATTGCAATTAACTGATCAGAATCTGATTCATGTTGAGAGGATTTACTGCCCGCTGATGCTGCCAAACTTTCCCGTCTGCATTGTCTTCGTTGACGCTAACCCCACCACCACCTCCACCACCGCCACCAGCACCACCTGGGACTGGCTCACCCACATGCGGGGCAGTAAATCATCCTGATGTGACTACAGCGGTGGCGAGCCGCCGGCAGGCAGACAGTATGAGTGGGTTGTTTTTCCCTGCGGCGCAGGAATGGAGGGGGCATCAATTAGCCTCCCGCAGGCGATGACCTTGAAATGGAGCACGGGCAGAAAACAGGAAGTCTCCCTGCACCACAGCCCGGACTCTCAGGTCGGGTCATGCATCATTTATTGATTTCCACTTTTTCCATATGACTGGAAATGCGCTTCCACGCGTCTTAGGGACCCTCTGCTCTGCTCACACTCTGTCTGACCGCCGAGACGTCCCGGTCCCGGCCGGACGTGGGAGGAAACACTCAGACAGGAAGGAGCGAACGGTGGAGAAGCTTGGACAGACTAGTTGTCTCCTGCACACCTAGCTGTGGAGCAATACTTGAGAGGCTTAGTCATGGGCCTCGACGTTACACTCTGCAAGTCCCAGCACGTCTGTTTGGAGGAAAATTCCTCGCAGCACTTCCTGCCATGCCTGACGCAGCTCAGTTGTTACAACACCAGCCATGAAAGAGAAAACAAGGCTTATATGATTATCAGTGGTGAAAATATCTTCAATAATCCTTCCTTTGCCCACATGGGAGGGTGCTCTGTGTGTGAGGACACTCTCTCTGCCTGAGCCTCCTGCCTAGCAGGAAGTGGGGCTTCTCTAAACCCGGCCCGGCTGGGTCTGGGTGCCGACGGCGGAGGCGAGGAGCTGGGGTACTCACACACTGTGGGGATGTTGTTGTCGAGCTCCTGTGTCGTCTGCGGGTGCTTTGCGGTGGTGGGGCGCTCGGCGTTGTATTTCAGCGTGACGGAGGGCTCGGTCCCTCGTGGCGGCCGCGGCGCCGGCGGCCCTCGTGTAGATCTGTCCTCCACGAGGACCTCGGGCCGTCCCGGGGTAATGGCGATGGTGGTCGTCAAGGAGACGCTCGACGGGGACGGGTGAGGGATGGACACAGTTATTCCCAGCGTGGGGTCGACTGATATAATGATGGGGTCCTGTCCGATGGGTATGGGGTCTAGGTGTGTGGGGGGTTCGTACTCGAAGATCTTGTCCACAAAGACCCACTTGAGGCCGGCGGTGCAGAGGGCCAGGCTGAGCAGGCAGGCCAGGATGGGCAGGATGCAGATTTTCTCCGAGTGCAGGCAGTTGTTAATCTGTCCCATCTCGATGCACACACAGCAGGCCCCTGGACAGGCCACGACCCCCACAGCCCCCGCACGCCCCCCATCGCCGTCGCCGTCGCCATCGGCAGCGCCTCCCTCTGCAGCTTCCTCTGCGCCCTCCTCCCCGCTCTGGACAGCTGCCTCCACCTCCTCCGGTTTCTCCTCCGGTTTCTCCTCCGGGACCTGTCCGGTATCAACCGCAGAGCCGGTGGGGGAGGCCGACCCCGGAGGGGGAGTGGGCCCTGCGCACAAGTCCTCCATTCCCTCAGTCATCCTGTCAAAGTAGCGGACGAAAGTATCTCTGATCTAACTATTAACTTAGAGCATCACACAAAGGCTGCCTGCCGCCGGTGTCCTTGAGCATGTCTTCCATCGTCAGGCCGCAGAGTTAGAGCCGGGTCGCACAGGAAGGTGGGACAACTGCAGTTGTGGGGGAGTCGGAGCTTGTTAACAGTCCGGGAAGTCAGCGGCGAGCCTGTGCACGAGGAAGAAGAGTTCCTTACTCACACAGTCGTGCAATCTGCTGCGTGTCGGACGAGCGAGCCGCGGCGGAGCAGGAGCTCTCACTCACCTGAACTGCTGGGCCGAAGAGGAGGAGGAGGAGGAGGAGGAAGAGGAGGAGGAGGAGGAAGAGGCCGGCTGCAGCTGCAGCAGCCGGAGCGCGGAGGACGGGACGGCCGGGCACTGCAGTGGCAGCGGGGACATGCTGTCTGGTCCGAGGAGCTGCGAGCGGCTGAAAGGCTGAATCATCAGGGAGCGGCAGGTGCCCTTCCTCTCAGCGCAGCCACAGAAACAGATGAGTAAGGGGAAAGAGAGAGAAAGAGAACCTCACCGAGAGGGAGGGGGGCTGCAGCAGCACGGAAGAGCAGAGACGACTGGATACTCCCCTTCTCCTTCCTCACCCCTCCTCTGCAAGTGGCGAGCAGGGCGGCCGGCCTCCTCCCTCTCCGCCCCTCTTCCTGTCTGCCAGTGCGCTCGCTGCTCCCAATCCCAGCACAAAGCATCCAGCTAAGCAAGTTCCTACTTGATCCAATTAGAGAGCGTGTTGGCGAATCACAGGCGGGGAAGCGGCCGCGGCCGCCGCCCCCCCAGCACCACTCCCCATTGATTATGCTGATACCGAAGGGTGTGTTTTTTGTCAAGGGGAAGGAGCCGAGGAGGCAGACACATGATCCTCCCAGAGGGATGCAGCCATTGTGCTCCACTCATCCCAAGTAGCTGCATTAATTAATGCAATAATACAATCACAGCGTCAGAACACACAAGACGATGGTGCTCATTTATAGACACTGAATGAGGAACGACTGATTTCTACACCATCCGATGCAGAACACACACTATATGTTCCTCTACATCATTACAAACAATAGACAAATGTTTTAAAAGTTTACAAATTGGATAAATCTCAAACATACAAATACAATAATTACTTTCATACTTTTGGTTTATTAATGTATTGAATTCAAGCAGATTCCTTTCCCCGTGTGTTTCAGCGCCTCTCATGCTCTGGATGATTAGCAACACTCTCCTAATCGGGTGTAAGTGTGGCAGAAAGCCCCCAGACCAGCTGTAAAACTCTTAACCTCCCCAACCCCCCCGGCACGCCGGTAAATAAGCTGGCAGGACAATCCAGGATCCTCTGGAAAAGTCGGGGCTTAAACGAGATGAAGAGCGCCGCAAAGGTCAGGTCAACACTGCCGGCGCTCTGACCCTTTCCAATCCACAGACAGAATTAATACCAGTAATGGTATCTGGGGGAGAGGACTTCCTGTCAGCCTGCTGAATTAGTGACCTGCATATTGATTCGCTCCTCCGGATTTCCAGCTTCTTCACCAGGAGGCCAAAAAGTGACACCGGGAATAAATACGCCAGCAGGATCAATGCAGAGAAGGCAAACACATTCGGATGAACAGCGACGCACACAAAGGCCTGCTGCCGTCTGACGGCGTGAATCCCAGCACGGCGCGTCTGGAGGAAAGTGGCTTCACAATCGGGTTTGTCCTCAAAACCAACTTTCACAGCTTGATTTCCAGGAGTGACGGAGAACTAAACTGTGAGGTGAGGAGCGGAACGCATTGATGACGATAGATGACTTTTACTTTAAGGGAAAAGATATTCGTCAGCGTAAATGATAAAAATAAAGTGAGAAGGATGGAAGTACAAAACAACAGTAGCTTCAGTGTTTCAGCACAAAGACTTTCCTCTCAGAGATCCTCTCTGAACACCAGACCTCATCCATCATTTTCCAAATGAAGCACAAAGTCTTCAGTTTTATGTTCACATGTAATGAAATTCAAACAGTAGCTGCAAACAAACCACAGGATGTTTTTGGTCATTTCTCCATCATTTTTTTACCAAAAGCATCAAGATGGTTTTAATGAACAGATTTTCCTTCAAAATATTTCCGTTTGTAAAAAGATAATGTATTGACTGAACTTCTTTAAATTAAAACAGACAAGTTTTGAAGTTTTTTTTGGCTCATTTTGGGATTTAACACACCATCAATACTTCTAATGGTCTTAATTATTTTTTCCATATAATCATGAAGTCATTTGACAGCAAAATAAGTAGATAAGCTTCATAACCGTTTCCCATCGCACTGTTAACTAACGAAACTAAGGACAAAATAACTCTTAATAAGTTATTAAATCTTACAAGAGAAACTCAAAAAATTTTCACCATGAAAGAGGAGAGAAATACATATTTTTCCAAACTAATCACTGAGAATAATAACAGTCCTGGAAATCAGTTTTCTACAGTCGACCTGATCTGAATAAAAACAGATTGACAATAACAACCCGTTCATGAGAAGAATCGGATTTGATTACATCCCGTATGAACCCGAGGGAACACCGGGCGGTTCTGACCTGCGCGCCGCGTTGAAAACATCTATCAGACTTTAATGAACTGTGGTTCAGATCCAACTGAACATTTTTCAGTAAACTTTGTGAGAAGCTTGTTTTTATTCAGTTGAATGACTTTTAGCAAAAAAAAAAAAAAACTTTCACTACAGAGCCAGTCCTAGAAGACCTTGGTCCTGGTGCTGCAGGACTGTGATACAGTAGACCACTATAGAGCCTCCAGGACAAGTCCTGCCTCACAGACTGAACACTCATAAAACAATAATAATAAAATCAAATGCGGTGTGCCCCAAGGCTCCATTTCAGGCCCCTTCCTGTTTAACTGAAAACCATCAGATCACGTAAAGAACCTGGACGCCATGTTGGACTCGGAGAAATGCATAGAGCCGGTATGATTCACAAAAACTCTCTGGCTTATTCTGGATCATCCAAACATATTTTAATCTTTAAACTGCTCAGTCACATAGAAATATACATTTAATAGAAAACTATAGAATGAAAAAAAAAACGACTGAGGGAAGCTCTCAAACTAATCAATAATCAGGAAATATGTGCCTTCTAATTTATATATTTTGATGGGGTACGTTCACAACTTCAATTCATACTGGAAGCTTTCAAAATAAAGTCTGCAGCCATTTTCAGGTCTGAGTGCAACTTTATTAATTATAAGACCAACAAAAATCAAGTCAGTAACAAATATATTCTTATTTTGCAACAAACAGATTAAAAGTCAACAAGAACATATTGTATTTATTTACGGATACTTTATTTTCACACAACACTTCCCTTTTTCTATCCTATCATTAGTATCGTTCAGTCCTCTGGGCAAAGGGCCGAAAACAGAGGAATCAAGAAAACATGTGAATCAACAGCTGATAAAAACCAGCAGAGGCTGAAGCCAGAGGAAACACAGAAGCTGCGGACTGCAGCTCTTCCACCAGCCACAGCGTCCGGGCCCGGATCGATCCCATGGAACACGGAGAGCCCGTCGCTCCGCCACAAGGGGGCAGCAAAAACAAGCATTCTGCCCTTTTCCACTGCACAGGAGAAAACCAGTCACATTTCACTCCAGAGTCTGAGGAATATCTGTTTGCACCAAGGACTGAGTAGTGTGTGTGTGTGTGTGTGTGTGTGTGTGTGTGTGTGTGTGTGTGTGTGTGTGTGTGTGTGTGTGTGTGTGTGTGTGTGTGTGTGTGTGTTTCTCTGATAATGAAAGCACCAGAAAACAGGATTTACTGCGACCTGAAGTAAAACATGACAACAAGCTGAAACCAGGAAGCCACTCCGTCGCCCCATGGCGGAAACGCTGCAGTGTGGAGGTTAAAGGGAAGAGCTCGTCGCTTTGGTCGGTCCAGGTAAACGCTCCCAGTGCGTCGGCTGAGGGTGTCAGAGAGACCACGGCTGGAAGGCGTGGAGAAGATCAACGCTGGCTGCGATTGGCCGGAGCTCTGATCCCCCACGGCGACCACAGCCCTGGAACCAGGAAGTGAGCGGCTGCAGGAGCGAACCCGGGTTCTTCACATGAAGAACTGAGCCAGCAGGTTGGCCACGCCCAGGCCGATGAGGAGGCTGTGGAAGACGGCGGACGGCCAGCGGAGCGTGCCCTGCCGCCGCTGGGAGATCAGCTGGACCAGCGCCGGGAACACGAAGACCAAGGCCAGGCCACAGGTGGCTCCGGAGAACCTGCAGAGGAAACACCGCCCACTTCAGCTGGCTACCGGGGGGGGGGGGGGGCACAGAGGGCTGCAACCTACCGTATGATGGAGCCGATGTTGGGGTAGAACCTGGCCACCAGGACGCCGGCTCCCACAATCAGGACGTTCAGAGACAGAACGTGAAGGAAACTGGAGACGAGGAGACAAAGGAAGAGTGGATCCGGTGAAGAACAGCAGCGCTCGGTTCTAACGCTCAGCTCGGTTCTCCGTCTGGATTTCATGCTCTAAAGTGACTGGGAGGGATTTAGCTGGAGGAAGCAGAACCACGGTACAAACATGAGCTGTGAGGAGCAGACTCATCGAGAAGACGGAAAACACCTGAACTAAGAGAAGAAGTCAACAGATCCTCCATCCCAGGCTCTGAACTGCAGCGACTTGTTTACTGACAAACTGGTTCTTCAAACTACAGCCAGATTCCACCTGGATGAACATGTGACCAAACCAGGAGCCGCTGCCGAGGACAGAAGGCAGCGGTCCTTTCTGTCAGGATGGAGCAGCTTTAAATGTAACCTTCACTTCATTTCAATTTGAAAAAATATTTTAGGTATTTAGCTTAAAACTTGAGTAAAATCTGAGTAATGGAATCAGTGTGAAGAATTAAAAGTATCCAGTTACACACTGAAGTAACCCAGCGCTACCTGGGATAGTGGTTTCCAAAGACCTGGCCCATCATCTGGACTCGAACCAGGTACCCCAGCAGAGGGTAGACGGTGATCATCTGGAAGAGCAGGCAGGTCCGAGCCACAAACACCATCACGTCCGTGGTGGGGAAGTTATCCAGGAAGTTCTGAGAGACAGGAGCAGCACAGCGACGGGTTTAAACATCTCTGCAGTGGAGACCGGCGAGCAAACAGGAGCAAGAACCTAGAAGAGGAGGAGGAGGAAGAGGAAGAGGAGGAGGAGGAGGAGGAGGATCTTACCGGCTCGATGCAGTCTTTGGCCAGAGGAGGTGAAGGAAAGGCTGCAAAGATCAAAACTCCTACGTAGAGGTAGGTGGCTCCGACGAGGAGGTACGCCACGGAGAGGTCACGCACCTGAAAACACCAAAAGAGGTTTACGGTCAGAGCATGGAGTCCCACAGGCTGAAGAGGTCCAGACATCCTGGGAACCAGAAGGTAGAGAGAACAACGGTTCACAGACTCCTGTGTCTGAGGCTGAGGGTGTGGCTCGAGGCGTTTAAGGTCTCACGTTGTTCTCCTGGTGCTTGTTGCTCTTCATCAGCGTGATGATGCAGTTGTGGATGAAGAAGGCCAGAGTGAGGACGCCCGTCAGCTGAGGGAACAGCAGCCTGAACTCTGCAGGAGGACGAGCGGCTGGATCAGGCTCTGGTCTAGCTCCGTCAGGACCGGCGGCGTCCAGGAGGACACTACTGAGAGGCGTACCTGGGACGTAGAAGGTGGAGGAGTCAAACCAGTGGAACTCCAGGTGGAAGCCCAGGCGGACTGCTTTGACGGTGACGAGCGCGATCAGGTAGAGGACGGACACGGTGCCTGGAGGGACGAGGAGACGCCCGTCAAGAGAAGACCAACCACAGCAGCTCTGGACGGAGACCGCCGGCCGCGGCCGCCCTACCCAGGAAGGTGAACCTGGCGAAGAAGGAGGCGGAGCGGAAGCAGAGCAGCGGCAGCAGCAGCACGATGAGGTAGAGCGGGATGGTGTTGGTTTTACTCCAGTAGTGCTCGAAGGGCCGGTCGGCCGTGTCGTTCCCGCCGCCGCTCAGGAGGAGCAGGCTCAGGCTGGCGTTCCCTCCGGGGTCGGTGTTGGGGTATGGACACACCACTGGCCGGAACACAGGAAGCACCGCTCACAACACACATCGGAACATTCCCTCACAACTATCCCGGGACTGATGGGTGAATTAGAAAACGTTTTATTTTCTAAGCAGTTCATGAAAATCTGAAAGAGAAACGTCAACCAAACGAGACCATCATCAGGTCGGTCACGGCCTGCTGCTGCAGAACAAAGTTAACCAGGTAACCATTTCTTTACTCCTGCATTACCAGTCTGCACCACCAGATGGCGTATTGAGCACAGTCAACAAAAACTTAACAACTGCTACTGATCCATAACTTCACTGACGTCAAACACTTTGGATTTAGTTCACGTAGCAGATTCCAGGCTGATTTTCTGACTGCGCTCAAATCTATGATAAAATACAATGTCACAGTATCAAAACAAACACCTGCGATACAGATGAAGCTACACACTCGCCTCACCTCTGTCTGAGCCGTTGGTTCCAAACTCGGAGTCGGACATGCTGACGTTATGAACGTAGTCTGTGGACAGGAGGGGGACAGAGGACAGCTGGACATCAACCTTTCTGTCAGCCTTGACTCTCACTCTGACAGGTGGAGGGTGTTAGGTTGAAGGTGGACTTCACCAGACCGGCTGGTTGGGAGCAGAGCGACTCACTGTAGATGAACTGTCCGGTGTTGTAGAGGAAGTTGGACATGAGGACCCAGTAGACCACCATGGCTCCGATCAGCGACACCATGGAGAACACCAGGCTGGACCACTGGCCGAACTTTCCAAAGTAGTAGCGACACACATCGGGGAACTCCCAGTCGGACGTGTCCACGTAGGCTGGACGGAGCACAGAGACGCTGACAGTCAAACCACAGCCGACTGGAGCGAGGACACAGCTACCAGATCCCAGAGTCCAAGAGCCATCGAGAACAAACTTAAACTATCCGGAGCAGCAGTAACACCCTGAAGTTTGATTCCTCAGTGATGAAAAGTCCCTGGAAATTATGTTCAAGACATATTTATTCAATATGAACCTTAAAAAACATCAACTTGTGCCAGAGTGTGGCTGAATGAAGAGAGGACTGAAGGAGGCCGGGTCATGTTGGGGACTGAGGATCCGCCTCGGTCCCGCGGCGTGCCGGCCTGACTCTCGTGTGAAGGCTAGCACGTACACGCTAAGAGAGCCGCTGCTCCGGGGAAACGTGAGCCGAAACTCATCTCAGTCATGTGAGCGAGGGAGAGACGGCGTCAGACGGGCCGGGCGGTGATTCCGACAGAGGAGAGTCTCTACGGGACATCCAGCGACAGACTGGCGGTCTGCAGCGATTCCCTTCAACAGGTTCAGGTTCTATGTGGTCACATCAGTTAAAACCAACTTTCTGTCCTCACTCACTCTCCACTCCAACCAGAGGAGGCAGACATTCTCCAGCTCTAATTCTGCATCTGCGAGGAGTTTCCTTCCAGCCGCCGAGGCTGCGGGACTTACGGATTGCCTTTGGTGACTTGAGAACGATGTAGCAGCAGTAGAGCATCAGCAGGCCCGTGAAGATGAGGATGAGGACTCCCAGGGTGAAGCCGGCCTGAGGGGACGAAGCCGGCCTGTTTTCAGTCACAGCGTGTAAACAAGGCGCTCGAGCGCCGCGTCAAAGCACCGAAACGACCCTCATGCTGCTGCTGCAGGAGAGGAGGGAGGCGCGTCACCTGCTTTATGCCCCAGGGGATGCTCAGGATGGACGTGCCCATCATGGTGTTCCATATCGCAAATCTGAGGAGCCAGCGTTCACAGCGGTCAGACAGTCTGTCCCTGGGCTGAAAAAGGGTTTTTCTCTGCTGGATGTTGTGTGCGGTGCCGACGGCGCTCACATGGTGATGATGCTGGGGTTCTTAGAAGCGTAGTCGCTGCCCGTCACCTGGAACGCCGTCCCCAGAGGACTGTAGATGTAGATCTCCTCTGGCCGGGGGATCACATGGTTTGGAGGACTCTGGCGAGGAAAATCAGACGTAAGATCAGTAAAACTACTGACACGTCTTCAGACAACGGCGCCATATGGATTCCAGATTCTCTTAACATGCTGCAGCAGCTGTATCCCAGCTCTTCCTCCCCGGGGGCTCTTAGTGCTGCTCAAGGGCACGTCGCCCTGGCTTTCTCCTTGATGAGGTCTCACCCTCACCCCTCACATAATTCCATTTGGCTCCGCACCTCACATTAATTATCTGGATGGAGGCGGTCTGTCAGCGGCACAGCTAACTGCTCCTTCATTAACTGTCGCCTCCTCTGAAGGCCCGGGTAGAAAACCCCCCGCTGTGTTCGGGTTTCACCGCCGTCCAGCAGCGCCGCTCCAAATACGGGGTGTTTCAAAGAGAAAAATCATCTATTCTATAGGACACTTTCAGAAGTGAACAAAATATAAAAGCATTTAAAAATATTTAAAACTAAGGCCTTATCATCTCTGTATAGGAATTAAAGCCGTCAGTTTTAATCGTATTAATGTCAATTAATTAATGTCGCGCTGTGGAAAGATTAATTTTTCTAATTGTGATTAAAGGCAGAAACAGAACCAAAAAGATAAAAGACAGAGAGAAAACCTGGAACTCAGACAGCGGTGCAGTTATCGTACTTCGGTTACTTCAAAGTTAATTATGCCATTTAGTAAATTCTATTATTGTTTTGGGCCATAACAGACTGGCCTTCCCTTGAGCAACTCAACTTGTAAACGGTGGGTGGTTCAAATCCCACATCTGTATTTTTGGATGTGAAACTCTTTACAGCTAAAATTCATGCTTGACTTGAGTTAAAAGATTCAGATTAAACCAAACTGGTGATTTTGTGTGTCGATTAGCTCATGAATAATGTGATTAATCACAATTAATTACAAACACATCTGATTAATTAGTTAATATTTTAAAATCAATTGACACCACTAACATGAACAGAAATCTTGCATGTTAACATAACTCACACAGCTGCTCGCAATGGCAACCTTTATTGTGAAAGTCATTTCCTGTGTGTGAGTGATGACACAGCTGCTCCACTTCCTGTTTCACCCACCAGCAGCCTGTCGGAGGAGCCGGTCAGCCGGCCGTAGTAGTGGACCCTGCTGTTCAGGATGGCCGCCTCAGCAGAGACCCTCTCCTGGGGGTCGTCGCCCAGGATGTTCCTGGGCTCCACGTGGAACGGCCTGCAAAAGATCCATTCATCAGCACCCACTTCCTGCCAGAGACTTCCAGCCCGACAGCCATCATTTAGAGAAGCACTTCCTTCCTGAGGCGATGGAACGGCACGTGTGTGTCTGTAACTCTCCACGGAGCAGAGAGCTCAGCGGCCACTGTGAAATACCTAACGGGATTAAAACTCACACGAACTGCTAATACAGGACAGAACGGTGCCAAACTCACACGTACGCACTGGCGCCGCGAGCCTCTCGGTATTTGCACGCCGGGTGAATTCCAGGAAGCCGCGCTTGTTTACGACGGCGCGGACGCCGGCAGGACGGGCTCTGCTGCAGAGCTGCTGCCGGCCGCACAGCAGAGCTTCACCCTCAGCTTCCTCTACCTGCTCTCTATCTCTGAGGAAACCAGAGGCTGGAATTCAGCCGCGGCGTGGAGGGTTCGCTGTCGAGCAGGCCACACAGGAAGATGTGTGGTCTGCTCCGATATGGAGGATCTGACAGAGACACGAGAGGCAGGCTGAAGCCGTTCATGGAATAATGTAAAGAGAGCCATTATATTATGGAAAGAAGGGAAAATAAAAGAGCGGAGGGTTTCTCTCACTGTTTAACATCCACCTGGCTCCATGGTGTTCTTCACCAGGGAACAGTGACTCTACAGGGTCTAATGTGCCTGTTTTAAAACCTCCCGTTTCACTTCTGCACATGTGACGTTTTCAGTTAAACAGATCATAACCACTGGTCACGGGAAATCTGTGGAAAAATCCACAGAATAATTTGACTTTAGGATGAAGGAGAACTTCACCTTCACCCACTGGTCCCGACGGCGCGCCTAGGATATTATTTTCTGTGATCACGGTGTCTACGTGTTGCATGTCTGTGGTCAGTCAGCTGAGAAGCGGCTCCATTTCGTTCCACATGACGGCGTGGACGCAGGAGCCCTGACGAGCAGGTCCTTGAAGTGAAGCCTGCTGGGACGCGGCTTACCTTTTAGCCTTGACGTCCAGCGAGTCGGTGGAGCCGCGGTGCGAGTAGCTCTCTCCGGTCTGCTCGCTGCTCAGCAGAGGCCTGCTGTCGTCCTCCATCGCTCCCCAACTTTCATCACCTGGCTGGGAGGAGACGTGTGGAAAGTGGAGTCAGGATGAACACAGAAGGGAGGAAAACCTCTGAAGCGTGTTGAAACATTTTCCAACATGTCATCAAACCGACCAGGAGAAACTGGGCCGTCGGTGGAAACAGCGGGCCTGCAGGAGCCCAGCTCTAATCTCTCAAAGCTGATTTTCATGAACCTGGACCAGCAGCAAACCTGAGCTGCTGGAAACCATTTCCCAACCACACACACTGCACCGCGTCACAGACCGAGAGAGGAGTGAAACTCAGAGGAACTCTGGCTCATGGACCGAGGAATCCACTGATTCTATCCTGCTGACTGATCAGCCTGTCACCATGCTGGCCGATCCACTTGGTGTTTTCAGTGGCGTGTGCGGCTTGTTCTTCTGCTGTTTGATGCAGTTTAATGATAAACCAGGAATAAACCTCCTCTGGACATTTATGATGCAGATCAACTGAAGGAAGAGAGGACTTCTGGAAGAGTTAGCACAGCAGTGAGAAAACCAGCTTCCACTGAGCTCTGAGGCAGGCTCACTGTTTAATGGGACGTATAAACAGACTTTGCTCAACTAACAGTTTAAATCAGTGGAGTTATCGTGAAACTGCAGCACATGTGAGCCAGATCTAGTTTAATACTCTGGAACCCAACCTGAGCGACATGAGCCTACAACACAATGTATAAAAACTGAGGAGAGTCAGAAGGAAAATAGTAATTCTCATCTTTTTAACACTCAAGTGAAATTACATCAGAATACTGTCTGTTGGCGAATCGTTGAGATGGAGAATGACTGATTACGGGATGGTTAGAACAACATTATGAGTGATCATGATAAAACACACCGACCTCAGCTCATTAAGAGAGAAGAAGTGTGAGAGATCACCTGATCTGAATCCATAAACTCAACCTGGTCTCTGACCCTGACCCTGGAGCCGAACCTGACGGAGCAGCAGCTCTGCGGTTTTCATAATCTCTTTGTTTACAGGTCATAAGAAGAACGAGCTGTACTGGCCATGTGTCCAGTACAGCGAGCCGGGAGGTTTCCAGTGACCCTAAATGAACTGCTGAGGATTTCCGTTTAATGCACAGGACTTCTTTACAGTCAAAACCACGTCTGTCTTCTTCTTCTACCTTCACAATAATATCCTACATGTACAAACAAACAGCAGGCACGACATCAGGTGACCTGTGACAATGGAACCAGCGCAGACACGGTCTCACTTACAGAGATGGATGTGAAGGGGTCAGACCCAAGAAAGCTTGTTAAAGCTTATGGCCGGAGGCCCATCGTCCCACTTTTATGTGGTAGCAACCAAATAAACAAGATGTTGACCATATCTCTTTACAATGACAAGCAAATAAACAAATAACAGACATGCAACAGACAATCCCAGTACTTAAAAATTGAAACTTATTGTGATAGACGCGACATTTTTACATTTTTTTGTTTGGAATGTGGAGATGGAATCTGATGTTTTAATCGTTCGTCTTGATGCTTCCAGATCTAGATTAACCAGTTCTGCCAATCTCCACAAAATAAAACCAACCTGGAAAAACCAAAAAACAGATCTGGCCTAGAAAATGAAAATGAAACAGCTCATAAATTGTACTTATAATTTTGCTAAATTTTAGTTTGGTTCATTAGTGCTATTCTCCAACTTTTTTAGCAGATTTACCATTTTAGTTAGTTAGCTTAGTTTTTTTTTACCTTAGGGATTATAGTTGTTTTGTAGTTGTATTTTTAGTTACTTTTCCATTTTTACTTTTCCTTTTGGCAGTTTCTATCAACTGTATCCCATTTTGGCACTTTTTTCTTATCAGTTATTTATTTTTACCAGTGATATTAACAATTCAATTCATTTTAGCTGTTTTTCCCATATAAGTTCTTTTTTTTTAAATATGAGCTGATTCAGCTTGTGGGCCGGGAGGCAGCAGTCCTTCTGCAGCATCATCACTTCTGTAAAACCGTTAGTTCATCTGTAATGCAGTGAAAGCTTCAGGCTTCAGGGCGCAGGAGTCACATGTGTCTCCAAGCTGCGGTACATTCCTGCTCCAATCTGAAAACCTACTTTTAGCTTAGTAAACTCTTGATTTACCACTGTCACCTCATGAAGCTGGGATGTCAACCACGAAGCCGACAAGCTACCAGTGACTGAGTCAAATAACACAAACTGACAGTGAAACCGTGTGATTCCTCCTGTCTTTCTGTTTCTGGAAGCGGGGATGAAGTGGACCTACCGACCGTCTCAGTGAAGCGGGTTCCTCTCAGCTCATCTCACGTCTGCTGCCTCAGCAAATCTTTAGACCGCAAAGTTCAACGGCAGAAAATCAGAGCGGCTCCTTCTTCAAAGCGGTCCGAGTCCGCGGTGCTCCGTCGGTGGAGGACGACGCCGTTTCAGCCGCGAACAGGGCGGAGTGGAGCGAAAGACCGGAGGAATCTGCTGGATGTTTTGTTTTTCTTGATCTCTTCTTCTTCTTCTCCTCCTTCTTCCCGTTTCCTGCTTTTTAGTTCCTTCTTCTGCGGCTTTACCGTGCTGATGCTCATCACCGCCCCCTCATGCTCATCAGCGCCCTCTGTGGACCGTCAGGAGTACAGCACAGCATATCCTACACCTACAGTACTGTTATAGTAGTTTTTTGGACCCAACAAATTAAATGAAAATAAAGTAATTAAATATTTTTTGGTCAAACATGCAAAGTAAAAATGAATACACTTTTTGAAAAATATTCATTATTATTATTATTAATATTATTGTTATTGGTAGTAGTAGTAGTAGTAGAATTTCATACCGTTATACTATAATTTTCAGTGTTTCTTCCATTTTTTGTAATCCTTTACAGTTATTTATGAATGCATGTTGCACACGTTTTTACATTCATACACACATGTATTAATGTCGTTATTTGTATTATTGTTATTAGCAGAAGTAGTAGTAAGAGGAGGAGGATAAGGAGGAGCCGCACTGGCAGGAAGAAGAGAGGGAAGAAAAAGTAACTATCTGTCCTCATCTTCCTCCTGCATCATGAAACAGCAACAAACAATACCGAGTGAGAACATCGGGAACTGCTGTAAATCAGCCGACTGAGAGTGCAGAGGTCAGAGTTCGTCTTTGCCGTCCTGACACAGCGTATCAGCTGGAATCTTATGCATCGTGTGAAGATCGGACCACAGACCCACTTCCTGTTTCCAGCTGATATAGTCGAACCTCAGCTCCAGGAGGAAGAATGTGGTTTGTCGTCCTGGTCATGGAACGCTGGACCAGCTCTGGTCTGCATTGCCGGCAGTAAGTCGGACCTGTTCCCAGTGCATCTTGGACCCTGGCAGGGGTCCGACATGCACCGGTTCTGTTCAGGGTTTTTATGGGTAGAATTTGCAGCTGCAGCCAGGGGCTGGAGGGGGTCCGGTTCAGGGACCAGGGGCCAGAGGGGTTCTGGTTCGGTAGCCACAGGATTTCATCTCTGCTTTTTGCGATGATGCTGTCCTGTTGGCTTCATGGAACTTGGACCATCATGCACTGGGGCAGTTTGTAGTAGAGTGTGAGGCGATGGGAACGAGGATCAGCACCTCCAAATCCGAGGCCATGGTTCTGGACCAGAAGAAGGTGGTCTGAACTCTCCGGGTCAATGAGAGACTCTGGCCCAAGTGGAGGAGTTTAGTATCTTGGGGTTTTGTTCGCTGTGGGGGGCGGATGGAGGTGAGACTGACAGGAGGATCGGTGCAGTGATGCCATATCGGTCCATTGTGGTGAAGAAGGAGCTGAGCCAAAAGGAGAAGCTCTGGATTTACCGGTCAGTCTTCATTCCTCCCCTCATCTATGGTTGTGAGCTCTGGGTCATGATCGAAGGGCAAGATCCCAGACACAAGCAGCTGAAATCAGCTTCCTCCATAGGATGGCTCATCTGGGAATGCCTTGGGAAGAGCTGGAGGAAGTGTCTGGGGACAGGAAGTGTCTGGGGTCAGGGAGGTCTGGATATCCCTGCTTAGACTGCTGCTTTGGTGACCCGGTCCTGGATAGGCATCAGAAGATGGATGGATACTCTACTGCTGTAAAGTGTTGAAAAATTAATACCAACTCTGCCTGCAGGACACAGGTCTGGTGTTGCCACACACAGCACCAGGCGCTGCCTGCAAGTCCGTAGGAAGAAACAAAATCACTCAAACATCAACACTCATCAGTTCTTCTTTGTGTTACCAGTTTGTCCCTAAGTCTGTTCAAAGACAAGACAATCAGCACAAAGAGTTTATTGCTTTATTATGACAGACATAAAGCTCGCTATCCCATTTAATCAAAGCTCATGAATCTTGAATCCTGAGTGTCCTGAATTTTCAGCTACATTGTATCCACAGTTATGAAGTTAGATGGAAAAATATGCAGAATAATCACGTTTGTTTCTTTGTCTGATTAAGAAGAGAAAAGTCAAAGAATTATTGAAATAAACCTCACAAAAACCTTCAAATGTGTGCAAGTCAGATCGATAAAACTTTCAATATTCTTCACAGAGATTGTTTATATATGTAAATGTGCAACATACATGTTCTGATAGAGCTGGCCAGGTGCATGGAGACACACATTGTACTCAGACAGCAGAAAGCACGCCAGTTCACGGACATGTTGAAGAGTTTTAAAGTGCATTCTGAGTCCCGCTGTCTCTTTTGGAAGCTGGTGGTTGAGAAATAAACATATCAAAAAAATCCCAGATGTTAATGTCGTTGTTGTGGAATCATAAGAACGTCACGTCGTCCTGGGACTCCACCCATCGCCACTGAGCGTCGTAGCCCAGCAGGACGCCGCACTGAGCAGCGTCTGAATCCTCTGAGCTCTGAGCTGTGGTGAAGCTGTCCTCAGTTTGGCGTTTAGCTTGTGGCTTTCCTGAATCCCGAGCGAGGGAACCCGGAGCAGCGTCCTCTCGTTCGTCTCTCCTGGACCTGCTGGACCTGAGGAGAGCTCTTCTGACGACGTCGGCTTCGTCTCCGATGCTTTTCAGCGGCGCTGAATCTGAGTCCAGCTGTAAACCGGCCATATTCAAAGTCTTGGAGGAGCTGGATGAGAGCGGCTCTGGTCTGGATCTGGAGAGGTTTGCGTTCAGCCTCAGCAGGTCTGAGTGTCTCTTGTGGTTTGAGTTTCCGCTGTCTGGATGGGAGGGATGCTGGTCTGCTGGTTCTTCATCTGTGGCTTCAGTCAAACCCTGATCAGAGCCTGGACTCGGGCTTTCTCTGTGGGAGGAACAGCAGAAACATTTAACCAGACTGCTTCATCCTTCCTCTCCACAAATCCATCATCATGAGCAAACAGAAAACAAAAAAAAATCTGGAGGGTAGTGTTTTGCTCCAGGACACTTCAGCACATCAGCAGGAAGAGACGGGTTATTTGGGTTCAGATATGGCCGGCTACCTGCAGGGAGACGTCCAGGGTCCGTGTTCGTCCACAGTGGCCAGACTGCTCAGGCTCCCCGTCGAGCTGCTGCCCCGGCTGGCCAAGGCGCCGCGCTCCTCCGTCAGCCAGCGCACGGCCTCGATGCCCTCGTGCACGGCCACCAGCTGGCGCAGGATCCTCACGTCGGCGGAGCGGAGCCACCTCTGAGGACACAGCCGAGGAGACACATCAGCAGTCAGGCGCTGAGCGGTATGAGTGAGGACAGCGGAGGAATCCGGGCTGGCGTGCCTGAGCAGACACCTGAGGCGAGCGGCGAGGCGACAGGTGAGAATGCTGTCACTACAAATCAGAGACGAGCGGCTGAAGCGGCTGAGAGCGGAGAGAACGGTTCGAACTCTTCAGCTGGATAAACAGACTCAAACAAGTCAAACAAGTCGTGGCGTCAGCCCACGAGGAAGCAGGGAAACAACATGGTCCACTTAGAAGCAAGCATGCTAGACACACCAGGAAGTGTCAGGGAGACGTATTCACCATCTCTTGCTTTAGGTTGTGGATTTTGTGGATCAGGCCGTCCCAGGCAGAGCCGGGCTCTCCTCTCTCTGCCTCACCCGACCTCCAGCTGTCCTCGCACTCCGCAGCATCTCTCATCCAGATCAGAAGGCTCTCCGGGATCTTCCTGCCAGTCTTGTTCTCCAGCTCCTTCAGATCAGGGAAGGGGTCGTTCAGCGCTTCCTCCGCCATCCCACTGTCACAAAAATGAAAGTGTGTAAGTTTCCCCGAACGTCTCTAATCTGAGATAAAAGTCCCACGGAGGGTCATTCATGGACGGAGCGCTCGCTCCAATCAGCAGACCAGCTCAGTATTCCTGAACCTGTTAGACCCGGATCAGACAGAAAAGCGTCCCTCAGAGGCTCAGAACACGCCATGAAAAGACCAGAAGTGTGCGGCGGCCGGCGCTGAATGCCGTGCTGCTGCGGCTGCAGAGGAATTGCTGCTATGTGTTGTCCTGGAACAATGGCAGGAGGTGCATAGCGGCGGTCACATGGGAGGCTCCACAGCTGCCGGGGGCGGAGGTGACCGGCAGACGCTTCTTTACAGCACAGCCGTCACCTGATGGAGGCTTGGACCAAACGGACAGCGGACCCTGAAGGAGGAGGGGGGGGGGATACTTCACTGAGAGCTCCAGGTTGCTCCTCAGGTATTCCTCTGCCTCCTTCAGGGAGTCATTCATGAACTTAGTGAACTGAACTCTTTGTGCCTGAGTGCTTCTGGGTCCAGTCCTGATCCCTGACAATATCAGCTCCATGTTCTGTTGGAACACCTGAGACGAAGTTGACCAGAAGTCTACTGGCGTAGTGAGTGTGGTGAAGGCTTGTCTTCAGATGTAAGATTTTGCCCCTTTAAAGTTAACTTTCCTACAACAATTCTCTCTGAAGTCATTGAGATAAAAGCCGGAGAACCCAGAAGAAGATGAGCAAAACTGGAACATAACCCGAAACAGAATAACAGGACAGCAGCGCCAGCGAGCCTGAGGAGGGAGGAGCAGTGGAGTGGTGGAGAAGCGAGAAGTTCATTTACTGTTTCACCAGTGCATGAAACCACAAACACACACTTTATTTTATTTACCAAAACGGAGTTAGAATCAGGAGCAGCTGTTCCTAAATGAAGGAATCCAACATTCATAAAAGTAAAAAATTCAACAATCGAACACAAACAAAGTTCAGATCAAAGGGAACAAATCTTTATTGGTTTATTTCATGATGGAGAACTCCAGAACTCCAGAACTCCAGGATGGAATCCTTCATAGTTCTGCTGCCTTCAGGGAGAATCCACATCAAGAACAATCCAGAAAAATCCCTGAATGAGAAGGTCTGTCCCAACTTTTCACTGATGCTGTTTAAACGGTGTGTATTTATGGATTACTGAGTTTATTGTAATAACATAAAGAGTGGAGTAATATGAGCACATGAGGAGCAGCATGTACTGTTATAACATGAACTGTGTATGACTTCAAAATACCCCTGCTGTTTGAATAATCGTAAGGATTTAGGATGAAATGTGAGAAATGTTTGTTTTACCTTTCAATATGATGTGTAGAATACAGAGAGAACTCGAGTAAAAATGTTTTATTTTTATTTCCTTCTAATAATGTTTGATTTTTTTAACGTTTTTTAACATTTACTTCTTTGCTTTTAGGTTTAATTTCCAGTGATTTCAAACTGCTTTTTGACTAAAATGGTTTTGATGTTTGGAAATCTTAATCAAATGATATTCTGATGATAGAGATGTGATTTATTTTGATTTGTCGAGATATTCAACATTTTTGCAACTTCTTAAAACTGCTTATAGATTTTTACCAGTAAATCAGTAGAGTACATGGTCATTATCATAGTTTTATAATGGGAATCATGATGAGAATGTGAATATTGCTGAATATTAGAGTAAAATCCATGTTTTACTGTAGAACAACGCTGACTGGAGTCATGAGGAAACAGACGTGGATAATTCTGCAAAACATTTAATGAAAAACGTAAAAAGAACAATGATCAGTACAACTAATAAACATACACAGTTTGCAAATTCTTTTTCCAGTGACAGTCAACACAAAGTTTTCCAAACTCAAACCACTCCGTCCTTCCAGAGACGATATCGATGTTGGCTGCCCGACGGCTCGGCTACATGAGAAATACAGAAGAATCGAGAGTAAAAAACCGTGTGGTCAGATTGTCTGTGGATCTTTTACACATCGTCACAAAGGCAGTAGAACTGTAAATAGACACGGACTTTGTTTTTTCTCTTTGTCTGTTTTCTGGAAAAATAAGAGCCACCTCCTGACTGACTGCCTCAAAGGTCTCAGACGGCCCTGCTCCGGGGGTCGGGGGTCGGGGGTCACGGGGCCGGGCGGCCGCCGCCCCGGGTCCGCTCGGAGCCGAGGAAGCTGGTAGGAATGATATTTACAGTTCGACTGCTCTGCCTGCGGGCGGCTGGAAGGCCGCCGAGCTCAGAGAAACGGGGGGACGACGTGGACGACGCCCACCGCCTCCTTCGACACGCCGCTTCCCGCCGCCGCCGCCGGGTGGCAGGGCGGCCGCCGCCTTCTCGCACAGACTCTCCAGATTTCTGACATCTTTGGGCAGCAGCACGACTCGAGAACAGCAGTTGGGACATCAGGTTTGTCTTTTGTTCTACTGTGATAGTTCCTCTTGGCATGCATTCAGCTGGGGTCCATAGAAGCACCTTTATATAATATGACATAGCACCATGTTTCATATAGTTTCCTATTATACTGGGACCCAACCCGGAGCATGCATACACTCTAAAAACTGTTTTCTTGGTTACCATTTCTAAACGTAGCATCATTTCAAACGTTACAAGGCAAGTAATGAATATTCATACAGTACTTTACATGTAGAAGATGAACCCATACAGTACACATTAAAGAAAGTGCTAGAGTACAAAATGTCCTTGTTTTTTAAGTCTTCGGTTACAGGACTACAGGACACACCAAGGTTTGAGATTACACCTATCTAAATTTACACCGTTTCACATTGTCATCACTCACTTCGGTTGGTGTTTATAAAGGTTACCACACATCTACATCTCAACACTTTCCCCGCTGCCGGAGCCCGACAGAGGGAGGTGGTCTTCAGTACATTCACATCACTCCACCCGCACAACCACGACCACGGACACACACACACTCTGTCAGGGCGGCCTCCACCCTGGAGAACGCCGACGGACGCTGCTCTCTTAGCTTTGGTCAGCTAAACGTCAGAAATCCTCTTTCTTTTTTAAATCTGCAAAAACAAAGCGAGAGAGGAACCGCGGGAGGAGCGCTGGACCTGGAGATGTGCTTTAAGGCGTCAGGGTTGGAAACATTAGGTCTTTGTTAACAGTCAAGATTTCTTCCAATCAAGCTGTTTCTTTGAAGTCCAACCTTCTGCAGCCCTCCACCCTCAGGAGATCGGCAGACACGTTTCCACAGCGAGCCGCGGCGCCGCCATCGCCTCTGAATCACGCCCCGCGGCGCGTTTGGGGAGGAAAGGCCTCCTTCTGGAGAAACCGCCATTTGAGTGTGAGTGTGAGCGGCCCTGAGGTCCCTCACTGCACAAGAAACGCCAGGTAACACAGGAGTAGATGGTGGGTCTGTTAAGAGACACGAGGGACGTGGAGATGTTCACATTTCATCTTCCTTCACCTGCTACAGTCTGGAGCTTTTGTAAAACCACAGAGCAAAAACTGGATCTCTACTGGCCAGAATGTGGCGTGGCCGCTCAGGTAGAAGGTGCAGCTTTCAGCGCGGCTCAGCGGGTGAAATGAGCAGATCTTTGATTGTGAAAGCATGCGGGGGGTGGAGGGGGCGACACTGCTGGGTGTTCTCCGCCCGGTAAAGTGGCTCTAGTGCTCCAGTCGGTCTGGAAACTGCGGAGGTGTGTTTGTGCTCGCTGAGAGAAACACTGGAAAGGTTCGATGTACGACGGTTAAAGAAAAGAAAAAAAAAAACTACTCAGAACCCGTTAACACACACCGCGGCCATGTGGAAAGATCAGATCTGGAGCTCGGAGAGAACAGGAGGGATTCACCCAGTTCTCTTTAAATCTGCTCAAGTAAAGGAGGAAGGATCTGTTTTAAAGATCGGCCCACTCCATCACGGCCGAAAGCAGCAGAATGGGTTTTTCTTTTCTTTTTTTTTTTTTTTTGAAGGGGAACAGAAAACAGAACAACCAGAAAAATATATCAAATCAACTTAAGCCATTAAAAAAACTCACAGAGAAACACCGTTACCATGCAAATAGGAGACTAACCTTATAATAAATACACAGGAGGAGTTCCCACCTCAACGCACACATCAATGAAGGGAGTATTCTGTTTTCTTCAAGTCCAGATCAGTGAAATCACCTATTTTAGTTTTTTTTTTTCTTGAATATGTCGCCAACATCCAGCAAATCCTTTCATTTTCAAAGAAGCGCCATCATTTCCTCTCCCCTCCGGAGCAGGAAGGCAGTGGTTTTCAAAGTGTGGGCGGTGGGGCTGGTTCCGTCTCCCAGCAGGACCTTCTCCTCTGAACGTTCTCAGGAATCAGTGGAGCTCTGAAGCAATGCGCCTCACCTCGGTGAGCTCTGTGCAAAAACTAGCATCTGCAAAAAATATAGAGCGTTCCTGGATATCTTAATCCCTCCATACGGAGGAGTCGCGCTCGTTATTGCATATCGGTCCCAGTCCCATCGGGACACCGGGACGGCGCAACGTGATTCAATCTGGATGGGGGTAGGGGGGCATTTATACCCCCACACTTTGAAAACCTCTGATCAGCGCCCTCACTCATCAGTGACCCCCTGCTGGCCTCAGTTTGAGCAAATCCGTCTAAACACACCGGAGTCTTCAAACGCACAACCCGGAATCCCGCTCTTCGCTTTCAGGATTTGAGGATGAGCGACTCTGGAGCGTGAGGAAGCGGCCCAGAGCATGCTGGGAGTTTGTGGGCGCAGCTGGTGGGACTGGAGAAGCAGGGGTCCGTGATTGTCGCTTCACACCGAAGGCCTGGGTTCATTCGAGTGGTCCCGACGTCAAAGTGCAGCTCTTCTTAAAGTGCTTTCTGGGTATTTGGAATCTAAAGGACAGAGGACCGTCGCTTCCCGCTCCTGCTTCCCGCCCCGCCCCGCCCCGCCTCGCCTCGCCTCGCCTCGCCCCACCCCGCCCCGCCCCGCCCCGCCTCCAACTTCACGTCAAGAATTGAGAATAGGATTGAATCTTTTCTTTTAAATAAATTGTGCTTTGTGTTTTTCACCGATTAATATATTTCTACCATTTATATGAAAATAAAACAAGTCACTGTCTTATTAAAGTCCACACTTTTCACCAGACGGTACAGGAAACATGGAGCCGGCCGGGCCGGCTGAAGGTCCGGACTCGGCTGCACCAGGAATCTCTTCTCCTCACACTCCGCTCTTTTTTTGTTTCTTTTGTTTTGAGTTTTTTTTTCGTTGCCATCTCACACCAACACCAGCCCGTTCGTTACGTCTCAGTGAAGTGAGAGCTGACAGCAGACTGAGGCAAAGGGCCCGGCTCCGGCTCCGGCTCCGGCTCCGGCTCCGGGTCCGGCTCCAGGTCCGGCTCCGGGTCCGGGTCCAGCTCCGGGTCCGGCTCCCGGTCCGGCTCAGGACGAGACGTGGACAGAAGGTTTGAATCTCTCAGGGGCAGAGTTGGTTTTAAAATCATGAAAGCGTCTCTCAGCTTCATGAAAATCCACTGAGTCTCTCTTCAGAACACTCAAATGAAAGGGTGAGGAATCAAAACTGCCCCTCAATAAACCATCTTTCTGCACATCTGACTAATTTACCTCCAAAAATAAAGAAACAAACACATTAAAATATTTTTTAAAGTCATCATGAGCAGAACTTGAAGCAAACTGCTGATTCTCACCTCACTGGAACTCAGAAGTGTTATGAGTTTAATTTCTACTATTAAATTGTTATAAAATATGAATTAATGGCTATTCAATACTAATTTCATCCAATCAGTTTCATTCTTGAGACAGATGAAACTCAAACTTCACACCTTGAGTGTGTAAGAAGTGGATTTTCACAGTGATGCCTGGAAAAACTCCACTTTCTAGTTACTTCCTTGAACTTCTACTCTGGAGTAGTTTAACGGCAGGACTGATTCCGGTCCCGGCTCCGGTCCCAACGTCCGCCTGCCGACACCGAGGAGACGCCGCCGTGCCGCCCGGAGCCTGAGCCGGGCCTCACACACACACACACACACGCGTGCGCTCAGCAGAACAGTACAGCAGCTCTCCTTCAGAGCCATCAGGCCTGCAGCTGAGCTCCAGAACATATCAGGCTATCAGCGCCCTCAGACAGGGCAGACCTCTGACTGTCTTCTGCTTCTTCTTCTATCTCAGTGGCGTTTTGTGGCGGCGAGCGGCGCCGCTCGTCCTCTCACCACCTCAATATTCCCATAAAGTGACCCACCCTGGACGCCACGTCCACAACCAGGGTTCTGCTTTGTTTAGTTTTTTTCAAGTTTTTGAGGCTTCAAAGCAAGTACCGACTGAAATGTTAGCAATGTCAGCAATTCAGTTCAATAAAATCAAAATACCACAAAGCACACACACGTGTGTGTATGTGTGTGTGTGTCTTGTAAGTGCCGCTGTTGAATACATGAAGGTAGATTGCACTGGGTATAAAGTGTTTGATTGACAGGTGATCATTTAGGGGCTTTCCCTCATGACAGCAGACGGCACTGCTGCGCTGCCACGTGGATGAAACACACACACACACACACACACACACACACACACACACACACACACACACGCACACACACACACACACACACAGCGCCGGTCCGGTCAGGACGCCGGGGGGGCACGGCGCTCAGCACCAGGCCGGCCGGGGAAGCAGCAAAGCAACACACTGCTACATTTCATACACTGCAGACACACACACACACACACACACACACACACACACACTGCGCTGCAGCGGCGGTGTGTGTGTGTGTTTCACACCTGGTAAATGACGATGAGGATGGAGGATAACGGCCATGGACTCACAGCAGGGGGCCAGGTCGGTGTGACCTCTGACCTCTGGCAGCAGCGTGGAGGTGTCACATGACCATCGCACCACGTTAAACACACCTGACACCCGGCAGCCGCCTCAGCGCCACATCTCCAGGATAATAACAGAGCTCTCTTCTTGCACAACTTCCTAAATTGCACTTTTCATCAGAAACGAGTCTCAAGGTGAACAGAGGTTCACCTCCGGAGGAGGAGCTGCGTTCAGAGCACCTGGGGGGGGGGGGGGGGGGGTCTGATCAATACAGTTCAGTAGCTTCACTACAGGCACAAACGCTTTGACTCTAATCATACTGATGTTCTAGATTACTGGGGAGGTCTTGTTCTGATTGGTCAGGTACAGTGGGGGGGGGGGGGGTTAAAGTGCACAGATGAATGGATGAATGAGTGGATGACTTCTTGGCAGGTTCAGAGGAGAGTTTACCAGCCCTTGGCAGATCAGTGAACGCAGTCATCATTAAGGGTGTGTGTGTGTGTGTGTGTGTGTGTGTGGAGGGGAGAGGGGGGCACATCCAGAACATGATGTTACCGTCTGTCTGGACTGTGTCTGCGTCCTGTCCAGCCCTGGAGACAGCCCCCCTCTGGACCCCGGACCCCCGGACCCCGGCCCCGGGGACCGCCCCCCCCCCCCCCCCCCCCCCCCCCGGTCCCCCCTCCCCGGCCCCCCGGGGTCAGTCCTCCTGCTCCTCGCTGTCCCGCCGCCCGTCTGTCCTCTTCTCCTTGTGGCAGGTGAAGATGCGGCGCATCTCCTCCTCGTAGCGGATGAAGTTCTCCCCGAAGCGGGCCCAGGCCTTGAGCGGCACGGTGATGGTGTTCCGGTACGGCTGCCGCACCTCGCTGATCTTCAGGAACACGCCGTAGCGGTTCGAGCCCACGTCGAAGTAGAAGCGCTTGTTGTCCACGCGGAAGGACGCCGCCTCCGGCAGCTCGGGCTGCTCGTCGCGGCCCCGGGAGCCGGCCCGGCCGCGCTCGTCCCCGTCCTCGTCCCCGTAGTCCTCGATGAGCTGCGACAGCGCGTCCCGGAACTCGATGAGCCCCTGCGCGGGCAGCACGATGGTCTGCTCGATGCCCTGGCCGTAGTAGCCCATGGTGCCGTGGCCCTTGCTGACCGTCTGGCGGATGCGCAGGAAGCGGCCGCGCTGGTTCTCCTTCAGGTCCAGAAAGTACTTTCTGTTGTCCCGCTCGATGAACTCGCTCTTGAGGACGCGGTGCGCGTGGTCGTCGGACGCCGCGGAGCCGCCGGGGGACGGCGGGGCGGGCTGCTCGTGCGCGGCGCCCCTCCGGCGCGGCTCCGGCCCGCGGCCCTGGCCGTTGCTGCTCGGCTCGTCGACCTGCGGGGGCGCCGGGCCGCCGCGCAGCCCGATGCGGGCGTAGTAGTCGATGAAGTCCCCCAGGCTGTAGCGCAGCGCGGGCGCCATGGCCATGGACAGCGTCAGCTTGCTCTTCCGGATGTTGTCGTGGCGGCCTCTGCCGATCCACACCTCGGCGATCTTCAGGAAGCGGCCGCGGACGCTCTGCTTGACGTCCAGGTAGAAGCGCTTCTTCTGGATGTCGACGCGTTTGGACGCCAGCTCCTGGATGTCGTTCCCCGGCTGCTGCTGCGGCTGCTGCGGCTGCTGCTGGGAGCCGCCGTGCGCGTACTGCTGCGGGGGGTACGGGTGTCTGGGTAGCGGGTCTGGCGCAGCCTTCGCCCGGCCTCTCTCCACGCCTCTGCAGCATCCATCAGCCATCATGGTCGGTGATCCGCGGGAGCCGGTCCGGCTCAGGGCCCATTCCAGAGGGGGGCTCCGGGGGGCGCAGCGGCCTGCCGGTCACACACCGGCTCCGGCCCGGCGCCTCGAATGACCTGGAAACGGCGGCTGGCGCGGAGTCACCGGCTGGTCGCGGCTCCGTGTCCCCGGTAGAAGGTCAAGCCGGACCGCTGAGCCGCGTCCCTGCGGACCTGCGCCCCGTCCCCATCAGCTGCTCCTGGAGCGGGACGCGGGGAGGCAGCCGACCTGGAATGGGAGGAGGAGGCGTCCGGTACTACATGAACCCGATGAACCCATCCACCCCCCTCCCCGTCCTGAGAATACCTCCGTTAAAGAGACACGACGGTGCGCGCGCTGCTCCGTCCATCCAGAGGACGCTCTGCGGCGCGTCCCGGACACACACACATCACACACACACGCACTGGGTGGATATGTTGGCATTTAAATTCAATGTGCATTTTGACTCATTCTATTTAATAAAAAGACCTGATATGTCACGTGTGCAGCTTCCTGCTAAATCTCAACACTGTTTGAGGGACACAGGTTTATCCTTTATTATAGGTGGAATCATTTGTCTGTTCTTGATATATTTCGGATGATATATGATTTATACGAGACCAAATTTCAACTCCAGCGCGACTCCTGTACAGCAGAACTGTCCCAGCTCCTGGGAAATCCTACATTACACCTTATAAATCAGATTGTCAAGAACAGCTCCGTCCCAAGATGCATCACTTCCAAAGACATGAATGTAACATGGAGACAAGCTTCAAGGGAGCAGGTGGCAGGTTCTTACACCTTCATCTTAGAGATGCTAATCAACCCACAAACAGGAAGAACATGCAAACTCCACAGCTGAGAATCGACCCTTCTGAGTGCCGACAGAATATTCCGACACAAGGTCCGTCCGTCCAGATGAAGACTGCTTCGCTCTGCTCCTCTGAAATGAAACCACAGCAGCAACAGCTTCTCTCCAGGTAAAGCATTTATTCTGGACTTGATGTTAGTCATTTACAGCACTGGAACAGCCACACGTCTGTGAAAGACATGAGAAATAGTGTTTCGACAAAAAAAAAAAAAAAAAACGTTTCTCTTCTCCACTCTGTCAGCGTCTCTCATGAAACATGCTGGATGTTCTATAAAGTGAGTGAGTCCAGGAGAACCCGGGTAGTGAAAGGAGCTGCAGAGTCGCAGGAGGTCCCAGACGCTTCGGTCCCCCGTGGAGTTAGTGTGAGGAGGAGGCGGGGCTTTAAGTGGACGGCACGGCTCTGTACGATGAACCAAGCAGAGGCGCTCAGGGAGCTCGCAATGGAACCGCAGAATCCTCACATTCACCTCCAAAACAACATGAGCTGCAGATGGAACGCCGGGAAGGTTTCTGAAGCTGAAATCAGAACGCGACAAACTGCGATCGGAGTTTCGGTCACATCTGGAACAGGGTGGGACACAAACATGTCACATTAATCTGAACATCTTCAAAGGACAAGTGCAACTCCTTTTATTGGGTCTGAACCCATCCTGGACAGACTCGAGTTAATTAGACGGTGCATGAAGTGTCAGAGTGGTTTTCATCATCATCATCATCATCATCTCCTCCCTTTAGCCCCCTTTAGTCTGAAATGTCATGGGAACACAAAGCAGCCGCTGCACTGAAGGGACGGCGTCCACACGGGGAAGGTTTTCCGGCCTTGTTGTGATTGTTTAACACGTGAAATTAGTAATTTTACGTGGACTGTCATATGAATGCTCTGTGATTTAAAATGAAATCTGTGGAACCTTTAGCCTCGGCAGTCTCTGTCAGTATGAACTCACAACAGGAATTACATTCAGAAGCAGTGTATTTACAGGGATCAGCCACAGCATCAGCGGCCGCAGCAGGTCCACCTGGTCATAATGTTATGGCTGATCGGTCAGGCGGAGGTGTAAAAATACTCGATATGTGAAGAGAGGATGCCCGGGCTGTGAAATGGTGGCGTCCCCGCGGCGCGGAGGCTCCTCCAGCAGATGGCGCTGCAGAGGAGCCAGTGATTGCTGGGACTGGGGCTCCCGCGGCCTCGGGGGTTGAGACGCCGCCACGGGCTCCAGGCGACGCGGGAAAGTGTGTGTTGGGCGTCGCGCTCACACACGCTGCTGAGGAAGTCTGCCATGTGAGCGCCGCGGCCCTCCGGTCCTCGCCACGGCGCCGCCGACTATTTATACTTGGTTAAGTGCAAAACAATATACTGGGAGATCCCTCTCCGAAGGGCGAAAGGCGTCGGCGGAAGCTCACTGGCTCACTGGCACTGCGGCCGGTAGCCGCCCAGCTGAGGCATGTAGCTGGAGGCCGGGGCGGCCGGCGGCGCCGCCTCTGCGTCCTCCTCCAGGGGACAGAAGTCCAGAGGCTCCACCACGTCCTGCAGCTCCATGGCCGGCGGGCCGGCGAGGCGCCGCGCCGCCCTGCCGCACTCCGGCGCCACGTCCGGGTTCTCCTCCGAGTCCAGCAGCGGCTGCGTGGACTCCGAGCGCGAGAAGACGGCCGGCTGGGCCTGCGGGCCCGGCGTCTGGCCCTTGTAGCCGCTGGAGGCCACCACGGACGAGTACTGCACCGTGCTGGCCGTGGTGTCGGCCACGTCGCCGCCCTCGTCGCTGTCCGACACGCTCTGGCGCGGCGACGACATGCAGGACGAGCCGCCGATGCCGCTGCTGTGCTCCTCCGACAGGTACTTGTCCTTCTTCAGGGCCAGGCTGGCCTTGTCCTCCTCGAACACACACTTGGCGTCGCACATGTCCATGTCCAGCACGCTGATGCCCGACAGACAGCTCTCCTTCGGCGTCTCGGCCTGGCGAGCAGAGCAACGCCGCGGTTAAAACTCATCCCGCTGCAGGAGGCGTCCGGGTCTGCGGCCGGCTTACCTTCAGAGAGTAGTCCGGAGACCAGGTCCCGATCGTGCTCTCTCCGGGATTTGGAATCTCGGGCCAGAAGTTGTCCTTGATCCTGCAAGACAGAGAGGACGGCCGCTTCATCTCCAGACTGCTCTGCACCGGCGGCATCTCACCGGAGTAACGGCGAAGCGGCGACACCTACACGTCTCTCTTGTAGATGCAGAGCAGCATGCTGAGCAGGAAGACGAAGATCACGCCCAGGCTCACTCCCACCACGATGCCCTCGATCTCTCCGGGCGCTGCGGGGGACGGAAGACGGTTCAGCTGCTGTGTGAGCTGCGCGTGTTGTTTGCTTTAACGTGCAGAGAGGAGCCTTTCAGCCGCGTCACCCACCGTATTTCTGAGTGATGAAGTTGGTTGACGAGCCGTTCTTCAAGCCCCGGCCGGAGGACGCCTGGATCCAGGCGGTGTAATGCGTGTCTGGAGACAGCGAATTCAGCGTGTAGGACGTGGCGTTCGCCTGCAGCGGGACGCCTGCAGAAGAGCACAGCGACAGATTACGCCCTCAAGTCCAGCGGCGAACTAACACAATGCTCACCACATTCATCCAACCACAGCGCCCCCTAGAGGTGAGGCCGGTACATACTCAACACTTTCTTTCCGCTCTTATAGAAGAGTGTGTAGTTGGTGAAGCATTTCTGCTTGGAGTCTGAGATCTCCCACTCCAGCGTGGCCTTGGTGTGTCCGGCGTTGCCCTGCACTTTGGGGTCCGGGGCTCCCGATGGTTCTGCAACACCAACATCGACCCAGACTTCAACCCTCCAGCAGACTTCCTTCAACTGGAAAACCAACTCAAACGGCCACTAAACTAAAACCTTGAAATATTCTACTATAAGATTGTAGAACTCATCAGGTGAGCTTGTTAAATTCAGTGTATTATTTTGCTGTTCCATCATTTGGCTAAAAATCATGTAGTCCTGTACTTTTCACAGTGGCTTTCTTTAAACAGTTTCCACAGCATGAAGAGAGGTAACCACGCTTCTGAGGCTCGGTGTAATGTGACGGACTTCTTTCCTTTTCTGTAACGCATAAAGAGCCCTGCTCAGAGGAACAGGAGAAGTGAAACCACACGCCAAACCGCGCAGCCAGGCACAATCTACAAATACATCGTCTGGCCGCTCAGGGAGCTCACGTTACTGGAACACACGGGAAGATCTGCACAGCGAAGAGGACGCAGTCAGGACATCAGCAGCAAAGTGTCTGCTCCCAGTCACTGATAACTCCCACAGTTTGCCTCCTGATGCAGAATCAAATCTTACAGACGATGAAATCCAACATGAATGGCCGGGAGGTGAAAAGAAGAGTGAAGACGCCCTCAGAAAGTGTTTTCTTTACAGACTTGCTTGGATCTTGTGGCGGACTGGTCACATTTTAGATCACACTTCTGAATGTCTGCAGAACAACAGAAGCTAAAGCAGAGCTGACTTCTCTCTTCGTCTTCTTTTTTATGCTCCAACGCCTCAAATAAACAAACCTGCTTCCTTTACTACTTTCACCAAACTGAACTCTTGCAAATAAGAGACTAATCTAAAAACAAAACAAAAACAAAAAAAAGAGTTGCTGTCAGTTTGTAAAAGCCACCCGTCCTGACAGAGAAGACAGAGAGAGTGGTAGCTTACCGTTTTCTTCCAGGAAGGCTTCAGCATGTGCTGCTTTCCCAACCCAGCCAGAATATATGGGGTAGACGGAAACGCGGTAGCACACACCGACCTCCAGGCTCCCTGGAATCATGCAGATGTCAACACTGTTTTAGTCTGCGACGGCTTCAAGTCCCGGGTTTTGGGAAGTAATTCAACTGAAATCCTCAGATCCAAAACACACAAAAACTAAAGAGGTTGGCATGCATGTAAACAAGAAGGAAAAAAAGTTGTTCTCTTACTGTCAGTAACAACGTGGCTGTTAGTGTATGTGAGTGAATGATGAGAGACTCAGCAGGAATGCATTCATGGATTCCTTCAACATAACTGCACCTCGTGTGGATAGGAAAGGGCTCCAGCGCGTTTAAAGAGGCCAAAGAAAAACTAAAACACTCTGGTGGTGACCGCTGGGCGGATCACTCCGCTAAACTGATCTCTAAACACGGACGCCTGCAGCAGGAGGCCTGAAAACCGGAAGACATTCGTTTGTAATGTCAGACCAGACAGCCGTGCATTTTAATGGTTTTCACACTTTCACCAATAAGTTTAATTTGAATTGTGTAAAGCAATCCCACTCCCATTAATACACCTGACTCAGAACACCGCACAATATTCCAGTGTGGCTCCTGCACTGCCTGAGCCGTCTGTCCAAGCATGTAAACTAAATCAGTTGGATGTAACAACAGGTTCATGGAAGAGAGATCTAAATCAATCATCTGTTGTAATTATGAAAGACAGATTCATTCAAAACTCTTTCAAAATTAGAAAAAGCTCGAAAGTGCTTTATAAAGAGGCCAATTCCTCTGGAGGTGAAGGAAACACATTTTAAACTTGCTCATAAGATTTACCCCGTTGGAGAATTCTTAACAAATAGATTTGGCTTCGAAGTTAATCTTTCCATTCTGTGATGAATCAAATGAATCTTTACAACATTTCTTTTTTACGTCCTCTCTTAAAAACATTTTGGGGTGATGTTTGAGACTGGATTGATACTAAGAGTTTGGACCTCTCTGATATTTTATATTACAAAACGTATCCAGACAGCTTTATCCACTGTTACTAATAATTCTTCTGTTGGGAAAATATCTTTTACATTGTAATAAATGGATGAACAAAAAAACTGTCCTTTAATTATTAAAAAAATCAGTCTGACCTTTATTTTCTGTCTCTAAAAAGGATGTCAGGGGCTGTTTCCCAAAAACTATGCTGTGATGTCTCGTTTTCTTTTGATTTGATTTCAACGTAGCAGACCCAGACCAGTGGACATTTAATTGACATTGATTTGCATTGACTTGCTTATGTTTTGTTTGATTGTTTCCCCCCTCCCTTTGTAATTTTTATCTTTTGCTTTAAAAAAAAAAAAAGTGTCTCATAGCCATTTCAGTGGACTACTGGAGTCATTTAAGGTATAAAATGTTGCGTCACGCTGTGCGTGAGGACGATTCCACGGCGATACTTGTTCTCCTGAGAACACCAAATAAAGCACCAGGCGTTATGGATTGTACTGATCCCATTGCGACCGACGCCGACGGCCCTACTGATGCAGGTTTGATGGTGGCGAGCTCGGCGGACGGCTCACCTCTGATGGCGGTGTGTGTGGTGGTCAGTCTGGATTCCCTCTGCCAGTCCCTCCGGTCTCCATCCGTCCACTCCACCACGTACTCCGTCACAGTCCTGTTGTGGGGGAGTTTCCACGCCACCTGCAGCTTCCCCTCCTGGCGCCACACCCTGAGCCCCTGCACCAGGTCCAGCTCTGCAAACACACAGCGAACCAAGCCTCGTCACCACAACGTGTGTGTGTGTGTGTGTGTGTGTGTACCGCTGGGAATCTGGAGCCGTGCGGGCCCTCATTATCTCACACATGCACATTTACCGTTTGTTTTCTTAGGAATGCCCATCAGCGCCTTCAGCGACGTTCCCACCGAGTTGTCGGCAGTGGCGTGAACTTTCACAAACTTGTTTTCGGGAAGAGAGATCGTCTTGAGGACGACGGCCTCTGGCCGGTCCCCCTCCGACCCGTTGACGGCCACGCTCTCCCACTCCCCGCCCTCGCTGCCGCTCTGAGCCCTCTCGTCCTGGATCCTCACGTTGAACCTGGTGATCCTCCCGTTGGCAGGCCGAGGATCCTGGCAGGGCGGAGACACGGCGCCGGGTTACACGCCACGTCACACAACGTCATCGAGTATGGAGGGACAACGGCGGCGACGAAGAGAAGGACTGAAAACACATCTAACGCCATTGAAACAGCTGATCCAGACCAGGAAAACTACAGCTTTATCGTCTCCTTTCTCAGAGAACAGCTTCTGGAAATGTTCTCACTTAAAGTCAATCATGTAATAACTTGCCAACAATGTATGAAATACAAATTTCCAAGCAGAGCTGAGATGGAGCTGCACAGTATTTATCCTCAAAGAATAAATGACAACTACACAACTCACCACAGCGATTCCTGATAAGCTCACTGCACAAAAACTACATAAACACTTTGATTTTCAATGAATCAATGCATGCCGACACACCTGTACATTATTTTCAAACAGCTTTTTAATGCTACTTTAAAAGGGAATAACCAGCTAATAGTATAACCTTTTTATTCATTGTCAAAATGTAATTACTCCATTGTCTTCATTCCATCTACACCTGCTCAGAGGTGGACTCAGTGAATCAGTCTGAATATCGCAGGAGCTGTCGGAGCTGCTCGGAACAGCAGGAGGTTAAAAAGAGACCGAAAAAGCTGAAACACTTTGAAACTTTACTGTAAATGCGATTCAACAGCGTTCACTCGGCCAAATAATGGTTCAAAGCATCTGCATTTACTGACAGCTGCTGCTAAAGGGTGTCGGTCACCAGTTAATCCGAAACACCGCGGTGCTATCTGCGGTCTGCTGATCCCTCTGAAGTACAAACAGCTTGATCTCTGCACATCTGGAAGACGCAGCTTCTCGTTTGCTTTTGTTTCACACAGGAACTGTAATTCCTTTTTCATTTCATTCAAACAGTTGAGTGCGGTTGACAGATCCCGTTAGAGCTGTGGTAGTTTTCAATAAAGCCACAGCAGTCTTGCATAACCTCAGTTATTTTGTCAGCTATTTCATTTCTGCCTTCAGGGAAGCAGAATGGGGTATTTTCAGATGAAAATTATGACACTGACTAAAGTTAATGGAAAAAGAAGGTCTGGGATTGGTATCAGTATCTTAAAAGAATACTCCGAAGATTTTGGACCCACGCCCTATCCCGATCATTTACAGAGTGAGATAAGCTCATAAATACCTTCTTTGTGTCTGTTTGTCCAGTGCCTGGCTAACAGCTGTTAGCATCGTAGTTAGCTTAGCTCAACTACAGCAGGTGAAGAGGAGACAGAGCCGGACTGACGAAAGTGGACAAAATCCTCCTTCCAGTGGTCCAGGGGACGGCGTATTAGCACGTGAAGTAAACCCGAATGGTTATAAAACATTTTAAAAGACGTTTTTTCCTTTTCAATCCGTTAAAATAACGTGTTGATACACACAGATCTGCACAATCATAGTGCGCTGCGCAAGGATATACCGGCACACAGCGGCTGAGTCTATGGCTTCTACTGCTGTGCTCCGGTATATCCTTCCGCGGAGCACTGCGCATGCGCAGGTCTGTGTATCAAAATGTTATTTTAACGGATTGAAAAAGAAAACACGTCTTTTAAAATGTTTTATAACCATTCATATTTACTTTGTGTGCTAATACGCCGTGCCCTGGACCACTGGAAGGAGGATTATGTCCACCTTCTCAGTCTGGCTCTGTCTCCTCTTCACCTGCGGTAGTTGAGCAAAGCTAACTACGATGCTAACAGCTGTTAGCCAGGCACTGGACAAACAGACACAAAGAAGGTATTTATGAGCTTATCTCACTCTGTAAATGATCGGGATAGGGCGTGGGTCCAAAATCTTTGGAGTATTCCTTTAAGGCTGCGGCATCAGACGAGAAAAAATGAAATAAAATCATGTTCAGTGAACGATAAGACCCTACCTTACAAACAATCTCCACCTCACGCCCATTTCTGCCATGATCAGTGATGATTCTCCATAAATCTGGCTTCCCTGATGGTCCTGCCGCGAAAACAAGGAAATCCTTCAGTAAGAAACAAAAACGTGCTCCACTGTAACGCATTCAGTCTCCAGGCGTATTGCAGCCTGGTGAGTACAGCGAAGGTCGGAAACACTCACGGTCCTCGGGGGTTCTCTGGGTGGCGTTGGCGCTCCACTCACTCCAGTAACCCTGGTCCTCTTTGAAATACTTGCAGCGGACCTGGCTCATATACACCGTGTCTGGCTCAAGTTTTTGGAGTCGGAAGGACTGCACGTCGTGGGAAACGTCCCCAAGAGGCACCTAAAGAACATCACACACAGCTCTACTGACATGTTTCTCAGGACTTGAAGCACGGGACAAAACACACAAAATGATGAAACAAAGCTCAGTAATCAGGGATTTGAAGTTCGTGATCAAAACATGACGAACATGTGATTTTAATCTAAGCTCCTAAATGTAAACAAACAAGGTGCTGAACTTAATATTACACCAGCTATACTGTGTGAGTTTATTTTTAACACAAAGTCACGAAACCTTCACAAAGCTGCAGAAAAAAGGAAGTGGACCTCAAAGCAAACAGTTCCAAAAAAAGACTCCTTCCAGTCAGCAAACCCAAAGTCAAATAAAGGAAACCAGAAGGCAGAAGCGCCCGAGCAGCTGTTCAGACGGACACGGTGTGTGAGCGGGAGACGGCTGAAGCAGACGCTGAAACGCTCGCGGCGTCCAGGCCGTGCTGTACTCACGTAGGTCCAGTCTGAGGCTCCGCGGCGGCAGAAGCGGATCTCGTACTTCAAGCTCAGATACACCTTGGGCATCGGTTCCGTCCAGTTTATGAGGAGAGAGGTGGAGAAGTTCTTCTCGGAGATGGCTTGGACGTTTGAGGGAGGGCTCGTTTGCACTGCAACCACAAATCCAGCGAGCGGTCAACAGTCTGTGTGCCCACGTTCAACCGGAGCACTTCTACCAACAGGAAGAGGTTCTGCTCACCAAAGCTATTGCCGTCACCCCACAGGCGCTCGGACTCCACTCGGCCCAGTTCATTGTCAGCCTCCACCCAGATTTCCAGAGACATGAAATGCGGGAAGGCAGAGAAGCGGACCTGGGCTTTGTTTGCGGACGGTGTTGCGTTAAAGACTGCACCTCTGTTGATAAAGCATCAATAGACGGCATCAATGTTGAAACCCACACGATCATAAGCAGCCTCAATTCTCACCATTTATACAATCTCGATCCTGGTAAAATCCTCACTGATCAGCTCTGTTTCCCTCTTTCACACTGCTATGTTTGGATTTCAGCGAATCTAAAAGGAGTTATCCTGTAAACCAACGACCAAAGCGGTTTGCATCGCCCTGAAATTACCCAGAGTCCTCTGAAATGTGAAGCGGTCGAGTCGCTGCAGCCCGGCTCAGATCTACCACCTTTAAACAGAGCGAAGGTGTGGAAACGCATCAGGGCAGTCTGAGCCCGGCTGCAGCGACTGGATTCATGGAGTCATGAATGAGGCTTGGTGTGAGCAGTCTGCCAGCAGGCGGCAGCGGCGTGAAGGCGTACGCGTCTACTCACATATATTTAACAAACAGCTTCTGTGATGTTGGGACGAGCGTGGTTGAACGTCCTCTCGTTTCCCACTCACAGGTGAGAGTTGAAATCTGGGATTTCTCCTGCACTGCGACACAGGACAGGTTCTCCGGCTTGTCTGGAGGGTCTGATGGGAGGAAAAACAACACAGAAACACACGGATTATTACTGGTTTCCCACCAAACGATGCGAAGATGACTACATTCTCCTTTGAATCACTTTTCCTGTGTTTGCGTGTAGTTCCTCATTCCAGTGGTGACTTCTAAATCGAGGCTGTTTTAGTCATCAGGACTGCTCATAATACAGCTGTGTGACAAAGCTACGGGTCAGACTAAACACAAGAGCCGCCCTGATTTCCCCTCAGTGCAACACAATGCCATGACAGCAAGACACAAGTCGAACAAACAACAGGAAAAAGAAGGATACAACACAGCAAAGCGGCAAAGACTTACAGCCAGTCTTGAGGAAAATCCCGTGCTGGAACCTGTGTTCATTCAGGCGGACATATTCGGAGCGCTTCTTGCAGAAGCAAAACAAATAATTGGGAGTGTCCTCCCTGATGGCGATGGTGACATTGAGCGCTGAGGAGTTGACTTTGGTGTACTGTGCTCTGGGCACCGTGGTCTTGGTCAGATTCCAGTAGAGGTCGTCTGCTGTGACCTCGGTCGTGTCGACGATTGAGCAGGTAGCTGTGAAATTAGTCCCGATCTCCAGCACTGAAGGCTGCGGGCTGGTAATCAGATGATAATGTACTGAAAAGTGACAGAACAGGGAACGAAAATTCAGTTAAACTTTACAGAGTAAGATCCTCGAGAGTCAGCAGCATGATGCAAAAAATTACAATAGTTGTTCACGAGTAGTCATCCAGTCAGATACGTTGGAGACTACAGGCCCTGCTCACAACGCTGAACTTTAAAAAGTACAAACCCCCCTCAACCGGGGACTTTTTAGAAAGAAAAAAAAATGAAGATAACCAAGCCGTCACGGTCCACGGCAACGCACGGCCATCAGGCCTCTTTGTACTTGGGGAAAGTTGCTGTAGTTGAAAGACAGTGCAACACACCACAACATCACACCTCCTCCACAGCACATGACTCACAGTGAGAACCACGTTCACTGTTTCTCTGCAGCAGCTTCACCTACAACCTCAAGTTTAGCTGCTGACCTGATGTCCACTCCTTCTACTTGTCTCCCCAACAAATGCTACTCTTCCCTTTTAAAAAAAATAATTAAATTCAGCAGTGTTTCATTGCAGTAAGTAAAAGTCTGATTTACATGGCTTTCTCCAAACAGGAGAAGCTGAAATGTGACTAAAATCAGGGCAACTGGCTGAAAGATGCCCTGTCTGCTCAAACAGAGCAGATCAAGGTGAAGGGGTCGCTGTACGTCTGGAGAGAACCCACTCAGTCTGTCAACGGGTGGAAAACTGAACCGAACCCTGTGGTAAAAACAGCACTGACCTCCTGTGACGTGGAGCACCGGAGCGAGGAAAGGCAGCAGGAACAGCTGGAACATGGACACCATGATGATCACTGCAGAACAACAGAAGAAAAAAAAAACATGTAATACAGAACAGTGCCTCGGGATTAGGATGAGACTGAAAAAACTACAAAGAAATCCCTTAATCTTTCTTATTTTGATCAAAGTGGGTGCTGCTATTAATTTGAATGAGAGGTTTTCAGAACTAACAATGGGAGTTAAGCCCAAAATTCGAGCAACAACAGGTTTTCCCAGCATTTGTGTCGTGGATGATAAGAGTTCAGACCTTTCAGTTGATCTGGATAGTCAAATAAAGCACACTCAAATCACGGCGCGCATTACAGAGCAAACCTCTCATCTCAGTGTTTACCTTCACAATAGGAACATTCTAAAAGCCTGAGTGGACTGCAGTCAAAATGTTTCCATATGTTTGGACTCCTCATTTCAACATCACACCAGACACACTTTGGTCATAGAGGGACAAACAAAGTCAACACGCTCCCGGCGCTCCGGGAAGGTGGCATCTGGGAATATCTAATGTGGGGGTGAATAAGACTTGAAGCTCGCTGTGTGGTTTTTCATAATTCACGAGAGGGACAGGAAACACCTGGACTGGTCGTGATTTAAAGGTTTGATGCTCTGAAGTGAAATGAGTTTAGAGCTGCAGTACTGACACGCCTCTGCCTGTCGACTCCCTCACGGTGTAATACGGGTTTGATTAATGCGTTGTTAGTTGTTTTACAGAGATAACATGTTGCCGTGTGAAGCATTAGAGGGGTTAAACCTTAAACATTCTGATCACGTTACGGGACTGCAGACACCCTAAGCTAGCTGAACGTGTAGCACCAGGTTAGCCTCCCAGCTAGCGCTGCACTGCTTCACTGGAGCTGGAGAACTACTCACCCGACTGTTGTCCTTTACGGTCGCGGTATAACGTTAACTACATATCATTCCTTGAGGACAGAAATACATAGGCGCTGAAAAAAAGTTAAAATACTTCGAGTCGCAGTCTGTCGCATGTACGTGCGCCAGTAGTTCTGAGTAGAACCGCCCACTTCCCGTCAAAGCAAGCTTGTGTCGCAACGTATTGCGGAGCTGCGCCGCGCTGTCATCCGATCTCACAGCGTATGGATAAACTCCGTAGAGCTGGCAAACAATGGCGGCTATGTAGTGCCACGTTTATAAATTGGCTAAAATGCTCAGCGGAGACATGCTATGTTGTGATTGGACAAGAGAGGCCATCTGTCACAGACTTTGGCCCAATCAGGTATTTCAGTTTATCTGCGTGAGCTTTTCGTGTTGTTTTCCAGTATGTCTCCTCCCCTCTGCTTCGCCGGAACACCCAGAGGCCTTATTTCATGTTTTTTTCATGCCCAAAAGTGACATGTCCGATGAAATTCCATTGCAAGTTGGATTAATCAGTCATAAAGTATTTAGTTGAATTGTGTTTATCTAGTAAGTCTTTAAAGTTTGATGTATGAATTTACTGCCATCAGGAAACTGGAGTATTTTCAGCACATTTAAACAGACCACGTTCTGTAATATTCCATAAACTTGTGTGTCTCTAAAGAAAACCATAATTTAATCAAACGTCTAAATGTCATTGTTTTAAATTTAAAAAGGCATATAATTTCATTTAAATGAGTCTATGAATTAGTGTAAAATATATGTTGGAAACGGTGAAAACTTCCACATCGTGGAATGGAACACTCATATCTATAACATATTGTATAATGTGATTTCTGCTTCTTAAAAAAAACCAAGGAGAAACTTCCATCATCACATAGCCTTTATTTTAAAGTCGGAGAGGGGAAAACATAAAACGCACAGAAAAAGTGTTTTCAGGAGTTTTATTGATTGTTGATCTATGTTCGTCTCCAGTTCTTTCAAATCAGGGTGAAACCTTTTGAGTATTGGACCTGCAGGACATTCTGTGCTTTGTTTCAGCTGGACGTAACTTGAGCTTGCAGTCTTGTGTGTTTTGTAAAGTATCCAACATTGTGCTGCTCCCACAGATAAGAGGCTGGAAAACCAACAGACAGAGTGATAAACTCTGGACTTCACAACACACAGCTGACCAGCAACTTGGTCTGTGAAGGTACCATGAGTAGCGTTGGCCTACTGAAGGTGGATCCTCTTCAGCATCCATTCCTCACCCTCAGAGACAGAGCGGAGCTCCAGCAGCTCTCAGGGTTTCCCATCAGACACAGATGAAGCCGTTGGACTCGCTGACTGGCTGCCTTCCAGTGTGCAGTCTTCCAGATGAGGATCTGTCCTGGCTGGAGGCAGAGCTCAGCTCGAGGGTTAACCAATAGCTGGTGAGTCAGCAGGGAGGTTTGGCTTCAGCTGAAAAAACGAAAGTGAAAGTCAAAAAGGTGGAAAAGCACAGAGACGCGACGTGACTGAGCATTCTGAAAGAGTGTGTCTAAACTTGACTGGAGATGCTTCACAGCTTGAATCCCAGCAGCCTGCCAAACAGAGGCTTTTCTTTCGAAAACAGCCGCAGGTAAAGAAACTATACATCTATGATCATGATAGGTCTGTCATACAACTGACTGGATTTGGGGACAGAGTCAGGTTACATGAAAACAACGCCGATATACAAGTTCTTCCTCTTGGTTTTTGATCTGTGTGTTTTGTCACCCTCTCCAGGAATGCTGTGTTGGAGTCTGATCTGTCAGAAATGGGCTACAAATCCCCGAAAGCCGTCAAGACAGGAACCACCATCGCTGCCATCGTGTTCAAGGTGAGGCTGTGTTCAGCATGGTGAGGCTGATCGGCGGGTCGACCACAGAGGCCGGCCTGCTCTCCGGAACAACGCACATTCCTGAAACACCACTCTTAAGCTGATCGTGTACACAAAAAGCTTCGAAGACGTACTTCCCGGTTGGGAGTGTGTGTCTGTGAAGAAACAGGAAACTGGTTCAAACAGTGTGTTTATGCGCCGCTTGTTTCCAGGACGGGGTGATCCTGGGGGCAGACACGAGAGCCACGGACGACATGGTGGTGGCTCAGAAGAACTGCATGAAGATTCACTACATCGCTCCGAAGATCTAGTGAGTCAAACTGGATTTCCACCTCGAAACAGCAAGAACAGGCCTGGGAAATGACCCCCCGCTGCTCCAGGAGAGCGGAGAGAGTCGCTGCGTCTCTCAGCATTTGGCTTCGCTGTGATGTTTCAGCGAATCAGATTTCAGAGGTGGTCTGCAGCGTTTCTCAGGGGTAATCTGGACCGGCTCCAACGGATCCATGTTTGGACCCGCTCGTCTGAGTGAATGTTGAATCAGGACAAAGAGAAGCTCCTGTGAGGCGTTTAAAACAAACAGATTGGCATCTTGTTCCTCATACCCACCTGCTGCTACCTGCAGGACAGACGTGAGCAGTGTGTGTGTGTGTGTGTGTGTGTGTGTGTGTGTGTGTGTGTGTGTGTGTGTGTGCAGCTGCTGCGGCGCTGGCGTGGCCGCTGATGCGGAGATCACCACGCAGATCTTGTCGTCCAACGTGGAGCTCCACACGCTCAACACCGGGCGGCCTCCCCTCATCGCCATGGTAACCAGGCAGCTGAAGCAGATGCTGTTCAGGTGAGGCTGTCCGAAACACGGCGTCCCTCTCCTCCCGAGGCCCGGCATCCACCAGGGGTTGACCGGAGGAGGTGTGTGTGTGTGTGTGTGTGTGTGTGTGTGTGTGTGTGGCCTGCAGGTACCAGGGTCACGTCGGCGCCTCTCTGATTGTCGGCGGAGTGGATGTGACCGGGGCTCACCTGTACAGCGTCTACCCGCACGGCTCCTACGACAAGCTGCCGTTCCTCACCATGGGCATGTATTCAGCTGTCACACACACTTCCTGCACACTGGGCCAAACCAGACCGGCTATCGCCGCATTTCTCCTCTCAGCATCAACACACTCGGTCTATGAGCTCCTTGTGAACCTGGAAATAAAGAGGAATAAGAGCCTGTGTGGTGGTGGTTTCAGGCTCTGGAGCTGCTGCGGCTGCCTCGGTGTTTGAAGACAGATTCAAGCCCAACATGGAGGTGAGAGCAGCCACTCTTCACTGAATAAAAAGGCATGTTGGCTATGAGAAATGTGGTGCAACAGTGGTATGAAACGTTCAAATTTGCATCTCTTTTCTAAAACCTGAATCTGAGCGTCAAACTGCAGCAAAACCATGAAATAATAGAACACAAACACATTCACAGGAACAGTTTGTCTGAATAAGGTTGCACAATATGTTGGAAATATCTTAATAAATGATACTATATCATGAGGGAAAATGTCAGACGGAGTCCTGCTACTCTAGACTGGCCTCACAAAAGATTATATTTCAGTATTAATTCACACATTTCAACAAAAAACAATTCAGAAGCACAAAAGTCAGCCGTCTCCTGAAATGCTGCTGTGGCGCATGTGACTAAAAAGGTTCAAATTAAACTTCATTGGTTAATGTATGTTTGAAAATGATGTTTAAAATACGGTTTTGGGTGAATGTACTGTTAGGTTGTTGCGTGCTGTTCTCTGCAGCAAGCCTAATTTCCAGAATATTTAACAATAAAAACAAATTCTAATAGAAAAGAAATAGGTTTAGGTTAAATGTTTCATGCTTTTGTTAAGTAGTTTTTCCAACAGCTGTTCACAAAATGTGTATTCTGCTACTTGGCGGGAGGTTACTGATGATCAGTGATCAGGAGTTGTTGAACCCTGAGTGAGTTTTCAGACCAAAACCAAAGTTTTATCCAGTTTTCCACTTCTTCTCCTACCCTGTCCGAGTGCTTTCTGAGGACTGGGCCTGATCGGTAAAGATCCGGGTGTGTGTGTGTGTGTGTGTGTGTGTGTGTGTGTGTGTGTGTGTGTGTGTGTGTGTGTGTGTGTGTGTGTGTGTGTGTGTGTGTGTGTGTGTGTGTTCGCCTCAGCTGGAGGAGGGGAAGCAGCTGGTGCGAGACGCCATCGCTGCAGGGATTTTCTGCGACCTGGGTTCGGGCAGCAACGTGGACCTGTGCGTCATCACCGAGGCCGGCGTGGAGATGCTCCGATCCTTCGACCAAGTGGGAGTGAAGGGGGAGAAGTGAGTTGGTCCAGCTGTGGTCGGGTCGGATCGGGTCCGTCTGGCTCGGGTCCAGTCCGTCTCCAAAGCAGTCAAAGACGCTCTGCTGGCCAATCGTGTGGAAACAGTTTAAAATACACTCAGCTTAATGTCAGTCATTAAAATCAGGCTAGTGTCACGTATTGTTTCAAATCTTATGTTACATTTTATGAAGTAACAATTCTTTTTAAACGTTTTTAGTGGTTTCATCCTTTTATTTAGCATTTCTTAGAGAATTGTGACATTTTATCTGTTTCAAATATTTGGACTCTTTTTACAACAGTTTCACGTTGTTTGTCCCCCAGAAATTCTTGTCATTTTAGGGTTTTTTTTAACCGTTTTATTGTTTTGTCCCTTTCTTGTGGTTTTTCCACATCTTTTTAACCTCTTTTCAAGCAAACGATAAGAGTCCTTTTGAAAACCATTCTGGTGTGTAAATAAAATAAAATACGATAAAATGTTTTCTTAGGTACATTTTACAGAAAGCTTCAGGAAAGCCGCTACAGAAGGGCTGATTTATACTAATATACCCGTTGACTCAGAGTGACGCTGAGGAATGAATCCATGCATTAACGCCTTGAAGTGAGCTCACCGGGTAAAACATTGAGACTGTTTTTCAGGAGTAATTCATTGAGTGGACCATTCCTGAAGCCTTTGTGTTGCTGCTGTGTTTCTCCTCACAGAGGGGGGCAGTACAGGTATAAACCCGGGACCACGGGCGTCCTCAGCCACACGGTGACGCCTCTCACCCTGGAAGTGGTCGACCAGTCCGTTCAGATGATGGACACCGAGTGAAGGCCGATCGGAGTGTATTCAGCAGTGGAGACGGCGACTGGTGAATCTGCTCCTTAATAAACATGGAGTGTTGATAAGTTGTTTGGGAATCGTTATTGGATGCACTGCTGGAAAGTCTGTTCCTGAGGTGACTGAAGTCCTTCAGCATCTGCCACACTTCACTGAGGCTCTTCTCTGAGTCTGTGATGCCAAGCACTACCCTCTGCACTGGTGCATCCTGGGACATCAGGATGAGGGTGGCTGACAGGTCTATAAATCATCCATTAGAAGGTTTCATTCACTTTACCTACGCAGTGTTGTTGTTCTGACAACGGCTGATGAGTTTTAAAGACGAAATCAGAAAGTAAAACATGAATGTCTCTGATTGACAACGCAGTGACAAACTGTCTGCAGCCCGCCCAGCCTGTCCACTGTTTCAGAGACAGAGGACCTTTCCCTCAACTCAAATGCTCGGTTACTTTCCTCTCTTGAGTGTACAACAAGACGACTGAAGATAGCTTTTTTAAAAAAAAAAAAAATAAAATAAACTTTTCATTAGAAAATAGGAAAAGTCATGTGAGACATTTTTAAAAGCTCAGAAAAAAAGAAAATGCAGTGTTTTAACTGTGGAGGGACAGACAGTTTAATCTTCTTATCCAGGAACATTGATGTTCCAAGTTTGAGGCAGACGGGGGCACAGAGGTCAGGGGGTGAGAGTCTCGAAGCATGCAGTGTCATTTTTTCAGTTTAAATTTTGATTGTAAATTAGGATTATTCATTATTTTATGAAAATACATATTTCATCAAACTCAGTTTACTGTAAGTAAGAGAGAAAAATAAAGACAACAGTGGTGACAGTTGCAGATCATTACAGGAATATTTAGAATTGGAAGCATCCAACTAACTCAAAAGGTGTTACTTTATCTTGGGAATCATTGTATTTGTCAATTATTTTATCTTCAATTCATTCACTCTCCCTACTGGCCACACAGAGAAGTAATACATTTAATATAAAACCTCAAAGAAGCAGCAGTATTTTTTACAGCATCCTTTTATATACCAGAAATGTTTTCATCCATCTACAGTTTACAATCTGAAATGCTATTAAACTCACCATATGGCTCTGGCATGGAACTACCTGCCGTCTGAAGAAGAACTGCGCTTTTACATTCATGCTAAAAAGTATGGAGGACTAAAAGGGAAAAAAATTAATAAATAAATACATAATGAAATAATCAATTAAATGTATCATCAATTAATTTTAAAAAAGCTGTTAAAAAGCTGAAAAAGGGTGTTTTTCGTTCTTCTGTTGTTTCGCGCTCCGGTCAGTGGGTGGCGGTAATGCATCTCTTGCGGTCTTACGGACCACCCTCAAACAGAAGAAACGAAGAAGATAAAGCCGGCTCCTGATTGGTTGAGTGGAATGTGGCATGTTTTGAATCCAGCCCGACACAAATTCATCAGGACTCTGCAAAGGTACGTTTACGCTAGTTTCTTTTTAATAAAAATACTGTTCTGGAGCTATAAAGACACGTTTATGCCAACATCCGTTTAATTCCTGATAAAATACGAGAACTGTTCACGAAGTGAAGTTTCTGTACTGTCAGTACTGCAGATGGCTGTATGTGGAGTTTCACATTGTTTTGGTTGACTTCGATTCGTCTTGTGTCTCTTCATTGGTCTTTTATTTGTAAAAGCTTCCTTTAAAAATATGGAAAAAATAATACAGACAGACAGTTTTTTATGCAATTCCAGTCAGATGTGATATAAACTTGCAGTTTCTCCACTTGTAATCTGTACAATCTACACTAAATTCACCTCAGATTATTGTTTTCATGCAGTTATCGTCGTTTTTTCTTTCTCCCATTTCTTATATTGTTTCTCCTCACTTTCAGTTCCAATATATCAGTAATAAAAATCATTTATTTTAAAATGTTATTCTTATATTTAGTTCTGTTACACGTGAATCCCTCCATACAACTGTCTGATGATACATATTGCAGATAATTTTTAAAAATGAAGCTGAAGTTTTCCTTATACTATAAATTTTGTCTTTGTCTGCACAAAAAAATGAAATAACTCATCATTTCAAGAGAAGCTTTTAATGATGCAGCTGCAGTGGCTGTTGGGCTGCATGAAGGGCTGCTCTGTGTTGATGGTGTTTCAGGGTTCTTCTGAGGTTCTCTCCGTGTTGTCCTCATCTGCTCTGCAGAGAGAACGTCCTCTACGGCCACTGACCTGGTTATCAGAGACCATGCGTCACGACACATCCGCCAGCCGTAGGAAGGGCAAAGCTCCTCAGCGCCGCCCCAGGCAGCCGGATCCGGAGCCGCAGCCGTCGACGTCTGGTCTTCAGAGCCCGAGGCGGCGGACCGGTGGACGGGCGCCTGCAGGTCAGCGGCACACCAGATGACACCTGTCCAAGGAGCGTGTTTGAACCCAAACTGCTGCTCTATGATGGAGCTAGGGAGTGTATCGGTTGACCTGTGGAGTGGCTTGATAGTGAACTTTGACCCTGAACTGCTGGTCCCCTCCTGGATGTCCTGTTTCACAGCTCTGCTGTATGAGATCTGTCAGCATCTCGCTCTACACTAGATGATGGTTGTAATCCCTCAGAGCCACAGAACCCCCCCGCCCTGGGATAAACTCCATGTGTCTGTCTTCCAGATCGGCCTCCGGCCACGCCGAGGAGGAAACGTTTCCGTCCTGGAACCCGGGCCCTGATGGAGATTCGTAAATTCCAGAAGAGCACCAACCTCCTGCTGAGGAAGGCCCCCTTCTTCCGCCTGGTGGGTCTGACGCCGCCGCGCCAGACGTGACCTTTCCCTGAAGCTCCGGCTCAGTTCACCATCTCTCATGCTCCTCCTGCTGCAGGTTCGCGAGGTCTGCCAGATGCAGTGCTCCGTGCCGCTGCGCTGGAACGTGTACGCACTCCTGGCCTTGCAGGAGGTGAGCGGCCGCTGGCGTTTGAACTCAGACGAGCTGATCCTTTCCTCTCCACACATGCATATTAAAATGAGATGTGAATCTCATTATATTCAGGAAAATGTAGGACAAATGTAGGTCTGAATGAGCGGCTTCCTGCTGGCTGGTGTAAATCAGTCTCCCTGGGTTTGACTGGAGCTCTTGTGGTTTTCTCCAGGCAGCAGAAGCGTTCCTCGTCATGCTTTTGGCGGACGCCAACCTGTGTGCCATCCACGCCAGGAGGGTCACCATCTACCCTCGAGATATCCAGCTGGCCCGGAGGATCCGTGGCCAGGACCACCTGTGAATTTCGACGTGTTCCACACCTGCCGGGGGGGGGTTTAACACGGCTTTCTGAACATGTTTGTGTTCAGAATGGTTTTAAGGTGACATTTAAAGCCACAAGACAAATTAAGACAAATAAGTCAAAGTTTGTAAAGTGTTCAGTTATTTCTTCAGAGTTTATTTTTCTAATATTCTGTTTATCACTGTAATGTTGTTGTTCATGCTGTAAAATAAAGTTGTTTTGTTCATTAAATCTGTTTTGTATCGCATACCTACTGAAGCCTTATTGTAGTTTGGATGATTAATCTCACACCACAGTGAATCTTAAAGGAGGAATACTTTATTCATCACAGTTCCAGCACCATCAGCAGCAGATAGACAAACATCATGAGAAAAGAAAAACATCCCAGAAATTAAATAACATTTAAATAAAACCTTGAACTTTTTAATAATTTTATTTATAGTGCAGTTTATATTTCAAGATTTCAAAGTGCTACAGAGCAGGAGAAGTTAAAAAACAGCTGTATTTTAAAGGTAAGTTTAATTGAGGGTAGTCTGTTCTGCACAGTCCCTGGAGGTTAAAAGGTCAGTCCTGTTGAGATCTTCCTTAAAGGAGCAGACATTTCAGGACAGTAAATTGAGTACAGTATCAAGTAAAATCCCTTTAATAAAACCTCAAAGGTTTAATTCTTTATTTAAGTTTAATTTGATTTAGTCAACTTTCTGCAGGAATTTATTGACCGTGATATTAGAATGACATCGTCTGTCTGCTTTTTAGCTTACAACAAAACACAAGTACATAATATCTCACAGGATAAATAGAGAACTAATTTCAAGCATCTTTTTTGTCTTAAGAATTCAGCTAAACCATTTTACAGTAATTTTGCAACATCCTATGAGTATTACTTCCCAGTATTAAATTATTTTCAGAGAATTTACCCTAAATATGAGTTGCTTACATGTCTGTGTGAGAATGCACATCTGGATATTATGTTTAGTCTAATCTTTAATTCTTTTAGTTTTTCAGGTGTGAAACACTTTGTGCCGCATTTTCTTGTACAAAAAAGTGCAACATAAATCATATTGTATGGTTTCTAAAACTGATTATTTCTGGTTTTCTGGCAGAAAAAGGTAAACTTCCCAGTCGAGATGAAGGCTTGTGGTCAGCGAGACATATCTCAAAATTTGCCATGAATTTTATCCAATGTCCATTTTCCTGCATAAACGATTTAGATTCGATCAGGTAGGCAGTTTTTCTGATTAAAGCAATTTAAAACATTTTTTTAACCTGTCTTGTTATTCATAAATTTTGAGCAGCTTTCTCTAAAAATCTGAAACATCCTTTTTTAACACACTTTATATTTTAAATGTTACAGTTTCTAATATGCCAAATGCCACATTCACTGCTGTAAATGGAGAGCCTAGTCCCTGCTATGACTATTTTATAATTTATTTTAAGACGTACTACTCATTGAGACTGATGAAAACTACCAAAACAATATTTGTTTTAATTTCACAGCTCCTTCTGTTTTAATGCTTATTTACTTTATTACTATTTTTGTGAGCTACAATTTATGCTTCATTATATTTGTCCTTTTACGACTTTGTGTAATCTCCATGTTGAACTGATGTTCCTTCTTCCATGTTTTATAGTCTTTATAGTTTGTCCTCTACAAGACTGGAAAATCTTCAGTTAAAAAAACAAATGAAGCGTAGTTTACCCGAGACGTCACGTGACCGCTGCTCGAGCTTCAGATTGGATGACTTTACTTCCGGACGTAAACTGATGCCGCGTTCAATTGTACAAAAATGTCGTATTTACAACGACCGACGATGCACACAGCGGTCACTAAAAACAAGTTTTAAGAGTAGCTTTTAATTAAGGCGGAAATGCCACTAAAATTTACAGAAACTCAGACATAATCAATGAGCCACAGTATATTTAGCTCTTACATGTGGCTTAAACCATTTTTATTGGCTTATCTTGATATCTCCCGTGGGACGTGAACGCAGCACAAACAACACTTCGCTCTCCAGTTCCTGGTCGGTTGTGCGTCTGTAGTTCGCGGTTAATTGTGTCAGTGTTTGTGGGATAAAAGTGGCTTTCCCGTGGCAGGTCTGAGTGCGGAGCTCCTCCCGGCTGAAGTCACGACGGGAGCCCGGGACGTAGGCGGTCTGTTTGGGCTCTGATGGCTGTGGGAGTCGCGGAGAGTCGGGATGTTTTCAAGCAACATGGAAACAAAAAGAGTGGAGATCCCCTCCAGCGTGCTGGACGACCTCTGCAGGTAGGAGGGAGGACGCAGAACCCCGCAGAACCCCGCAGAACCCCGCAGAACCCCGCAGAACCGATCCTCTGCTTCTCCTCCTCTGAACCCGGCTTGTGGTCCGGTGTTCCATATCAACCTGTGACCATTTTAACTGGTGACCGAACGCCCCGAGCGTCCGTTGTTACTGCTAGCAACAGCAGATGCGGGAAGACCCGACTGAAGCCTATAGCTGTCCTGGTGAACGCCTTTCCACAAACTGTACAATAAAGTTTCAAAGCGTGTTACCTTTTGTGACTGTTTATCCTTGTTTGATGAACTTGTTACAGGTCGTGACTGTCACCCAGCTGCTTCTGCTGCTGCGTGCGCTCATATTAGCATGATCGAAACGGAGTAGTGTCGGGGTCCTGACACGTCACCGAGGGGGCGGGGCCACACCTCGGTCACAACTTGACACGGAGGGTGCAGGCAGACAGTCACAAGTCATTATAAGCTGGTGTTATTGGCCTGGAATGGCTACAGTACTCATGTACATACTGCCTCTTTCAATAAACATCACTGTGATCCATATTTATTGTCAGTCGCTTGATTACTGAGCAGTGTGAGCATTGTTTATAGCTGCGAAGCTAGCTAGCTGCGGGATCCCGTTACGTCACCAAATGGGCGGGGCCACACCTCGGTCACAACATGACACAGAGGGTGCAGGGAGACAGTCACAAGCCATTATAAGCTGGTATTATTGGCCTGGTATTTCAACAGCACTCATGTACACACTGCTTCTTTCGATAAACATCACTGTGACCCATATCCATTGTCATTCCTTTGACTGTTGAGCAGTTTAAGCACTTGTTTGTAGCTACAAAGCTAGCTAGCATCGGGATCCCGTGACGTCACTGAGGGGGCGGGGCCACACCTCGGTCACATCTTGACATGGAGTGTGCAGACAGTCACATCTGCCCTGAAGCTGGATCAACCTGTGACTGCTGTCAGTGTGGGGATCTGTTAGATAAGTGGTTCTCAGACTGTATTCTGTCATGTACCCCCTGTGAACAATTCATTCATTCAAGCACCCCCTGATTAGACCTGTGCATTATTGGTTGAACAAAAGAGATATACTGCACTATGTCATCAGTTTCTGACTTATAAAATTTTATAACAGTGCAAAATATCAATCATTTGAAGAGGTGTTTCTTGAACTCTTCAGAAAAAAAGATACAAATAAAACTTTAAGTGATTCAATTAGATTAAAAAATGATTTCTACACATAGAAAGTAATCATCAACTTAAAGTGCCCTGTTTGGATGATAACAGAGAACCATCAGGATTCATGAACCTAATTATGAACATGTGGAATGTGCCAGGTGGGGTCAAGCCATCATGGTATGGGAGGAAGCTCTGAATTTGTGGAAGCACTTACTTGCTATGAAATTCAGTCAATGAAATTACATTCATAGTTTGTTTCAGTTTTATTTAATAAATGTATTTTGACTTGTTGCTAGTTTTATTGCCACTGGCATACCATTGTACACCCAGGGGTAAAATTACCCTGTGAGAACCACTGTGTTAAATCCAGCGTCAATGGGAAGTCATGTCGAAGTAACAAGACATCATGTTGGTCGATGTAACACCCACAAATATCATACAGCACAATGTTGTTCAAAAAAGAAAGTGTATTCACACCAAAAAATGTATTGGCACTGTTATAGACAAAAAACCCAACAGATCCACATGTGCAAACATAGGTGACTCTGGAAAGGAAAGACTCCCTTTTTACAGGAAGAAACCTTTACAGAACCAAGCTCAGAGAGGGTGACTTTCTGCCATTCTGGTCTGGGTGAGGGGATAAGGACAGGACTGACAAAATGAAAAAAGAAATAAAAAAAGACTGAAATATGAAATAACACAGGACAGAAGTCCAGTCCTGCGTGAGGTTCCCCAACACAGGGGCAGTGACACCATTTGCTGCAATTTCAGCATTCAGCCTCAGGAGAGAAATACATACAGTTCGAGTCATACATTTCAAATAGTTGTAATCGACTTTACACGCCCAGTCAGCCATAGGACCCCTTAAAACGTCACTCTCCCCACATCTGCAGCAGATGTTGGACAGGTCATCTAGGGGGGGATCAAACTACGAAATAAAGACATTTGATGAATTATTTCCGTCACCATTTACTGACCAGAACGTTCTTCAGCCTTTGGGCCGTTTCTCTTTAGGTGACAGCTACTAACAGATCCCCACACTGACAGCAGTCACAGGTTGATCCAGCTTCAGGGCAGATGTGACTGTCTGCACACTCCATGTCAAGATGTGACCGAGGTGTGGCCCCGCCCCCTCAGTGACGTCACGGGATCCCGATGCTAGCTAGCTTTGTAGCTACAAACAAGTGCTTAAACTGCTCAACAGTCAAAGGAATGACAATGGATATGGGTCACAGTGATGTTTATCGAAAGAAGCAGTGTGTACATGAGTGCTGTTGAAATACCAGGCCAATAATACCAGCTTATAATGGCTTGTGACTGTCTCCCTGCACCCTCTGTGTCATGTTGTGACCGAGGTGTGGCCCCGCCCATTTGGTGACGTAACGGGATCCCGCAGCTAGCTAGCTTCGCAGCTATAAACAATGCTCACACTGCTCAGTAATCAAGCGACTGACAATAAATATGGATCACAGTGATGTTTATTGAAAGAGGCAGTATGTACATGAGTACTGTAGCCATTCCAGGCCAATAACACCAGCTTATAATGACTTGTGACTGTCTGCCTGCACCCTCCGTGTCAAGTTGTGACCGAGGTGTGGCCCCGCCCCCTCGGTGACGTGTCAGGACCCCGACACTACTCCGTTTCGATCATGCTAATATGAGCGCACGCAGCAGCAGAAGCAGCTGGGTGACAGTCACGACCTGTAACAAGTTCATCAAACAAGGATAAACAGTCACAAAAGGTAACACGCTTTGAAACTTTATTGTACAGTTTGTGGAAAGGCGTTCACCAGGACAGCTATAGGCTTCAGTCGGGTCTTCCCGCATCTGCTGTTGCTAGCAGTAACAACGGACGCTCGGGGCGTTCGGTCACCAGTTAAAATGGTCACAGGTTGATATGGAACACCGGGTGGAGGAGGGATGTGAGCCGCATCCTGCGCTGTAAACCACCGATACTCTCTTCACGAGGATTCCTTCTCTTTTACTTTCTCTGTGTGGTGCTCACTGAAAGAAATCCCTTTATTATTGTGTTTTCTATTCTGAATTTCAGACGTGGCAGTGGCATCGGAGGGTAGCACCCAAAAATGAACAGTCGATAGACTGTATGTACACATTGTAGAATACTGTATAAAATATTAATGTGTACGTTCAACGTGTACTTACAGTAGATACACAATGAAGATAGTACACAATTTCAGATATATATCCAAAATAGTATAAATAAACAGTAAATACAGAATATGCAACACGGCACTATTTAGAAAATAAGACAAACACAATATTTGAACATTGTCTTGTGTGCTGTTTGTGTGAGACTGATTGGAACAGTTGTAATTGTGCATTTAAAGTCTCTGCATAAAGCACATATATATCTGACCCATGATCAGCAGCGGTGCTGGAGCAGGGGACTGTGCTGTCTCCGATAAGGTCAGCCTGCCTGAGGCGGTGCTGAGGATCTCTGCCCTTTCTCTGGCGGGCAGATGTCTCTGATACCCCGGTCTTATATAGACCGCATCCGGTGATCCTGAACCACGTCTCAGCCGCTGGATCGAACGATGAGCGTGAATACATCGGCTGATTGAAAGTCTCTGAGCAGTGTTCCTCAGCCAGTCCTCTGTCTTGTGTCCCTTCAGCCGCTTCATCCTGCACATCCCCAGTGAGGAGCGGGACAACGCCATCCGGGTGTGCTTCCAGATCGAGCTGGCCCACTGGTTCTACCTGGACTTCTGCATGCAGAACACCCCGGGGGCGCCTCACTGCGGGATCCGAGACTTCGCCAAAGCTGATATCCTTCCATAAAATGACCTCTCCCCCCGGCGAGCTGCGCTGGCGCTCCGTCCAGATGTTCTGCTCCTTGACAGCTGCAAACTCTTCCAGCATTGTCCGTTCCTGCTGCCTCATGGAGAAGACGTGCAGAAGGTCCTGGAGCAGTGGAAAGAGTACAAGATGGGAGTTCCCACGCACGGCGCCATCATTCTGGACGAAACGCTGGAAAACGTGAGTGCACGGTTTACCCTTTAGACCAAACATATTTCAATCATTTAGAGCTCAAAAGTAATAAATGGGAAAGTTAACCTCGTTGCTCCGTCTCCTGACCGCCGCCTCTTTCTCCGCCCAGGTGCTGCTCGTTCAGGGATATCTGGCCAAGTCGGGCTGGGGCTTCCCGAAGGGGAAGGTCAACGAGGACGAGGCGCCGTACGACTGTGCGGTTCGGGAGGTGAGCCCCAAACCACGTGGCGTTCGTGGTAAACACTGACTGTTGTGGGCCGTTACAGCAGCAGAATGACTTCTTACAGTTTTACAGTACCTATAAATAATCAAGACGTGTGATGATTTTCATACGTGTGTAATTGGTTTTCAACAGATAATCTCCCACAATCCCTACAAATACACAATTGTGGAGATTGGCACAAACACTGTTTGTAATTTTTCCCCACAAAAAGCTTAAATAAGTCAAACTGTCCCTCAGTAAAGCCTGAAGCTCTCAGTGAAACGGAGCGTTCCGGGCTGTATTGTTGAGTCTGAACGGGGAGCAGCAGCTTCAGGCCTCAGCTGGTCGGCTGTCTGTCCAGGTGTTGGAGGAGACGGGCTTCGACATCAAGAACCGCATCAGTAAAGACCGCTACATCGAGCAGAAGATCACAGACCAGCTGGTGCGGCTCTACATCATCCCGGGGGTGTCCAAAGACACCAAGTTCTACCCCAAGACCAGGAAGGAGATCAGGGTGGGCGACCCTTCTTTTCCCGTCCGGTGCTTTGTGTCACTGGTGGAAATGTCTCAAATCTGTGTTCTTTTTGTTTTTTCCTCCAGAACATTGAATGGTTTCCTATCGAGAAGCTGCCCTGTCACAGGAATGACATGACCCCCAAGTCCAAGCTGGGTCTGGCCCCCAACAGGTTTTTCATGGCCATTCCCTTCATCAGGTGTGTGGAGAGCAGATGTATCTGGCATTTCATGATGAAGACACACACGATAACCGAATATTCTGTTCTTCCTCAGTTCTGTCAAGTCATAATATTCCGACTTTTTCCACCCAAAGTAATGAAATTAGTTCCTGTAGGGAACTAGCCTACCAGTGTAATACATCTGTTTAGACCTGCAGTACAAGTTTCCACCAGCAGATGATGTGTAGAGTCAGTCGGTCCGTCCAGTAGAGGGCAGTGTTGTGCCAACAGGGCAGCTGCAGGTGAGAGAAGTGTTTCTGCAGGCTGACTCTGTGTTCTCTGCTCAGACCGCTGCGGGAGTGGATCAGCAAGCTGAAGGGAGAGTCTCCAGACAGCGACGAGGACTCGGCGAGCAACAGCAACACTCCGGCCAAAGCCTCGGACGGCGTTTGGTGAGCAGCCGGTCCAGGATCAGCCAGAGCAAAAAATCTCTCCCACAGATTAAAAAATGACAGTAAAATTGAGATTTGTGATTTTATTTTAAAAATTAAAATGATCTCGGTGTTCCTCTTCTGGCTCGTAGGTCTAAATCTCGCCACCTCGCTGGCGTGGAATCACTTCCTGCAGAGGGCTGGAAGAACAAGCAGAAGCCTGTGGGCCAGCTGAGCCAGTATGAAGTGAACCAGGTCAGGACTGTCACACATCTGAGGATTTATCTGGATCTCACAGCCTCTAATAGAGAGCGCAGCTACAAGATGCTGCTCTGCACTGATGCTTTTAACTGCAGAGCTAAACGTCATGAACCGCAGCAGAGAAACATCCCAGTCTGCTACAAACACAGACACTTCACCACTTCTTCCTTTTTCCTTTTGTAGAAGCCAAACCTGAAGGGCAATGGGAAGAAAGGTCAGGACTCGCCGTACGTGAGGAAAGGAGCCGCTGACAACGGAGCCGGCGGCCATCAGATGAAAGCCGTCTACGTACGAGACAAACCGTCGCTTCCAGCTTCCCTCCGACCGAGGACAGTTACAACAAACTGTTTCTCCCACTGTCTTCACAGAAGGAAGATAAGAGGCTTCACCCCAGAAGACTCCAGGACAGCTTCGACAGAGGTGTGCTTCCTCAGAATGCTCAGCTGACCTCTTCCTGACCTCTTCCTGACCTCCTCCTGACCTCCTCCTGACCTGACCGTCCTCACACAGACGCCCTGCTCCTCTCTCTTCACAGACGTGAACCCCGGCAGCTCCGGCGGCCAGCAGAGCGGCGAGCACCTGCTGTCCTCCAAAACCTTCCTCAACTTCAAGTTTGACAGAGAAGCCATCATGAAGTGTTTCGACTACTGAGCGAGCCGGCGGCGCCTCCCCAGCCTCGTGAGGGCTTTCGGAGACACACGTCGGGAGTGGGGAAGCCGCCGGTCCGCTCCAGGAAGGAGTCGTTTCCGCTTCTGAATCCAGAGTTACTGAGGTCTCAGTCGGTAGGACAGACACGTGGAATAAAAACTGATTTTAAGTGTGTTCATAGTGACACTGAAAACTGAAAAAAACACTTTAACATGTCTTTGATTTTAAGATGGCAAAATTTAGAGCAGAACAGAGATCACCGTCAGAGACAGAAGCCATCATAAGGCGGGTTGTAGAGAAGCCTGCTGGTGATCAGCTCTGTTCCTGCTGAACAGAACCCAGTGGGGAAGTGTGCCGGCCTGCGGGGCTTCGAAGCCCTGATTCGATGTGTTGGATGTCAGCTTTTTAACAGTTTCATTGGCTCCGCTGCCGCACATTGATTGACTCCCTTTTAAACCGGCGGTCCATTTGATTTTAGTCAGAAGTGAAGAATGTGGAATGAAATGAATTCACTGGGGAAGGTGGAAACGTGAGGTCTCTGTGAATTCACCGCTGCAGCTGAATGTCCGTCAGTCAGCGTTACGGAGCAGGAAGGATGTCCCGGACTGCTAGAATAAAATTCCTCGATGTTTGAGTGCAGAAGCTGATGACGCTGCGGGTTTTCCGAGGCTCCTGGCTCGTGTGTGAATGTGAAGAGGCGCCGTTACAGTTGTGTCACCGTTTGTACGCCTCCTGTTAGTGTGCATCCCTACGAGAAGCAGTAACTGTGAGTCTTCACCTCAGGTGGTCCTCAGCTGCTCACCAGTCTTCACACCATGGGTGTAATTCACCCTGCATCTCGACTGACAGGCTGAGAGTCTTTTCGTTCAGCACTGTGACTCCTGAACTCTACAGACTCATAAAACGACAGCGTGGCGTATTGAGAGAGCCAGCTGAGAGGCCCGAATGACGTGGAGGTGAAGACAGACAGTCACCGGTCTTTGTAGACACGCACACACATTTACATTTCCACATACGAGTCTGTGCACTCGCTACTCTGAGCGCACTCCAGCGTACGTGTTGAAGAAACAGAATCACTCTGTTGCTCTGTGTCATGTGATAGAAGAGATCTGTGTTGCCTTAAAACGAGCCTCAGCTAACTGCGCCCCGTCTCCCTGGAGCTGCTCCGCAGAACGTCTGCCCCTCGACGTTTTTCTTTTTTTACCTCCCACCACTCAGCTGCTGTGAAAGCAGGAGCATGGGTGAGACCCGGGCGACGCACCACGACGCTGGACCACGCTTTTAAATGCTGTGAGCAGGAAAGGATGTTTTTACAGGAGAATCCCTCAGAGGGCCACATCAGCCTGACTGGAGATTTGCAGCCACTGGTTCGCCGGACGTGTTTCAGCAGCGAGCGCAGCGCTCACACTTCCTGAGCGGAGGCCACAGGCCTGAGAGACTGAACCTGAACGTCAGATCTTGCTCGTGCTGTTTGTCACTGAGGGTTTTGGTGAAGATGTACAGACAGTGATTTCATGTGTTCTGGTTTTGTTGGGTCTTTAAATGTGAATATTAGTCTATTTTTTCACAACTAACCTGCATAATAAAGGTGCATTACAGAATACCTTGTCAACTCCACTTTCTTGAGTGATTGGTTTGTGAACGGTGTTTCTGGTTGAATGCAGTGTGACTCATACACAGTGAAATAGTGTTTTCCCTTTTTGTAGTCATTTTTCTTCAATTTACCATTGTTCCTTCAGAATAGATGCTATATTGTGAAATATGTGGAACCTGATTTGCCCCTGGATCAGAATGGATCAACTCCGTCTCCACGGTTTGGTGCGATTCCCCCTCTGGACGCCAGGTGGCGCCAGAGCGTCAGACCCGCGAGGACCGTCAACACGGCGAAGAAGAAGAGCAGCCGGTGCAGGGATCCTGGAGGAGAACGCCACCCAGAGGTTTAGCGCCGTTTCGCACCGCAGCCCCTCGTCCACCGTCCGGGAAGGAGCCGTCTTCGTGCCGGGACTCGTCGCCGGAGAGCGAGCAGCCCGCCGGTCGAGCCGGCGCCGCGGCGGCAGGTAACTTCCAGCGCGGCCGGGGAGTTTAGCTAGCAGGGAGCGGCGGCTCGTCCCGCTCGGTCCCAGCTCCATCATTTTCAGTGAAATGAAACTTACAGCCGCTCCTGAAGCAGAGCAGAAACTCCTGGAGGTACACACGGCTAACAACACCGCGGGACCCGCTTCCACTGCGGCTGAAGCTCCAGGCTGAAGAACGAGTCCTCTGATTTCCCACAGTCTGTTTACACCTGAACACAGCACAATATTAACAGGTTTAAACTATCTAATATTTTATATATTGATAAACCTGCAGTATGTAATGATATGATTTATGATAAAAGTGCTTAAAGCAATTATGTTGCTTTGAAATGTGCGTTTCAGAGTAAAGTAAAGCTCTTTCTCTTGCCTCTAAGGCCATAGACTCTTCTCACTCCAGATCACCTCCTCCAGGCAAAGGTCAAAGGTCAAACCACTGTAAAAGTGATTGTGGGAGAAGTGCTGGGTGCGTTATGCACATCAGATTGAGTTTCATTGCTCATCATGACTTTTCTCTCAGTGTTTTTGTTCGAGGCTGTGTTCATCACAACAAGACATTTTTCTGGAAACAAGCAGATTTGGGGAAACTGGAGCCTCCCTTTGGTTGAATACCTCTTAACGATACTATTTATTATTTTGCTTTCACCAGTTGGTATAAAAGTTAAAAACTTTTCATGGAGGGTAAATTTGCTGATGATATTATTCACCCCTGTAGTGATGCCCACTGACCACTGCTTTCAAACTTGTACACGCATCTTAAATGTGTTTCAGGAAAGTGTGAAGCGTAGACAGCGTAGCCCAGCAGTGTTTTCCATCAGGACGCTGTATGAAACGGATACGTGTGATGAGATGCAGGGTTCCTGTGTTGCAGTGCATCATGTCAAACACACGTGCAGCTTCCAAGAAAGAGGCCAGGAGCCAGGCGCGCCCATCCCGGGGCTCCAAAGGCCTCAAGAACATCCACATTGGTGAAGAAGTGAAGATCGCAGTGACCCGCTCTCTGGAGACGTTTCGCTTCAGTGATGAGAAAGGTAAACACGACGAACACTGCTGATGTTCGAGTGGGTTACAGTGGGTTCATCTCCTGGTTTTCTTTCTCTTCCTGGACAGAATTGGAGTTTCCTTCTTCTCTAACCAGCACTGAGAGGGCCTTCATTCACGAGATGGCTCGGTCGCTGGGCTACATCTCCAAGAGCAAAGGGTAAAAGCTTCAAAACAGGCCTTCCTGTATCTGTCCTATTGATGACATTTGAAGTTAAAGAAGAAGACGGTGATTGAACTCTTTCAGTCAAACTCTCTGCTGTTCCATTGTTTCGTTTTCCAGGAAAGGCTCGAGTCGATTCCTCACCATCAAGAAGAAGGATGGCTCGGATAAAGCTAAGCCCACCTTGTCTTTCGACATCTCCCACAATTCCTTGGTCGCCATCCGCAGCCTGCTTCAGAGGTTTCCCATCAGCAAGAGGGAGCGCTCCGACATGCAGCTCAGCAGCAAGAGATCGTCTCTGCCTGCCGAGCACGGTGACGACCAGACCTGCTCAGTTCAGGGAACGTGTGAGACGAACAGGGCGTCGCTGATAATGATCGTCTCTCCAGACAGCTTTAGTGACGTTGACAGGATCAGCAAGCGCCTGAACAGCGGTCTTCCCATGGTGCCGCTGCAGAGGACGCCGTCAGCGCTGGACGGCTTCCGCCGCTCCCTCCCCGTGTTCGAACACCAGGAGGACATCGTGCAGCTGATCAGAGACAACAGGGTGGTGCTGGTGGTGGGCGAGACGGGCTCGGGGAAGACCACACAGGTGGGTGCTCATCGAAATACCTTCTTATTCATTTAATACATTAAATAATCTGATGAAGTAAGTGAGGTTATCGTTTTTCTTTAATATTGTCTCACCACGAACTGAAATTATACAGCTATGATAATGAAAACTGTCATGAGAGCTCTGGATGCAGCGCATGTGTTGATCTCTCTCTCTGTTAGCAGCTGTTTGTGCTCCAGATGTGTAGTGAGTGCTGGAGTGTGACCGTGTGTTCAGATCCCACAGTTCCTGCTGGATGACTGCAGCAGGAGAGGAGAGGCCTGCCGGATCTTCTGCACTCAGCCCCGACGTCTGGCGGCCATCGCCGTGGCCGAGAGGGTGGCGGCCGAGCGGGGGGAGAGTCTGGGCCAGACCGTGGCCTACCACATCCGGCTGGAGAGCAGGTGACCCGCCCCGCCCTGCGCCAAGCCCCCACTCACACATGATTGCTGCCAGCGTTTGGCTTCTGTGTGCTATTTGCAAATCAGCTCACATCTTCTGACTTTGCGTGATTTCAGGGTGTCTCCGAAGACTCTGCTGACCTTCTGCACCAGCGGCGTGTTTCTGAGGAGCCTGATGTCTGGAGATAACATCCTGACGTCTGTCACTCATGTCATTGTGGTGAGTGCCAGTCTGGGTATTCAGCTGAAATCAGCTTTATGAAGGCCGAAGAGGCCGTGCTCCTGCTGCTCTCTCCTCCTCTCTCATTGAGGTTTGCTATTAGGTCTAATTTACTCTCAACATCTCTGCAGCTGAATCTGAGAACGTGCCTTCAAATGAACGCAAGTTATTCTTTCTGAAGAAGCCAGTAAACCTCTGGTGGAAGCAGTTAAACCACTCAAACTAAACTGGATTTCCAGCTCTCACCCCCTCTGCCCCTCCCCCTCCCCCAGGACGAAGTACACGAGCGTGACGGGCTGACCGACTTCCTGCTGACCAAGATGCGGGACGTTCTCCCGAAGACGCCCTCGCTGAGACTGATCCTGTCCAGCGCCGCCCTGGACGTGAGCCTGTTCACGCAGTACTTCGGCTCCTGCCCGGTGATCTACCGTAAGTCCCGCGCCCCAGGCGTGGGAACCGTCCAGAAGTCCAGTCTGGATTTTCAGAGCGAACCGATTCTTCTGCGTCTCTGCAGTCAAAGGACGGCAGTTTGAGGTGAAGGAACTCTTCCTGGAGGACATTCTGAAGATGACGGGCTTCAACACCAAGGATAGCAGTCAGTGCAGCCACAGGAAGCTCTGCTCGGTTGACCTTTGACCGTCGTCTCACCCCGTCTGTCTCCCTCCTCCTCCTCAGAGGACCGGCAGCAGAAGCGTTTGACCGAGTGCTGTGAGGCGGTGGACAGATGCTCCATTGGAGACATTCACAGGACACACATGCTGACTGCAGGCCTGCTGCAGGACGGCGGCTGTACGCAGGGAAAGAACCTGGTACACACACACACACACACACACCACAGTTTTACTGTTTTTACTCACCCGTAGTTGTAGTTAGAGTCGCTGCACTGCCACCTAGTGGCCAATAGAGGAAGCGCTTTATTGGTACAGCTGGGTGTTTGAAGGAGGCTCTGACAGGATATTCTGAAAATGCAGATAGTGCTGCCACTGCTCTGATCACGCCTATGATTAGTTTCCTGAATAATCTTTAACAAATGGAGACATTCTACTGGACTTGTTGTTTAAAAATGTGGAGCAATGAGCAATAGTTCAGCCTCACACTGGCACAGTGGTTTGTAGGCCTGACCCCTGACCCCCTGAGGTGAACCGGTGACCCCCCCCTCCCCCGGTGGCTGCAGACCACCTGCCCATCCAGTCACCCCGCCTTCACTGCGGTCTGCTGCAGCAGGCTGGCGGGGTTTGGATGGATATCAGACCGTTGTATCAGTGTGTGTCTTTTCTAATCCGATCATGACTCGGCGTCCTCAGACCAGAACGGACGATGCTCAGCTGCTTTTAGCACTTTTAAAAGAAACAAAGTCGTGTTTCCAGATTTCATTTGATACTTAGCTGCTCTGCGTTATGAAGACTCAGTCCTCTTTGTCTTCCTGTTGTGTTCTGAATGTCTGGACCTGAGCTCCAGTCATTCTGCTGTAGCGTGAACACGTTACCTTTTCCCTTGCTAGCCTCATTTTGTTTCTCCTCCGTTGTATAAATGTTCATTTTTTCTATTTCTCTTTAACTTATCTTCATGTGTATGCTCATGTACATCACCTGAAGCAGCAGGATGACCTCCTCCTCCCCTGGTGAGCGGTTGTGTGATGTTTGTGCTTCAGAGCGAGAGCAGCGCAGAGCAGCTGGACCCGAGGCTTCAGAAGGAGATGGACTACTGGATCTCCCACGTCTTCCTGAATGAAGACCAGGAGGGCTTCGTTCAGATCTTCAGCCTGATCTTCAGCGAGGGCGTGAGCGGTACGACTCCACAGCGCTGAGCTCCTCACCTCCCCGCTCTCTCTGCTCTGCTGACACGCAGCGTTATAAAAGCGAAACCCATTTAGCATAAAAGGTTTCTTTTGATTACTAAATGTCTGGGTGATGTATTTCCACTTGCTCTGACCTGAACTGAGCCGTCTCTGCGTCCTCCCCTCTAGTGGACTACGCTCACAGCGAGACGGGCATCACGCCTCTGATGGTGGCGGCAGGCCGAGGCTTCCTGCCGCAGATGGAGGAGCTGCTCAGCGTGGGCGCCGACCTCACCATCAAGACCTCCAACGGATGGTGGGACGCCACGAAACACACCACACAATGTGCAACCGGAGGCCGCCGCCGCCGTCCGGCTCCGCATACTGAAGACTCAGACTGTCTAAGTGAAGACTATCAAGCGACCTTTTGGCCGGGCTGCTCAGACTGTGGGCTCCCGCTGAACTGAAACTGAACCCGAAGCTCTCCTCTGGTTTCAGGTCGGCTCTGGACTTCGCTCAGCACTTCCAGCAGACGGACGCTGAGGATTTACTCAAGTCTGCAATGTGAGTGCAGCGCCGACCTGCTGCTGCTTCATTTAAACCTCTCAAAATAGATATTCAGCATTTCCTGTAAAATACACATATTACACCCTGAATTGGTTAAATGTGTTAGTAAATGCCTTCAAATCGGCGCCTTCACGCCGGTGGCTGTGTCCTGTGCAGTCCCCTGGAGCCGGGCTGCAGCCTGGACGACGTCCCTCTGGAGCCGGCCGGCCCCGAGCTGAGCCCCGAGGACCAGCGGCTGCTGGAGCTCTACCACCGCAGCTTCGACGACCAGTTCGTGGACCTGGACCTCATCATGGACCTGCTGCACAACATCTGCTCCACCACCAGCGACGGTTCGACACGCACACACACACACACACACACACACACACACACACACACACACACACACACACACACTCCTGTGGAGTTTGCCTTAACTACACACACTAGAAAACTAACTGCAGGTCAGCACTGGGGTTCAAACCGTCAACTTCTCCAACCTCTTCGTCACCTTTGTCCCATTTTCTTGTTTTTTTTTCTCTGCTTTATTATATTTCACTGATAAGAAGTAGAGAAACAAACAGAAAGTAACAAAGACACAGATACAGCTTCAAATACGCAGCATCTCCTTCACCTGCCACCCGTTCTGACCGAAGAATAGACCAGTGTCTCCATCATCTCATGTATTTCTTCACTTATATTGATCCCTTGTTGTGTCAGGGTTTTTTGAATGCAGGTTAAAACCAGGTGTGTGTGTGTGTGTGTGTGTGGTTGTGTGTTGTGTGTGTGTGTGTGTGTTCAGGTGCCGTCCTGATCTTCCTCCCCGGGTACGACGACATCGTGGCGCTGAGAGACTGCATCCTGTATGAAGACAAGCGTTTCGCCGCTCATCCTGACAGGTAGAGGCTTCGACCTGAAGAAGCTGCGCAGGGACGACGCCGTCCGGCCTGTTTCAGCGTTAAAGTCTGAAGATCATGTTGTTCTCACAACCCTGTGATCATCAGGATGTTCAGCTGCTCGTACTTTGACCGGTGATTTAGTGTTTTTGTCCCAGAAGTTGCCATGGAAACGCCCGGCCTGATGGTTGTGTTGTCTCTCAGGTACAGCGTGTTCATCCTGCACTCCGACATGCAAACGCAGGACCAGAGAAGAGCCATGAAGACATCGCCGCCCGGCATCAGGAAGATTGTGAGTTAGCCCCGCCCCCGCCCCGCTCTGCCCCGCCCCCAGCCACGCCCCCAGCCACGCCCTCTCTCCAACTTGTTTCTACTTTTAAGAACAAAAACACTTGTATGTATTTATGTCCAGATTCTTTCCACCAACATCGCTGAGACCAGCATCACCATCAACGATGTGGTGTTCGTCATCGATTCAGGGAAAGTCAAAGAGGTGCGGCGCCCCACACACACACACACACACACACACACACACACACACACACAGGAAGCGGTGAACTGAGACCTGCTGGTTTTCCTCCTACAGAAGTCGTTCGACACGCTGAGCCGTGTGTCCATGCTGAAGACGGTGTGGATCTCCAGAGCCAGCGCGCTGCAGAGGACGGGACGGTGAGTGTGAGCGCGGACGGCGAGCCTGGCTTCCGCCCGCTGCCCCGTGAAGACGCCTGTCGGTGTGTCCACAGAGCGGGCCGCTGCCGGCCGGGCATCTGCTTCCGCCTCTTCAGCCGACTCAGGTTCAGCAGCATGCTGGAGTTCCAGGTCCCCCAGCTGCTGCGCATGCCACTGCAGGTACACTCCTCCACCTCCACCTCCTCCTCCTCCTCCTCCTCCACCTCCTCCTCCTCCTCCTCCTCCTCCTCCGCCACACCCTCCTGCCTGAACGTGGACTGAGCAGAGAAAGGCCGTGTCTTGTGAACAGCTGGTTATCTCCCACGCAGGGCTTTAACACAGGTGTGTGTGTGTGTGTGTGTGTGTGTGTCAGGAGCTGTGTCTGCAGACCAAGCTGCTGGCCCCCTCCAGGTGTCCGGTGGCGGACTTCCTGTCCAGAGCTCCTCAGCCTCCTCCTGCTCATTCGGTGCGGAACGCGGTGCAGATGCTGAAGGTGAGGAGCCCTGCTGAGCCGCTTCCTCTCCTCCCTGCGCTTCCTTCACCTGTAAAGGTGTGTGTGTGTGTGTGTGTGTGTGTGTGTGTGTGTGTGTGTGTGTGTGTGTCCCTCCTCAGACGATCGATGCCATGGACCAGCACGAGGACCTGACCGACCTGGGCTACCACCTGGCCGACCTGCCCATGGAGCCTCACCTGGGGAAGATGGTGCTGTGCGCCGTGGTGCTGAAGTGTCTGGACCCCATCCTGACCATCGCCTGCACCCTGGCCTACCGCGACCCCTTCACCCTGCCCGCCCAGGGCGCCCACAAGCAGAGCGCCCTGCACAGCCGCAAGCGCTTCACCGCCAACACCTTCAGCGACCACATGGCTCTGCTGAGGGCGTTCCAGGTGGGGGTCACGCCGTCGCCAGCAGCTCCCGGGGAAACCGACACTTTATTTATTCTGCGCCGTTACAAAGTGCTTCACTGTGTCAGGGTGAACGACTGACTTTAAAGGTCTCAGTGCTCAGATTCAAAGTGATATTATTTTTTTATGGTTGTTCGTCTATATATGTCAGCCCTGCGACAGACTGGCGAACTGTCCAGGGTATACCCCGCCTTCGCCCACAGCAGCTGGGATCGGCTCCAGCCACCCGCGACCCCGAAAGGGATAAAGCGGTGGAAAATGAATGAATGAATGAATGAATTATTTTTTTAACACCTTCATGAGCAGCGTTCTGCAACCTTTATGACCAAAAGAGCCATTTCAGTGACTTTTCCTTAAGGCGAGTTGTTCTGGAGCCATAAAGAACATTTAACCTTTAAAATGAGGCGAATGCAGCTCAGGAAGCTTCATTCTTGGTTTTGATGAACAAACGAAAACTAGATCTTATGATGCATTCATGAAGTTTAAACTGCAGTTCAGAACAGAGAACATTTTATTACATTGAACCTGTTTTTGTTCCTGATTTTAGCAGTTTTTAGCAGTCTTTATTGACAGTTTTGAAATTTTCGCTGTTTTATCTCTTTTTTAGAGTTTTCTATGCTTACTTTCCTGCCATATTTATTTCTCTTATGTTAGAAATTGGAGACATTTCAGGTTTTTTAAGCAGTTCTAACATTTTTTCCCCATTTCTTTTAGTTTCAGCTATTTGAATCCCTTTTGAACCAAGAGTGACGAATCATAAAAATAAGCTAAATGATTATTCATGTTATCATGTTGTGAAGGCTTCATGGAGCCGCTACAGAGGGACCGAAGAGCCACATGTGGCTCCAGAGCCGCAGGTTGAACACCCCTGTTCATTTGAGTAAAATGTGATCAGAAACCATCGTTTCTGTCTGAATGGTTTTTCCTCCTCTTGAGATCCGACCTTGGTGGAACAGCGGTGGCTCTGGCTCGCTCATTCAACACGCGGAAATAATCGAGCTGTATGATGACTACATGCAGTCAGCCCAGACATTAGATTCACACGTCGACGTTTGCAGTACCGTCCGGCATCGGCACGCTGCGGCTGTGTTCGCCTCCGGCTGTAGGAAGTTCAGTAACGCTGTTTTTTTCTCTGTGACTTCAGGCGTGGCAGCAGTCTCGCAGCGAAGGCTGGGAGAAATCCTTCTGTGAAAAGAACTTCCTGTCCCAGGCCACCATGGACATGATCCTGGGCATGAGGACGCAGCTGCTGGGACAGCTCCGGGCCATCGGTCAGTCCCCCCGCTGCCGCTGCTCATCCTTTGTTCCTCTGAACACCTGAAGTCGTTTCCTTCATTTTAAACGTATAAATCAAACTGTGATTAATCACAGTTAACGTTCACTCTGTCCACTGACAACGAGGCGGTTTCTGCTGCTGCGCCGCAGGCTTCGTGCGGGCGCGAGGAGGCAGCAACATCCGGGACGTGAACCAGAACTCGGAGAACTGGGCCGTGGTGAAGGCCGCCCTGGTGGCCGGCATGTACCCCAACTTCGTCCACATCAACCGGGAGACCTCCACGCTGTCCAGCAGCCGCGAGAAGAAGGTCCTCTTCCACCCCACGTCCGTCCTGAGCCAGGTGCAGGTCAAGCAGGTAGGGCGAGCAGAGCGGCGCCCCGCGGAGGGCATCCTGGGATGTCCTGGCTCTGCGTCGGAGCTGACATCCGCTGTGTTTCCGCTGTGCAGCCCGGCTCCGCCAAGCCCAGCCAGGCGCTCCCCACCGACTGGCTGGTCTACGACGAGATGAGGCGGGGCCACAGGAAGGCCAGCGTCCGCTGCTGCTCCGTGGTCACCGCCGTCACCATCGCCATATTCGGAGGCGATCCCAAAGCGCTGGGCTTCTCCCTCCACGAGGGAGGCGCAGAGAAGGCCGCAGGTGAACACACACACACACACACACACACACACACACACACACACACACACACACACACACACGGAGCTGTGATTCCTGCTTATTCATCATTAATGTGCAACTTCAGTTCAAGCCATCATAGGCTGAATATTTGTAGCAGTTATTTTAAAAAGCAGAACTGTACATCAAAGGATTCAGTGCACCACAAACAAAGAGTTTCTATCATTTTTTAATTTTCATTTGGACGACCACATCTTAAACTGTAAGTGAATCCCGACTGCCGCAGTAGAAATCTCATCAGTTTGTTGGTCGGGTTCAGGGTGTACTGCTGTAATTACTGTAAGAGCCTGCTGACTCGGCAGTTCAGCCGCCCGGGCCGCTGTCCAGTGCCGCATCGAAGCAGAGTGGTCTTATGAAAACCTTCTCTGTACTGTGAATTGTCTCATTTTATAACCTGACAAGCATGGAGAGTGGGACACCCACACAACAGGAATATATTCCACATGTAAACAAGAAGTGTGGGATGAGCTGGAAATACCCTCAGGGTCCAGTTCCAGACCGCCCGTCGCTATCTGGTTTATAAACACACTGTATTTGTGTTAATACTCAGAATATTGGCTGATACATCACTTCAGAAATGTACCTCCTGGAGATGCTGAACCACCACCTCGGTGTTGTGGTCTCTAAGGTGTGAAAAGTTCCAGACAGTCGAGCAGTGGTTTGGTTCTGAAAGAGTCAGACTTGGTTTGTATATCTGTCTGTCGTCTGCAAAGAGTTTTCTAAGTATGGATCCAAGCAGTAATGAATAGAGAGAGAACAGGGCTGGTAAATAAAGGCTAAAATGAAAAACAGAGGATCCAGCACCGAACCTTGTGGTACACCACAGGAGAGGGAATCATTGGCAGATGCAGACCTGAACCTTTCCGGAGCCTCTCGTGGTGATCTGTCTTCAGGAGATGCAGTCAGCTCACACTGCACTCTTCCTTTTTAAGTCCGTGAACACACACTTCCCCCATGCTAATGCAGCATTATGTTAGCGGGGTAAATACCCCGGGGAGGGGGGAGGGGCACCGGTCACATGCAGGGTGGATGGTCTGTAAAGACAGCGGCGTCTGTCCTCTGAAGATTCAACCAGAAGTCCCGCTGGACGTCTTCACAGCCACGGACCCGGTTCCGGCTGTGAGGAGTCTCCTCAGTGCGTCCGGTCTGGTCGGGTCCAGTTAAAGCTCCCCTGTCCCTCCTGCTGTCCTCCTGGAGACAGTTCTGTGTTGACGTGCAGCAGATGGACGGGGACCCTGTCTCACGTGGCCGTCCCGTCAGGGCTCTCTTTACCCTGACCAAACATAATGTCTCTAACGAGCTTTGATAACTTAACCTTCACCCGGTGGGCCATCTGCTCAGACCCTGGCTCTGGAGAAGTGAGTGGAGCTTCCCGACAGTAAACCTTCCGATGTCCTGCTGAAGACTCTGTCCTCTGTCCATGTGGTGTGTTCAGACGAAGCGCAGGAGGACAGTGACAGTGAGACAGAGGACCAAGCAGGAATCACGATCGACGACTTCCTGGTCTTCCAGCTGGATAAGGAGGTAGAGAAGCTGGCCTCGGAGCGGCGGCCGTCCTGCCTCGTCCTCTCCGGTCACCGTGTCTCCGCTGCTGTCTCCAGGCCGCCGCGCTGCTGTTCGAGCTGAAGCAGAAGTGGTTCAGCCTGCTGACTCGGAGGATCCGCTTCCCCACCAAGCCCTGGTCCGAGCAGGACGAGGCCGTGGTCCAGACGCTGGTGTCTGTAGGTGCTATTCTTCCTCCTCCTCCTCCTCCTCCTCGCGGTGAGCCTGGCTAAAGCTCTGCTCTCCTCCAGGTCCTGAGCGCCGAGGAGAAGGCGGCCGGCCTGCTGCAGCCCGCCGGGGTCGGGGAGGTCCCCAGCCCCATGGTGGAGGAGGGATCCAGGAGCTGTGTGAAGAACTCCTGGAGCCGGCAGAAGCTCCACACACACCCCAACGGCCACAGGTATTCACTCACACACACACACACACACACACACACACACACACACACACACACACACACACACACACACACACACACACACAGGGCTGTGTGGAGCCAGCATCAGCGTGTCTTCCCGCTGTGCTCAGGCGGGGTCGGACTCCGGGCTCGGCCGGGTCCCAGGCGAGCGTCCGCAGCAGAGACGAGGCGCCGCCGTCCGGGACTCAGCCCCGTGAGGGTCGCCTGTCCCCGTCCAGCGCCTCCTGCTCCGCTCAGGTACCCACGCCTCGTCCGTCTTCAAACCCGGAACCAGGGCCGAGAGGTCCACAGCATTTTAAACCCAGCAGCTTTAACAGGATGCAGCAGTTAAAATGATGATAAACGGTAATTCGTCTCGCTGCAGCAGTCAGGCCTTTTGGTTCCTGTTTGGAGGATGTTCCAAGCAAAGCTGACTTTCCAAGCCCGGTCTGAACACGAGGAACGTGGTTCTGTGTCTGTCCTCCTTCCAGATGCGAGCGCGGCGTGTCTGAAGAGCCTCGGGCAGGACGGCAGCCGCTCCTCATGTGGGGCCGGCGCTCTGGAGGAACCTGCCCAGAGAGAGTGTTTTTATGAGTTAATCCAGCGTTTCCCTCCAGTTCCACCAGGCTCTCCTCCTGCAGCGGGGAGGAGTGGACGAATTCATCCAAAGGAGAGAAGTTCATCTCTCGCGTTCCCGTCTCTGACTTTAGTCTGGAGTTCATTGTTGCAGCTGTTCGGCTGAGGTGTGGCCGTGTTGAAATAAATTTTTTTAGGTGAAAACCGTCTTGTCTGATGTTCTCGTCGCTTCGCAGCGGTAACTGCAGCCGAGCTTCTCTCCAGTGGAGGCAGGTCAGAGCTGCAGACCCTCAGAGGACCGGCAGTCCTGGTCTGGAGCGATCCGTCTCTTCTGCAGTGTCCTGACTGAAGCTTCATGTCTGGAAACTGGAAAGCTGTCATCCAGACGCAGCTGCTGGAGCCAAACCCAGCAGGAAAGGATTTTTTAGCAGGTTAAAGTTTTCATGGCCTCAACTCTTCACTATTGTATCTGAAACTACAAAATAAAAGTCTTCATTTCAGGGACCTAAAGGTTAAATTCGGGGACAATGGCAACAACAAGCATGGAAGAGGTTAAGTTTTTCTTTGAATCCCTCAGAAACTGATATGGGGCTTCATGGTATTGATCACCAGTGTCGGGTGTTTAAACCTGTGGAGCCTGGACGGCTTCAGATCCTCGTCTGTTATCGGACATACCACAGGCTCTGCAGTGGTCCAGGGACAATATTTACTCTGAAGAAGTCGGCGAGCTCCAGAGGGAAAAGACAGCATGTCTCCATTCAGGACACAGTCTGAGAGAAAGACACTTTTCACTACTCTGTGTCCAGTGTTGTGCTGGGGGAGATAAAAATACAGCAGTTTGGGTTTGATTCGTATCAGAAGACTGATATGGGAGGGTAGCGCACAGACGGTGATGAATACTGGAGTCACTGGGGGCGGCTGCCGAGAGCATGTGGAAGAAAGGGTGTCCAAAGGAAATAACAGACATATTTGTGGTTAAGCTTGGTGGTTCTGAGTAATGAAGTGGAGGAGCTTCAGAGTCTGGAAACTCTCCTGCTCTGCAGGCAGACATTTACAGGACGGGTAGAGAAACAGCGTTTAAAAGACACTGATTCAAAAATCAAAAAGAGAAAACCTCTTAAGACCTGATCTTGTGTTTCAATGAAAGTTAGAGTTTCACAGAGAAAGAGGAAGAGTCTGGTGGAGCCTCTCCTGCTCCGCTGTCTTGTTTTCTTTGTCCTGATGATTGGTTTAGTGACTCATTCTTCTTCTGTGAGTTTGCACTGATGCTTGGAGGGTTTGGTGCTGCTGTATGGACTGAAGTCAATGATTCACTCTGTTCTCTGTCAAAAGCCTTTTTATTCTAAGCCAGACTGGCAGAGTTCATCTGGATGTGGTAATCTGAGTAAAGGTGAAAGAGCAGCAGACTGATCTGCAGCAAAGGCAAAACGGATTCCACAGATTTTCCAAAACGTTCACGACGACGATGCTCGTAGCTTTCACCGTCCACGCCTCCTTCAGCAGCTGCACGTCCCTCGATGCGCTACTGCAGAACAGTCAGGGAGATTTATTCTTTCTTCATTTGACTGACAGCTGCTGTGTCCTCCTGCACTGTGCACGAGGACACAGCCAGAGCAGACAGGGTTAAAGAGGACAGTGACAGGAAACAGGTGAGACTGAGGACATCATTATGAACACATGGACCCAACAGGGGTGGCGACACACACACACACTTGACTCAGTGCTCCAAGAACCTTTCAACAGCATGTGGAGACGAGACAAATCCGTTGGAAACCTGTGACGGTACTTTAAAAGAGGACCAACAAAAGCAAAACCAGACTCTCTGTTCTTTCTCCAGTCAGTCGTTCTTCTTCTTCTTTTTAGATTTTTACAGCGGTTGGCAACCAACTTAGGAGCATTACCGCCACCAGTCAGTCGTTCCTTCAGGGTTTCATTAACAATGGGTGCAGACCAGGGACACGCACAAACCCAGAGGGACACATGATTCAGATGATGAAGATTATTGTCTCTAAATAGCCCCAAGGACCAGATTTTGGACAGCAGGAGGAAATTTAACTATTCCTGCCATGAGACAAGAGCACTGAGCTCAGGAGGATTTTAGGAGAAACCCTCCAACCCTTGCTCCCCTAACCATCCTCAACAACACAGGGTCTACTGCAGACACCTCCAGGCTGTCTCAGACCTGAGGACCCCCCACAGAGACGTCCTGGAGTAACTGGTTAGTGGCTCAGGGTGTTACATTTGTTACAATCTTGTATTTGTTCTGACCTTCACACAAGTTTTCTCCACGTGGAAAACAGCAGCACGTCTCCCCACCTGTCCTTGACGCCGCTGTTGCCCTTTGATTTATGATGTTTTGTGAATAATAAGTCATCACCTACCATGGAATTAAAAAGACATCAGACATCACTTCACCTTTTATGTCCCACATTGTTTTTCTAGCTTTACCTTGAAAATCAACTTTCTTAAACTGTAGAGGAAAAAAAAAACTCATTAGAACTTTTTAATTACACTATTTCTGTCGATTTGTGTATTCTATCTTCATTGGACCAAAAAAAAAATGTTATTATTATTATTATTATTACTATTATTATTATTATTATTATTATTATTATTATTATTATTATTATTAGAGGTACAATAATTCCAAATTATGATTATACTTTGCTAAAACTCATTGCATGATTCCATTGATATGCTATATTCTAGGATGCATGCTGCTGTTGATCTGGAAAAGCACACGTTCACGTAACTGATGCATTTAATTTACACTACGTAAAAAAATAAAAACAAAAAAAGTGTTGTTCACATAAGAGCTTTCAGTTATGTTTGTGTATTTTATTTGCACACCTGCACACAGGTGAACTGCACGGATCAGACCACCTGCACACAGGTGAGCTCGGCGGCACTCAGGCAGCCGGACTTCGAGCGCCGCCCGCTAAGATGTCTCCCGCGCCAGGAATTATTCCCGCAGCTTGATTGGCCCATCCTCTCTCACCAGACATCGTACATGTCACCCGATTGGATAGACACCGCGGCTCCGGCGCGTGGTTGTGATTCCCGGCTTCTGATTGGCCAGAGGTCGACAGAAGCGTCGCGCCGCATGGTGCTCGTGCGCGGGGATTGGCCAGGAGGCCAGGTGCTGTGCTGCACCGTCATCGTCCGGCATAAATACACGTAAAACGCGGCCGGGTGGCAGGGACCGCCGGGTAGGACGCACACAGGCCGCAGAGACCTCAGACCTTCGCTGGAGCGGACTTCACACTCAGGTGAGGACGGTGGTTTGTACTGCGACGCTCAGTGCACGTGTCTGCGGAACGGGAAGTCACAAACAGCCGCGGTCACTGTCCGTGCGTGCTCGGGATAGGCAGAAAGAGTTCCCTCCCTTGTTTTTTATTATTTTATTTCGGGATGTCTGGCTTGTTTTTACTGGACCATAAAAGTTAGCGGTCCTTAGCAGCGGGTAAACCTTTATGACCCAGTTTCTGCTGAACTGAAGTCACCGCGGGGAGCTCCAGGCAGCTCCGGGCAGCTCCGGGCAGCCCCAGCGTTCCGCCAGACGCGGTGCGTCTGCTATTTTGGTCCGGACAGAAAATTTAAAACACACCCTTATTATCAGCATTGTTGTTGTTTTGCAGACTCTGCTCTCCTTTCCGTGGTGGGATTCTGGCTATCTGTGTAGCAGTCTTTAATTAAACAGAGGCTGTCTTTTCGTGCGAGTTGCTTTTCTTTCACATGGATGTGTGACCTGTCAGAGTGACAGCCGACCGCTTTACGCTAGCGGTCATAAACTGCTTAAGTTCCAGGAAATCCCGACGCCCTTTCCCCCAGTTTCTCCTCCTGCCCGGTCGTTGTCGGGTCCCGTCAGTCAAACCGGTATGTCGCTCTGCACGTGCCCGTGATGCTACTTCCACTGGACAAACTTTACTGGGGAGGTGGAAGCTAGCCTAGCTAGCTGTTAGCCTCCCTGTCAGCGGAGGTTTCGGTGCATTCAGGGACATTTAAACGCTGTAACCATGTTGTGTTTGCGGCTGTAAGAAGTAGCCGTGTCCGTGTCTTCGCTAGTCTGCTAGCTCGCTTCAGGCCAGTGTTCTTGCCACTTGTATGGAATTCATGAACTTTTGAAGCAGGAGGCTTCCAGCAGTGGTACCGGGGGCTCCTGCCCTGCAGGGGTCACAGGTTTCCCTGCTTCATCTGATTATAAGGACAGGGAGAGGACAGGGGACCTGCAGCTCCAGGGTTAGAGGAGATGTCTGTCTTAGTCTGGTGTTTGGTTTTGTGCTGTGAGCTGTGCTCATCGTCCCCCTCTTTAACCTGTCCTAACCGTGTGGTCTGCTGCTCTGGTGCCGGTGTCTGGATGTGAGGCTGACGGTGAATCCTCTGCTCCCCTGTGCAGGATGCCTGGCTCAGCCCCCGTCAGCTGTTTGGGACCATGGCCCAAAGACGTAGGGATCATCGCCCTGGAGATGTACTTCCCCTCCCAGTACGTGGACCAGGCCGAGCTGGAGCAGTATGACGGCGTGTCGGCGGGCAAATACACCGTCGGCCTGGGCCAGGCTCGCATGGGCTTCTGCTCCGACCGCGAGGACATCAACTCCCTGTGCCTGACGGCGGTGCAGCGGCTGATGGAGAGGAACAGCCTCTCCTACGACAGCATCGGGCGGCTGGAGGTCGGCACGGAGACCCTCATCGACAAGTCCAAGTCGGTCAAGACGGTCCTCATGCAGCTGTTTGAGGACTCCGGCAACGCGGACGTGGAGGGGATCGACACCACAAACGCCTGCTACGGTGGAACGGCCGCACTCTTCAATGCCGTCAACTGGGTGGAGTCCAGCTCGTGGGACGGTGGGTCACACAGGGGGACGGCCTCACAGGTCAAAGTTCAACTTGCCTGTGACTTCTTAGCACATCTGTCTGTCTGTGTCTGTCCTCTGCAGGCCGATACGCGCTGGTGGTGGCGGGAGACATCGCCGTGTACGCCACGGGAAGCGCCCGGCCGACGGGCGGCGCCGGAGCCGTGGCCATGCTGGTCGGGCCCAACGCTCCGCTGGCCTTCGAGCGAGGTCAGTCCAGCCCGAGTGTGTTCAGTCAGCGCTCAGTGTGTCAGACGTCCACCTCTGCTCACAGTCGGCAGAACTGACTGTCTTATCTGATCAGCCCTGAGATACGAGTCAGGTGGCTCGCTGTTTGTTTTTAATGGTTACGTCATGACTATCGATCATTGATCAGTGTTATGCAGTTAGTACAGATTTGTTTTTTTGCCTTTTCTTGGGATGAAAAATTCAACTTCAGTCATGATGGAAACTATCAGACTGATTCCTCGTTTCACTGAGCGTGTCGCTCTGTTTCAGATATTTACTTTGCCTGTTGATTGTGGTTTGAATATGTTTCAGTGGAGACATGCAGCAGTTTTACAATTTAAGAAATGATAACCTTTTTATTATTCAACATTAATTGAGGAAGGAGCAGATTTTAATGGTGAACACTGATTAAATAATGACACTTTTGAACAGTTATTCCCTTACAGTAAATCCTGACATTACAGAACACTTGGTTGTAGTGTTGCTGGATGTTAGATTGTAGACCTCAGTGTTATGAACAGTTTTTTTTTTCTACGTGTGTGGAACGTCAGGTCTGCGGGGAACCCACATGCAGCACGCCTACGACTTCTACAAGCCGGACATGGTGTCGGAGTATCCGGTGGTGGACGGCAAGCTGTCCATCGAGTGCTACCTGAGTGCCTTGGACCGCTGCTACTCCCTGTACCGCAACAAGATCCACGCCCAGTGGCAGCGAGGTGAGCGTCAGCCAGAACATTATGACCACGCTCAGGAGCACGACCCACCGGGACCGGTGGAGGAGAGAGTTGGTTCCCCAGGAACTAATGATCTAATTAGCTCAGAGGGTTTAAGTCGTTACCGACTTGCTGTGCTAAGAAGTTTACTCGGGTTCAGTGAGCATAAAGTCATTTAACGTGGCGAGACGTATCCATGTTCAAGGTACCTGATGGAGCGGAGCTCATTGAAGCAGATTTTTCACCGCTCATATCTTCTTTAGAGCGTTTTCTCCCTCTTGCTTTGCCTCTGTCTGTGCTGTTTGAGAGGAGGAGGGGGGAGGAGGGTCTCAGCGTGGTTTCCTCTAACATAGTCCGCTCCTTCCTGTTCGGACAGAGGCTGTAGACAAGAGCTTCAGCCTGGAGGACTTCGGCTTCCTCGTGTTCCACTCTCCCTACTGCAAGCTGGTGCAGAAGTCCCTGGCCAGGCTGATGCTGAATGACTTCCTGAACCATCCCAGCCCCAACACTGAGAGCGGACCCTTCGCCGGCCTCGACGCCTTCAGGTACACTGCTTCCCCTGCAGAGCAGAAACGGCTGCCGGTGGTTGTTTTGCTCATCGTGTGTGTGTGTGTGTGACAGGGACGTGCGGCCAGAGGATACCTACTTCGACCGGGACGTGGAGAAAGCCTTCATGAAGGCCAGCGCAGACCTGTTTGAGAGGAAGACCAAGCCGTCGCTGCTTATCTCCAATCAGAACGGGAACATGTACACCCCGTCGGTGTACGGCTGCCTGGCGTCCGTCATCGCACTGTGAGTCTCCACAACGACAACGACAACAGCAACACACTGCAGCATGCAGACGAGCGGCGTCCGGCCGGCTGTAACCACACCGTGTGTCTGCAGACACACTCCTTCACAGATCGCCGGGCAGAGGATCGGAGTCTTCTCCTACGGATCGGGCTTCGCTGCGACGCTGTACTCTCTGAGAGTCACACAGGACCACACACCCGGTGAGGAGAACACACACACACACACACACACACACAGGGGGAATTCAGTTAAAGTTGTGTTATGGGCTTAAATGAATGGATTGCTAAGAGTTCCTCTGTTTGCCGTTTCAGGCTCCAGTCTGGACAAACTGGTGTCCAGCTTGAGCGACCTGAAGGTGAGGCTGGACTCCAGGACGAAGGTGTCCCCCGCCGTCTTCTCCGAGACCATGCAGCTGAGAGAGGAGACTCACCACTTAGGTGTGGCGCTGCTTCACACTCGCCTCCTCTATCATCATCAGCGGAAGCCGTCAGAATCCTCCCATGGGATGATTTGAAGCCGGAGTTTCCATTAATTGCTGATCTCTTGTCGTCCCGACAGCCAGCTACGTCCCCCAGAGCTCGCTGGAGGACCTGTTTCCCGGGACCTGGTACCTGACCCGGGTGGACGACAAGCACCGCAGGGAGTACGCCCGCCGCCCTCTGGACGACGACCTGGTGCCGGAGCCGGACCGCCTGCGCTCCAGCTCGGCCGCCGAGGTACGCCGTCCGCCGCCTGCCTTTCACCTGCTGCTGCTTCTCTCCACAGGGTGTGTGTCTGTGTGTGGGAGGAGCTCCTGTAGCAAGGGTGTGTGTGTATGTGTCGCTTTGAGTTGAGGCTAAACCTCAGACACACACAGAGTGCGGCACTAACGGTGTGTGTACGGTGACCCGCAGCGGGTGGTGAAGGTGGCCGACTACAAAAGGAGGCCGTCCGTCACTTAAAGGACCCCCGCCCGCCCCGGACGCCTCCCTCTCCCCCCGCCGCCCTGGAGGAGAGAGACCCGACTCTAAACCCGGTGCAATAACCCCCCAGTCCCTCAGCTGTGATCTGCACTATTTATATATTTTTATTCAGGCTGCCGTCCTAATAAATTTTATTCTGATTACAACCTGCTGCTGGGTTTCTTTCATTGACGAACTGGTGGTGACTGCCTCAGGCGCCTCTTCCAGTGTTTGGATCTGAAAGTGCAGCAACACACACACACACACACACACACTGAGAAACTGAACACATTTCTAATTAAAGCTTTTACGTTAAGCAAAGCTAAATGAGACGTTTATAACTGCAGGATTGGTTTTGTGTGTGATCAGATCCACCTGTGTAATAAAGGTGTCTGGTGTGTGTGTATTAAGATGTGTGTTTACAGCGGCGTGGCGTTTCATGGATTTCATACGTCGGCTTAGAAGCAGCTGAGTGTGACTGAAGGAAAGCCGAGTCTCACTGCAGTGAAATCCTCAACATTAACGGCTCCTTGTTGACAAGCTGTCCCAAAATATGACAAATACGATGCAGTCGAGCTACAAGTATGCCTATTTGCGGTATTAAAAAGGAAAAAAATAGTGTCCTGTTGTAGAAGTCCTCTCACGCTGTCAGTAAGAGAAACCACAGCTTTAAAAGTAGAGGGTGTTTATTAAAGCGTAACTGCCAGTAAACCTCCAGCTGATCTCAGATTCACTTCCTCACGTCTGATCGGTCAACGATGTTGTAACCAAGTGTCTCCAGCAGGAATTTCAGTCCAGTGAAGCTCAGAAGCTAAATATATTTACTGTTGTCTGTCAGCACAGCTGATCCTTCTGCCCCACTGACTCATGACACCACCTGGTGTTGAGATGTGGTGTTACACTTGATGTAATGTCCCTGAGGTTGTCGGTTTGAACGGAAACACTCACGCTGCTGCTGTTTCTGTGTCTCCTCCCTCCAGCACATCCCCAGTCCAGCCAAGAAGATGCCTCGCATCCCCGCGGCGCCCGCCGCCGGCCCCGAGGCCGCCGTCAGCAACTGAGAGCAGCCGGCCGGGCGGCTCAGAGCGATCCAGGTCCGGCAGGCTGGGGACCGTCACGAGTACACAACACTAGAGGTCAGACGTTAGAGCCACGACGGACCATCTCGCCCTCCATCACGGGGAGCAGTGGAGCAGTGGACCGCTCCGCCTCTGGCCCGCCCGGCAGAGCCTCGGTTCCTCACTCTGAGTGGCAAGGACTTAATCGTCTTCAGAGCTCCTCTGTCTCACTTCTCATTTATCTCACCTTCGTTTCTTCATTGTAGAAGAAAAAATACCTTCTGTCAGCCGCAGCGCTGAGTTTTCCACAGTCAGCAGGTGAAAACCTCCTGAGATCCTCTGGCCGTAGTGCTGCTGAGCAGCACGACTCGGGATGAAATCAATGTTTAAAGTTACTTTATACGGGAAATTTCAGTACAGACGGCGTCGGCCCTCCTGTCAGGAGGTGCTTCGTCCTTCAGAATAAATGTAGGGTAATCCTATGGTTTGCTCTTTTGAGTGCTCACACAATGAGCCACAACATTATGACCAGCTGTCTGATGTGTCTGCTAGATCCAGCCTGATCTGTGAGGAAATAATGGAATTTGGATTCTTTTCTTAGATTTTTTACTTCAGATAATGGAAAAAAGCAGATTTTGTTTTTAAGATTATCAGCATTTGCTGTGTGATAACCTAATTTTAAATCCTGTTTAATATGAAGATCTTTGGAGCAGAGTGTCAGTGCGCCCCCCAGTGGACACATCGGGACCAGCAGTGACATGACCGCTACATGGTGGGTTGTGGGTTCAACTCCCCTGCTCTCACCATTCTACCCTGACAGCGTGGTCCTAATGTTCTGGCTGGTTGGTAGCGGTAGGGCTCGGTCCGGTTAGTCGTGCAGGTCGACCCATTTCTCCGGCAGTCGGAGCATTTCAAAGCGTTCTCACCTCCTGTATGGAGCCGTGTCGAACCAGGAGGGACGTCCACATGTCAAACCGCTGCCTGTCATCAGTCTGTCCCGGCTGCAGCCTCCTCCGCTCGTTCACTCGTTCACTCACTCGTTCATACTGAAGCCTTAACGTCAAAGGGCTTTCCTCGGCGGCTCTGCGGGACGTCTGGAGAACAGGTCAGACTTCTTCCAGGGTTCTGGTGAGAACAGGAGCCTTAACGTAGCGGTGTTGGGAGGAGTCCCTGCTGAAGGAGGACGGGTTCAAAGGACTGGGTTCTTCAGAAGCCTTACAGCAAGCGCGTTTGACCCGCAGACCCGTGAGGTGTGTGTGTGTGTTCTCACACCGCCTCTCTCCCTGCTCCACGCTCATGTACAGAACAACCTGTAAGATTATTTATGCTCTGTAGATATGAATGTATTGTCTCATCAGATGAATTTTATCTCAGTTTGTATAAACATGTAGATGCAGAATAAATGAACAGCAAACACTTCGTTTCGTTGTTTCTTCACCTTTACATTCATGACATAACGAATCACCAGAATATTCCACAGATGTGCAAGTCATCAGTTCGCACATCAGTTTTTAGATTTGACTGACACCAGAGTTTGCAGTTTTAGCTAGAAATATCTGCATCTTCTTTAAAAAGTAATTCCCAACAGCATAAAATTGAAAGAAAAGAAAGATTTCACAGAAAAATGCTTCTGATAACGTGACAGAGCGAAATTATTTGTGCTTAACTGAAAAAGTGTCAAGCTGTGAGTGAATGAAGGCATTAGAAATGAAATAGTGTGTACCATGAACTTGAGTATACGTGAAGTAGCTGCATCTGTCCACTCAGAAGACCAGTGTTGCCAGATCCTGTTAGAGTTCCTGTTTTCTTAATTTTTTTATGTACAGCTGTGTCCTCATGACATGTTCTTTATTACGCAAATAGTAGTTTCACGAATTTCTACAGAGGTTGAGGATTCGGCTTTTATCGAGCTAGATGGGATTTATGTTGTATTTGGCCTGAAAACAATGAGTCAGATCTGGCAACCCTGGAGAAGTTTTGACTTGGATTGAGGAACCATGCAGTAATGTTTATGGTGAATTTCTGGCTGTGGCTGGTAGGAAGTGAAGGAGATGGGTTATTACAAACCAATGTTATGAGGAGCAAAGCGGACGGCCGTATCAGCCCGACATTATCATGGTAATGCGCTCATTGAGCTTGAAAGATTAAAGCATTAAAACATCCAACATACCAACATGATGAGCTGTCCAGCAGTGTGAAGATGAGTATGGCGCAGACTGTCAGCAATCGTGATGAGAAACTTTTACGTGGATGATGGCCTCACATCAGTCCCCACAGAAGCAGAAGCAATCGACCTGTTGACAAGAACAAGGGAGATGTTAGCAGTGTCCAATTTGCGCCTTCACAAAATCACTTCCGACAGTGCTGCAGTGATGGCAGCTTTTCCTGCAGAAGATCTCGCCAACGATCTAAAAGACCTTGACTTAGGAACCGAAGCTCTGCCACCACAACGCAGCCTTAGACTGGTCTGGAATCTTCAGACACATTGCATCACCTTTCAAGTGTCTAAACAAGAAAAGAAGCCGTTCACCCGTAGGGACATCCTGTCAACTGTCAACAGTTTGTTTGATCCCCTTGGACTGGTTGCTCCCATCACCATGCAAGGGAAAGCACTGGTCAGAGAAATATCGAGCGGGGATTTCGACTGGGACACCACTCTTCCTGCAGAAAAAGGAGGGCATTTCCCAGGACATTTCCAAAAGGAAATACCCTGGGAAGCAGGGAAGGAATCTCTTTCAGGCCTTGAGGGTTTGAGCATCCCAAGAACTTACTTCCCTGCGTCCCTTGCTTCAGCCCAACATCGGCAGTTGTGTGTCTTCTCTGACGCCTCAGTGATGGCCATTGCAGAGGTCGCCTATTTCTGAGTCATTGATGAGAAAGGCCAGTGCCACGTGGGGTTCGTCATGGGAAAAGCCAAGCTGGCGCCTCAGCCAGCTCACACAGTTCCACGTTTGGAACTGTGTGTGCTGTTTTGGCAGTGGAGATGGTGGACTTGATCCTCAGTGAGATTGATGAGGTTGTAAACGCGGTTGACTTCTACACGAACAGCAGGATCGTCCTTGGATACATTCATAACACCTCCAGAAGGTTCTACATGTATGTGTCTAACCGAGTCAACCGTATCCTCAAGTCTAGTTGCCCAGAACAGTGGAACCACATCACAACTGAAAGTAATCCAGCTGATCACGCCACAAGACCTATGTCAGCAGCAACCCTAAAGAACACCAACTGGTTCTCTGGCCCAGAGTTCCTAAGACAGTTGGAAAAAGAGAAACCCTCACCAGAAGGAGCCTTTGCACTGATTGAGCCAGACGTGGATGAAGAGATCCGGCCTGTGGTTGGAGTGTTCTCTACCAAAACTGCAAAGGGTCAACTTGGAGCAAGCCGTTTCGAACAATTCTCAACCTGGAGGTCAATATTAAGGGCCGTGGGATGACTCATACACACTGTGCGAGCTGCAGCACAAATCTCTCAAGATCACGCTGTTGATGTACTTTGGCAAACAAAGACTGTGGTCATTCGGAGTGCTCAACAGGAAGCCTACAAAGAAGAGATCAGGTGCTTGGAGAAGGGTGGTAAACTCTCAAAACAAAGTCCTCTGAAGAAACTTAATCCCACCATTGACAAAGACGGTTTGCTGAGAATCGGAGGACGTATTTCATCAGCTGATCTCCCTAACTATGAGAAGCACCCAGTGACCATTCCAAAAAACAGTCACATTGCAACTCTCTTGGTAAGGCATTATCATGAGGAGGTAGCTCACCAAGGGCGCCATTTCACAGAGGGTGCCCTCCGGGCTGCAGGGTTGTGGATTGTGTAAAGCAAACATGTGGTTTCCAGAGTGATCCATAAATGCGTGACCTGCAGGAAGCTGAGGGGAAAGTTTATGGAGCAGAAAATGGCCGACCTACCTACCGATAGTCTTGCCAAGGAGCCTCCTTTCACACATGTAGGTCTCGATGCCTTCGGACCCTGGTTGATCACCTCACGCCGAACTAGAGGAGGCCGCGCTGAAAGCAAGCGTTGGGCAGTTCTGTTTACGTGCATGAGTACCCGTGCTGTGCACATTGAGGTAATAGAATCCATGTCCACGTCTTCCTTCATCAATGCTTTGCGAAGATTCTTCGCTGTCCGTGAGCCTGCCAAGCAACTCCGCTCTGACTGCAGCACCAATTATGTCGGAGCCTGCAAGGAGTTAAAGATCTACGCGGAAGACTCCAAGCTCAAGAACTACCTTGCTCGTCAAGGGTGCACCTGGACTTTCAACCCGCCTCACTCTTCCCACATGGGCGGCTCGTGGGAAAGGATGATAGGGATTGCATGCCACATCTTGGACACAATGCTACTACGTGCAGGTGCAGCTCCTCTCACTCATGAGGTATTCACAACATTGATGGCAGAGGTTATGGCCATGATGAACGCCAGACCGTTGGTGCCGGTATCAGTGGATCCTGAAATGCCCACTCTCCTAACACCTGCCATGCTGCTGACTCAAAAGATTTGAATTTGAATTTGAATTTAGTTTATTTAATGCAGGGACAATGTACATTAATACACACTTTAAGAAAAATAAAATGCAAATGTACCCAATTCTAGCTACCAAGCTAATTTCCATTGGTAGTCCCCCAGCTAAAAATATAAAAACAAAACAGGTTAAAGGAAGAAAATACAAGTATTATATACATATATATATATGTATGTATATATATATATATATATATATATATATATATATATATATATATATATATATATATATATATAAAGATCAGTCCTCTGCTACCCCCTCAAGGAGAGTTCGACCAGAAAGATCTGCATAGAAATCAATGGAGACAAGTCCAATTTCTAGCCGACACGTTCTGGAAGCGCTGGCGAATGGAAGACCTGGCAACACTCCAAAAATGCAGAAAGTGGACAGAGGATAAACCAAGCGTTCAAGAGGGAGATGTCGTCCTTCTCAGAGATAATCAGGCCAGACGCAATGAATGGCCTGTCGGAGTCATCCAGAAGACTCTTCCTAGTGCTGATGGGAAAACATGCAAGGTCGAAGTGAGAATCATCAGTCAAGGTGCCATCAAGGTTTTCCTGAGCCCCATCTCAGAAGTTGTTCTCCTTCTGTCAAAAGACACTTAATTGTTTTACGGGGCCCCCAGCATGTTATGTTTTAGTTGACAGTGGTATCACAATGTAATACCAGGTGGGGAGTGTTCTGCCTTTTAATCTTCCTGCAACAGTACCCCCTACTGGTTTTTTAATATTGCTGTCTCCAGCAGTAGCTCCCCTTCAGTGCAGCCTGTGCATCATCTCCCTTTCTATGACAAGTCTGAGTGATTATACGTCTGTAAGTAGCGATTCATTGTTTTGTTGCTGCGTGTTGATGGTGCCTGTTGCAGATGTATGTTACTTTCTGTGGTAGAATTGCCGAATTCTTTGCTAGTTAGCTCTAGCTATGTAGCTTATTCTGTTAGCCTTTAGCATGATGTGTAGTACACTGATTGTGACGTTAGCTTATTGCTGTGAGCTAATACTGAGTTAGTTCTGTTCTCTTACATGATGTACACATGCACTTTGAGTCCCACCGAGCATTTTTCAGTCTAAATGACGTCTAAATGATGTCTAAATGTTTCTTTGACATCTAGTCTGAAATTGGTCCACCAGCGGTCTAAAAATTAAAGTTTTTTAGCGGTCTAACATAGACGTCTTTTAGACATCTAAGCATTAGCCATCTTTTAGCCGTCTACGTCTGTACGCCTCGTCTCATCTTAGACGTTTAAATAACCACTAATATATGTCTATTTGTAGACGTCAGACTTTCATTTATATACCAAATGTATATGCCTCTTTTGATCTTAGACGTTTAAATAACCGCTAATGAACATCTATTTATAGGCGTAAATTTAGACGTTTACTACAAGTTTACTTTTGTACCAAATTTAAACCCCTTACAGAAACCACTCGTCTTATTACGTCTATTGAACGTATTATTAGGATATTCTAATAAAAATGCAGCCACTGCAATTTTTTAATTATTCACCACAAACCTATATTTAAAAATAATTTTAATCTTATCTCCTTTTTAAACCATTAGTACTGTAATCTAAACCAATATCTTTTGAATAAAATTCAAAAATATGAATGTCCAAAAAATATTTTTAATTTCTTTAGACCACTTGAAAAGAGAAGCACAAACTCTAATACAAACTACCTACATAAAATATTTAAAGTTTTTTTTTTTTTAAATGTAACCCACTTCAGGGTATGTACATATCACATACGAGGTTCGCAGGAGCCGAGTGAAACGATAACCACTGGACACAGAGGCAGAATGATTTGAAACTCTTTAGTTCCACAAAGATCTTAACAATACAAAACACAGTAACATTACAACCTTGGGCCCATAAACTAAGAAATAAAATAAAATAAATGTCCAAATGGGAGTGTTCCTCGGTGGTTTGGATCCAAAAGTCAAAGCCAAAAGTCAAAAGTCAAGATTCAAGGACATCCAAGGAAGGCTTTCGTTGGTGCCGGTCAGTTGGACTGACACAAATCCTACCACTGAATCCGTTAAGTGGTGTGGCGAAATTAAAAGTTCTGCTTGAAGCACCGAAGGTGGACTGGGAGCTCGCCATCAGCTGGATCGCTCATCAGCTTTGTCAGACACAAAAGCTGAAGCTTCACTCTTTCCAAGCATCACAATAGAACCTGACCTGTATTTAGAAAACAGGTTTACAATTCAATTCAATGCATAGAACCTCTTCAAATCATCACCTAAATGTTCAATTCAAGGTGGTTGTACAACACTGACAATCTTTATCAAACAGGAATCAAAATACTATGGGTTACATGCTGAAAACCATAATTAATCTTAACAATTAAGAGTTTATCATGTCAAAATGTATTTAAATCAATTTGAATTAAAAGGAATAATGTTTTAAAGATTTCATTCAACCAATGAATTCTTACTTCTACATGAAGGCATAACATGTGCTTCCTCATGTGTTTCTCTGCTTTTCTAGTTTTTTTAACATCAGAGAAGAGATTTTCACTGAAATACATAAGTTCTCATAACCTAAGTAACTTAAATTACAGCTTTGCTGCTTCTAAGCAACTTAAATGAACTTAAAATGACTTCTTGTACACCTTCTGAAGACATTTTAACTTCCCATCACATGTGCAAAAGATGAGGCATTTCACAAAGTAAAACTCTCATAATGTGCTCATTCCAGTCAAATTTCACCATCAATCCATTAATATAAATGCTTTAAAGTGCAAAACATGAATCAAAAACAACTTAAAATGTACAAAACACCCTTAATTGAAACAGCATGGTCACCTCATGACATCTCCACATACACACACATTGCAACAGGTGGCGACTAGCTTAACAATGGTTTTTTCAGGAGAAATGCGGCCGGAAAGTGCTTCAACGACGGTTTTTCCTCTCTCTGAAACGGAATTTTCGGAGCATGGTATCAACAACTTCATTTCTCAGTTTGACTGCGACATTGTACAGTTTTCATACCTTTTTTCCCGTTTTTCTCTCTCACACGGAAGTGAAGACGCGTGCTCCGTCTGTGCAATAGTGAGGTTAAGCTGCTTCACTAGATACAATAAATACAAAACACTTATAAACATAAAGAAATAATTAAATAATGACTGAAAATTAATGGATTGTATTTATTAACCCTTCTGGAGGTGGGTTACATAAACATTGCAGTGAAAAAAAATAGAACAAATTGTAAATCCAAAATTAAAACCATAACAATAACAACATTAACTTTTTTTTTTTTTTTAGATTTTTTTTTGTTTGTTTTATTGCTGCAAAACAATGGAGTCCCATGGCTGAGCGGATTTGGTCGTCTGTAGCCTCCTCAAAATTCTTCCGAATTGCTTCTGCAAACAAAGCAATAGAACAAATGAAGAAAAACTGCAAATGTGGCTACCTATTGTATTATGTATTATGGTGTATTATGTGTATTATGTTGTGTTATGTTGTATTGGCAACTGAATATATCTCGTCTTCAACGTTAAACACTAAAATGTTTGGAAAATAGCCAAAACAGAAGCTTTTAACCTCAATTCCTACTGAGAGAGCAGCCCTTAATTACTGAACGACCAGTTAGCGCTGACTAGCTGATGCTGTTGGGCCCAGCTTGTAACACGGCAGCCAGGACCAGGTCTACGCAGGGGCAAAAGGGGGCCTGGTCCCCTCAAATAAATGTTGTGCCCCTTCAAACTAAATCGGCCAAATATAATAGCACGAGCACCGCACCATCCTCGCTCCGACGTTACATGCGGAGCCCCCCCATCAATGGAATGGAATTCATCAATGAATAAAGACCCACTGTTAATCTTTACCAAAATGGTGGGTTTGGGTATTTCAGCACCATGGACAGTGCCGAGGATTTTTAATGATACTGCGATCAACTGATACTCTGCACCACAATGGTGGGTTGGCTATTTCAGCACCATGGACAGCGTCTTGGATTTATCTGTAAACAGAGACTTGATATTAATCTTTACCACAACACTCAATTGGCTATATCTGGACCATGGACAGCGAATTGGATTTCCTCAAAGAATAGAGACTCACTTTTGATCTTAAACAAAACAGTAGATTGGCTATTTCAGAACCATGGACAGTGCCTTGGAGTCATCATGAAAGAGTGACCCACAAACATTCTGCACCACAACAGTGGATTAGCTATTTCAGCATCATGGACAGTGCCTTGGATTTTCACGGATACAGTGACCAACTGATACTCTGTACTACAATGGTGGATTGGCTATTTCAGCACCACGGGAAGTGCCTTGGATTTGTCTGTACACAGTGACTTAATATTTATCTTTACCACAACAGTCAATTGGCTATATCAACAGTTGTTGTGACAGCGCATGCTGGCCGAGCGAGTCCAAGCGGTGACGGTCGGTGTGGTGCTCACACGGAGTGTCGGAGCTGCGCAGAGTGGTGCTCACTCGGAACACGGAGCGTAGGAGCGCCCGGGGGGCTTGTGGGTTTTTATAACCCACCAACCCTACGTAAATTACGCCTGTGTACTACGCTAAATGATCTAACCAACTAACTCTAATGCTAAAATGATGCTAATGCCAAAACAATGCTAATCTGCTAATCGCTGTGAAAAAGATCGGTCGCTCTGGTCCGACTCCAACTCGTAGGGGAGGCATCGTTTATATAGGGCTGTACTCGATGACGTACGATGGATGCAGGGGCGTGGGTAATACGTACGTTGGATGCCATCCCACTGAGCAATTGATGCCTAGTAGACACCTAGTTTTTTTTCGACCTAATTTCAACCGTCTAGATTCCGTCTCTTTTTAGACGGAATTTAGACGCTGCAGTTTAATCAATTATTCTAGAATTATTTATTTAAAAAAACAACTGTAAGGTGCATAGCTAATCTCCAAATACTGAACTAATATAATTATGATAGCCGTTGAGCGATATACAGTATAGTATAAATGTAGCCGAGATTTAGACGTCTAAATCTCTACCGCATTTCAATGTCTAGATATAGACCGAATCTAGACAACTGAATTTAATCTATTATTTAAAAGTTGTTTATTTAAAACAATAACTGTATGTTGCAGAACTGATCTTCAAATACTGAACTGATATAATTCTGATAGCCATCGAGCGATATACAGCATAGTATAAATATAGCCGAGATTTGGACGTCTAAATCTCTACTGCATTTCAACTTCTAGATATAGACCAAATCTAGTCAACTGAATTTAATCCATCATTCAGTAGTTGTGTATTTAAAACAATAACTACACGTTGCAAAACTGATCTCTAAATATTGGATTGAGAACATTTTAATTGCCATAATTGTTATAAGGTATAGTTTAGATGTAGACGTCTAATATCCCACATTTCAGAGTCGATAATTACACCATTTTACATCTTCGGAATACAAATCAAACAAAAATCTGATGGAAGAGCCAGCTCTTTGAAGTGCACAGCTTTCACAGTAGAGTGATCGGTGTTTTCGCGTTATTCTATCAAAATGTATGAAACCTCCCCAAAACCTTCGGTAAATCTGAAAGCCCAGATCCTGCTGAACACTCGACAACGAAGTTTGAGGCTGAAATTCCCTTAGATTATTAGATGTTGATTGTGTTTTCTCAGCCTCTGTAACGCTGACTGCCGCCATGTTGCTTTCGTTATTGACAAAAACCTCATTGGTGTACTACGCTCACGTGACGCACCGTGCAACCACTTCTGGGAAAACATTATTCCGCTCAGAGAGAAGTAGTCCATGATAAAACTTAACTACTTTACAGTCTTATGGAGATTGTACGACCATAACCTGAAAACAGCTTCAACTTGTGCCTGTGGACTGCGCTTCTTCCAACTGTGAAATCCTTGTGCACGCGTGCTCCACTGTACTGAAACAACGGCGGAAAAGTTGGTCGAAGAAGTGCTGTTTCAGGCATACAGAGGTGGGTGTCGAAGCAAATACTATAGAAAATTGTTTATTTTTGCAATGTTTGGTCCTTTTACCGTCATTGATTAATTTAGCATTTGCTTGCATGTTGTGTTAGTTGCTAGCAGGCGGGCTGCCGTGTCACAAGCTGGGCCCAACAGCATCGGCTAGTCAGTGCTAACTTGTCGTTCAGTAATTAAGGGCTGCTCTCTCTGTAGGAATTGAGGTTAAAAGCTTCTGCTTCGGCTATTTTCAAAACATTTTAGTGTTTAACTTCGAAGACGAGATATATTCAGTTGCCAATACTTGACCATAATACATAATACAATAGGCAGCCACATTTGCAGTTTTTCTTCATTTCTTCTATTGCTTTGTTTGCAGAAGCAATTCGGAAGAATTTTAAGGAGGCTACAGACGACCAAATCCACTCGGCCATGGGATTCTATTTCAAACAGGCCCCAGCTCAGACTGGTGGAGGGGGTTACAGGAGACCCAGGACACCAGTGGTGTAGTTTTATTTTAAAGGTTTGTTTTGCAGCAATAAAACAAACAAACAAAAAAATCTAAAAAAAAAAAAAAAAAAAAAAATGTTGATGATGATGTTGTTGTTATTGTTATGGTTTTAATTTTGTATTTACAACTTGTTCTATTTTTTCACTGCAATGTTTATGTGACCCACCTCCAGAAGGGTTAATAAATACAATCTATTAATTTGCAGTCATTATTTAATTATTTCCTTATGTTTATAAATGTTTTGTATTTTACTTAGAAAAACCTGAAGTTTATTTTGAAGACCGGAAGTAGTAGGCCGCTCGTGAAGCAGCTTAACCTCACTAATGCACAGACGGAGCACGCGACTTCACTTCCGCGTAAGAGAGAAACACGGGAAAAAAGGTATGAAAACTGTACAATTTCACTGTCAAACTGAGGAATGAAGTAGTTGTTGATACCATGCTCTGAAAACTCCGTTTCAGAGAGAGGAAAAACCGTCGTTGAAGCACTTTCCGGCCGCGCTTCTCCTGAAAAAACCATTGTTAAGCTAGTCGCCACCTGTTGCAATGTGTGTGTGTGTGGAGATGTCATGAGGTGACCATGCTGATTCAATTAAGGGTGTTTTGTACATTTTAAGTTGTTTTTGATTCATGTTTTGCACTTTAAAGCATTTATATTAATGGATTGATGGTGAAATTTGACTGGAATGAGCACATTATGAGAGTTTTACTTTGTGAAATGCCTCATCTTTTGCACATGTGATGGGAAGTTAAAATGTGTTCAGAAGGTGTACAAGAAGTCATTTTAAGTTCATTTAAGTTGCTTAGAAGCAGCAAAGCTGTAATTTAAGTTACTTAGGTTATGAGAACTTATGTATTTAAGTGAAAATCTCTTCTCTGATGTTAAAAAAACTAGAAAATCAGAGAAACACATGAGGAAGCACATGTTATGCCTTCATGTAGAAGTAAGAATTCATTGGTTGAATGAAAACTTTAAAACATTATTCCTTTTAATTCAAATTGATTTAAATACATTTTGACATGATAAACTCTTAATTGTTAAGATTAATTATGGTTTTCAGCATGTAACCCATAGTATTTTGATTCCTGTTTGATAAAGATATATCAGTGTTGTACAACCACCTTGAATTGAACATTTAGGTGATCATTTGAAGAGGTTCTATGCATTGAATTGGATTGTAAACCTGTTTTCTAAATACAGGTCAGGTTCTATAGACCTTTCCGAATATCCGGGCATTTCCGAGGTTACCCACAATGCAACGCACTTTACTCGGTGAAAACAAGCCTTAGCGGTAGCTTTGTGACAGCTGTAAACGTTTTCTAGAAATCATGCCGAAAAGTTTTTGTGCGGTTAGATGTTCCAGCCACAACATGAAGGAGAAGGCATTGTCTTTCCACATCTTCCCCATGGACCCCGATCGTCGGAGAAAGTAGTTAAACGCCATGAAGAGTAGGAAGAGAGTGGAACCGGACGACTCGGAATGGACGCCAGCAGCCCTCTGTGGTGAACACTTCTTAAGTGGTAAGAATCGTTTTTGAGAAAGATAAAGCCTGTTGTTTTGTTTCCAGCATGTTTTTGATTTAGCGCCAGCGCTGTGTTGTCGGTTTACTAAGTTATTAATACCATAACGCCGTCATCGGGGGTGAGTACCTTGGCACAACACCTGTTTAGATAAATGCCAGTGGCGTCGGAGGACTGAAAACTGGCGAACGAGTGGTGTTTTTTTTTCAAACAAATAACTTTAGGTGGGTGTATTTTAGTGTCTGCGTTTTACAGCACACATTCTATTATGACGTTGATATCGGGAACCTCCTTCATAACGGGTAAACTAAACGGCGAGTGCGAGATGCGTCACTCTTATCTTCAAATTCTCAGATGCAAATGACTTGAAAACTGCACAAGAAGTTATCGCTATCAACCATATCTAAATACAGCTCCCGACACCTTTTCATCTTCTTTTCTACGTTGTGCTGCTGTAACCCTGCAGTTTCCCCCTGCGGGACAAATAAAGGACTTTCAATTTAATTCAATTCAATGTGGAGTTATGAATAACACATCAGTCTGACTGTAGGAACTATGCATTATCATCTAGCCTTATTTATTCATTTTCTTTCTGTTTTCAGGGAGACCCAGCAAAGATCCTACACATCACTCCATTCCCTCCATCTTCAAGCAGAACCAAACTGACCCCAAGTCATCAGAGTCAAAACGCCGGAGATTTGCTGCTGCCAGAAGAGAAAATATCTCATCCCAACACCAAGTCTGTCCAAATTTGTCCGTAATTAAAACTTTGACTGATGAGGTAGATGAACTTGATCTTAGCAGGATTGACAACATACTGATTTCCTGTGCAGCTTTTGTCAACCAAGGTGACAGCATTGTGTACCAGGAGTAAAAAACACATTGGTGCAACATTGTGCTGAAGAATTTACATCATTTAGGTTATTTGGGGAGGCATTCCAGTCTGTTGAAAATGGTTTTTTTTTAATGTCATTATAATAAAACGGAAAACTTGAAAATGTCTCTCTCTTTATTTACACAGCACATCACAACATGGCTAGTTAAACTGACACAAACATGAATAATGACAAAAAATGACTTCCTGTGTAAAGCTTTTATCTGTCATGAGCACATGCACGCTGGCAGTGAGATGTGGTTGAACCACTTACAAGGCTGTGTACACATATTTGATGTGATGTGTGATTTGATGTGTCTCTCTGTGACGGTTTCACGTTGGCATGTAACGTGGATGTGGCAAGATAAGACGTTCTCCACCCTTCCAGATTGGAAGTACTGGTAGGCTTCCAGACTCTTCTTGTTGTTCATGCTGTCCCTGGTGAACTTTCCTGAAACAAACAAAACAACACACAGCATGTAAAATACTACTTCTCTCAAAAGGCTTACATTAAGTACGTCAAAGGTACACTCCAGCTAATGGTTTTAACTTGCATGTGTATTATAAAAGAACTTACCTGGTGTGAATGAGATAGGTGTACAGGTCCCCATACATCCATTATCTGGTCATTTCGTGGGGTCGTTACTCCAAGCGCCTGTCGGCAGTTTGTATGGACATTCATCTGAAGTTACACCTATCAAGTCCAATTTCTGTTTGTAGCGGACTTTAGCCTCTCTGGGCAGGTTGCTGTAATACTCATACGTCATTCCGCTACTGTTTTAAAGAAAAAAAATGCACAAAAAAGCCAAAACCGCTCTGAGTCCGATGTGTTTTCTCACTGACGACAGTCTTGTTTTCACCGACGCAAGCCGCCATTTTGGATTGTGACGCGATTGTGACGTGAGCTCGGAAAGGTCTATTGTGATGCTTGGAAAGAGTGAAGCTTCAGCTTTTCGTGTCTGACAAAGCTGATGAGCGAGCCAACTGATGGCGAGCTCCCAGTCCACCTTCGGTGCTTCAAGCAGAACTTTTATTTCCGCCACACCACTTAACGGATTCAGTGGTAGGATTTGTGTCAGTCCAACTGACCGGCACCAACGAAAGCCTTCCTTCGATATCCTTGAATCTTGACTTTTGACTTTGACTTTTGGATTCAAACCACCGAGGAACACTCCCATTTGGACATTTATTTATTTATTTATTTTTTCTTAGTTTATGGGCCCAAGGTTGTAATGTTATTGTGTTTTGTATTGTTAAGATCTTTGTGGAAGGAAAGAGTTTCAAATCATTCTGCCTCTGTGGCCAGTGGTTATTGTTTGACTCGGCTCCTACGAACCTCGTATGTGACGTGTACATACCCTGAAGTGCGTTTGTAACCTGTGTCACCTGACAGCCCATGAACGCACCACGCACTGATTGGCCCAGGCCACTAGAGGGCACTAAACAAATATGGCCGAGCCGAGGCCACTTCCGGTTTCTCCGGCTGTGACTGTGGGCTGCAGCAGCTAACCCTCCTCTCGTGAGAAATTGCCCTCGCTGCGGTGAAATAGAGCTAAAAGCGCTGAAATCAGAAATCATACCTGCTAATGGTGAGTTACTCCGCTCCTCCTGTGTGCCACCGCTTCCAAATATTCAACTTTAAGTAAGCATTTGACTGCAATCGGCACTCGTGGGTAACGTAGCCTTGCCTTCTTATGCTAACAGAGACACGACCCACTCCTGCCTCAAATCCACTTCATTCTGTGCCGTACAAACTACAACATCCGACGGTGAGTCACCAAAACAGTACAATCACTTGAACCCTTCCCATAAAATAGAGGATATCATCTAATGTGTTTAATTTGATTTAATTTCGGCACTTCCGGGTTAGCGCTGGACCGGTTCCGAGTGTGTTTTCTTTTTTTTGTTGAGTCTCTGTACCTGCAGTAACGACACCATACTATGTGATGTGACGGCCGTTTGCCGTTATCTCTTTTTGATATTTCTTGGGTTGCATTTTTTAATTGTAGCCTTAGGCTCAATACAGTGCCATTGATACAGATTGTGAAGTTAATGTAATACAACTGATTTATTTATAGATATTGATTTAAATGGCCCTTTTATTTATGAAGAAATGATTTGTTACTAGTAACTGAACTTTGATGCTGATTGTGTTTTTTGTTTTGCATCTCCTCTCTCTGGCCTTCATTTTAGGTCAGGTTTTTTTTCCCCCTCCTACCAAAAGAACATTGAAAAAGATTCCTCCCCTGGGAGGTGGCGAGCTGCCCGAGCCTGGTAGGATCTTCTTTTCCTTCCTCAATTTGCCTGGATTATAAACCCGAACTAAACTCTGCGAACACACCAAGGATCGTGTAAGCTGAACTGAACTTTGCAGACCAATTAAGGATAGCATGAACTGAAATAAACTTTCCAAACCAACCAAGGATTATATGGACACCTGAACTGTGCATAAGGTTGAAGGTTTTTTTTCTCCCTTTGGGGTTTTTTTCCCCCCATCTGTGTATGTTCTGTTGTGTTGGGCCCTTTGTTGTTTATTATTGTTTGTTTGTCAATACATCTTTCAAAATCAATTTCTGTTTCCATTGGTTTTCATTCACATACCGAGCTCCTATAGCGAACCTGGTTTCTTTTGTTAAGTCAGATACACCCCTCCATCGCATTAACTCAGCCCTAACGTTTATTTACTGTAATTCCATTGTTGCACCCCCTGATAAGCGTTACAGGTTACATTTTAAAAAAAAAACTTTTTTAAATATTTTATGTAGGTAGTTTGTATTGGAGTTTGTGCTTCTCTTTTCAAGTGGGCTAAAGAAATTAAAAATATTTTTTGGACATTCATATTTTTGAATTTTATTTAAAAGGTATTGGTTTAGATTACAGTACTAATGGTTAAAAAAGGAGCTCAGATTAAAAAAATGTTAAAATACAGGTTTGTGGTGAATAATTAAAAAATTGCAATGACTGCATTTTTATTAGAATATCCTAATACATTCGATAGACGTCTATAAGACTAGTGGTTTCTGTAAGGGGTTTAAATTTGGTACAAAATAAACGTCTAGCAAACGTCTAAATTTGTACGTCGATAAATAGACGTTCATTAGCGGTTATTTAAACGTCTTAAGATCAGAAGAGGCGTATAAATTTGGTATATAAATGAACGTCTAATAAACGTCTTAAGTTTAGACGTCTACAAATAGACGTATATTAGTGGTTATTTAAACGTCTAAGATGAGACGAGACGTACAGACATAGAGGGCTAAAAGACGGCTAATGCTTAAACGTCTAAAAGACGTCTAGCTTAGACCGATAAAAAACTTTAATTTTTAGACCGCTGGTGGACCAATTTTAGACTAGACGTCAAAGAAACATGCAGACATCATTTAGACCGAAAAATGCTCGGTGGGGTAGTTTATCACAAAACCATATATTATTACTGAATGGAATTCTCTCCATAAAAATACAGCTCAGTAAAGAGTTTTTTGTGGACGTGGACCGGGATCTCCACGCGCTCATACTCGGACCCCTTCTGCGCCTGCACGGACTGGAAGCAGGTGTACAGCACGCGGCCCGTCTTCGCGTTCTTGTCCTCGATGAAGCAGGAGAAGATGAGGCCCACGAAGCACTGGTCCAGCATCTGGTACATGGCCTGCGTGCGCAAATAATATACAACAAAAGAAAAGATGAGTAGAAAAAGCTGAAGGTGGGAGCATACATATTAAATGAGTAAATTTCTGGAGATCTGACTGCTGATGATCTGCGCATTCTTCCAGTCCTTAAAGCGACACTAAGGAACTTTTCAACGTTAATAAAACATTTTAATACCTTTAGTGATGATACATCCACTTACAACTAGTTGAATGACCCTCTGTCATGGCCTGAGAGCGTCAGTATTGCTTTCACTTGGACTAAGCAATTGTGAGGAGGGTGGTAGGAACCCTGCACACTAAAAAACTCCAAATGTGCGGACTGCTTTACGGCATGCGTCACATCATGATATAATTCAATTTTTCAATTCAATTCAGCTTTATTTATGAAGTGCCAATTACAACATGGTTGTTTCTAGACACTTTTACAGAGAAACCCAACAGATCCACATGAGCAAGCATAAGCAACTATAACATTGTTTAGCCACCATTACATTCATTACCTCGTCGCTATCCGTCCTTCACACAGCCACTGGAAACAAATGTCGGCGAGTTCAGTCCGACAGCATGCCACCAGGAGCAGCATTTTACGACGCCACGCGCTAGTCCTCATGGGAACTGTAGTATTTGTTCAGGCAAAACACTACCGCTTTTGTACACTGGCACCGCCAAAATCAACAAAAACTGAAAGTTCCTTAGTGTTGGTTTAAGTGTCTTCAGGGAGCTATAATACAATTTGAAATCATTCAGAAAACATAAGAAAACAGGGGTACTTCCTCTCCATTTGCAGCAGTGAATGTGATATTTAGCTAGAAGGAGAATGTTTACAATACTAGATGACGAAGAGTCCAAATCATTTCAGTCCAAACTGAAACGCTAGGTCCTGCTTTGGCCAAAGCCATGACTACAATCACTGAGAACATCTCAGAGATGATGGAAACAAAGTTTGACTCCTTTCTTCAAAATATTGGAGATATCATAAAAGAGCTTCAGGATGTATCCAAGCGTGTGGATGAGGCTGAGCAACGCATTTCAGCAGTAGAGGACACCAACATGGAGACGGAGCAGCGTGTTTCATACCTGGAAAAAACCGTAGCCTCACTGCAGGAACGACTGGATGATCAAGAGGATCGAGGTAGACGAAAAAACCTCAGAATTGTGGGCTTGCTAGAATCCTCGGAGGGCACGTCAGTGCTGAGCTTCATGGAATCATGGATCCCCAAAGTCCTGGCGCTCCCCACCAAGGCTGGGAAAATAAAGCTGGAAAGAGCGCACCGAATGGCGGGACCTGCATTGAGAGGAGCCGGATCCCGACCATCTTATCCACGGGTCATGATTGTGAAATTCCATAATTTTGGCGACCGGGCTCGAGTGCTTGAGGCAGCTAGGAGGGCGAAAAAGGTCCAGCTCGAGGGGAGCTGAATCTTCTTTTTCCAGGACTTCTCCAGTGGAACTCAGAGGAAACGTCGAGCTTTTGACGAGGCCAGGAAGAAGCTTCAATCAATGGGAATACACAGCTACGGCCTGAGCTATCCAGCTACCTTGAGGATCACCATAAACAACGCTACAAAGTCGTTTAACAAGCCGGAGGATGCAATGGCATTCATTAACAAACTGGGAGAAAAGGATAACACGGCTGACAGCTAAGCGTGAGTAGCTGAAACCTGATCTGACTCAAATGTTCTGTGTAGAACGCTAAACTAACACTGCTGCGGCATCTGAAGCTGGAGTGAATAATTACTGGCCGAAGGCCAGGAGACTGAAGGTACTGTTTCCGGCAGCTGACTTTCACAACTGTTTATGTTGCTTAACAGTTCAATGTGTGGAATTAATTTTTTAGTTTTTTCCCCTCCCTCCTTTTTTTTTTTCCGCCAATATTCGCTACTGGTACAGACTGTGACATGTCATGTTACCGAGTTCATCTCTGAGGCGAGTTTTCCTTTTTTTTTTTTTTTTTTTTTTTTTAAATATAGGGTTTAGGGGTTTTCAAGATGGCGGCGTAGGAGACGGTCACGTTCGGGAGAGCTGCTAGGCTAAATCGCTGATTCTTTCCACTTTATCCTGAAAAATAGTGCTCCGACCTTTCCATGGTTCACTAACCTAACATGAACATTGACAGTTACTTTTTGAGACAGTCCGACGGAATGCCACGCAAGAAAAACCGGTAACGCTTCCTTTTACAGTACGGTAATTACCATGTATTAATGTGGTAATTGCAGGGTAAGTACCATGTAATAAGGAGAAGTTACTGTAAAATTACCATGTAATTACAGGGTAACTATGTTGCTAATTACCTAGTACTTTTAGAGTAATTACCAAGCCAATTCTAGGCAAATACCAAGTAACTACCTGGTAGTAAGTATTAATTACTGGGTAATTATAATGTATATAGCAACTATGTTGTTAATTGTCAAGTACTTACTAAGTAATTGCTAAGTAATTACCATGTAATCATTGGGAAATGTAGACTTTTTACTAGGTATTACTAGGTACTGCTAGGTGTGTACGCTATGTATTTCCCTATTAGTCAAGTGTTTTTTACTACTTACCTGGTAACTTCTTAGTATTTCCCAGTAACTACAACATTTACCTGGTAATTATGGTTGAACTGTAGACTACTGCAAAAGGAAGTGAGGCCTGTTTCCACACTATTACCTGGTAACTACTTATTCGTTACCCAGGAACTGCAAAAATACCTACCTCGAAATTACATAGTTATTAAAGTGGATTTGTACTGTAAAAGGAAGTGAGGTCTGTTTCCATGTTATTACCTGGTAATTACTCATTTATTACCCAGTAAATAGAAAAATATTTACCTGGAAATTACATAGTTATTAAAGTGGATTTGTACTGTAAAAGGAAGTGAGGTCTGTTTCCATGTTATTACCTGGTAATTACTCAGTATTTAGCCTGTTACTCGGAAACCTTCACATTACCCCACAAACTTGCACCAAAAATGCATCAAACCCCATCAGTGTCTGTGATCCAGTCTCTGAACAGCACACTGTATCTGTCAGGAGATCAGAGTTTCCATCAAAACCACCATCACCAGCCATCACATTACATTAAGATGAACACATTATTATTACACTTCCTCACTCCAAACACCTCACTGTGACAGACATGCAAAAACAAGAGAGCTGCCAAAGATAAACATTTTAATCAAATGGAGTTCAACTTCTTAGAAAACAATTTACAAAACAGTGCACATTTTTAGCAGTCAGGCACCTTTTTTTTTTTAAGAAACAGAACAGATTTCTTTTGCAAAAAACAAAATACAAATAACAGTGATAAACAATCACTATAAATCAACATTAATAAGCACACTGCTCCAGTCTTGTGAATTCACATCATGTGTTTTCTGCAGACCCGTCTGGTCTACAGGAACCCTTGATCTCCATCATTCCGAATACCCAGGACCGCCGTCGCCAGGTGTTGTCACGTTGTCCACGTCCAGACTTGTACCTCCCTCAGCGTGATGGAAACGAGGACAGCACAACTCTTCCTTCTTAATGCTCAGGGTTTATTCACTTTAACACCCAAACCCCAAACGTGAGAGCTGAAAACATACAAATATACATATTAATAAACAGAAACTTACACAATAAACAAATATACACATTGCACAAAACACAAATATCTTTAAACCTTCAAATATGCACATGAAACCGACATTACAACCGAAACATTCACCCAAGCCTGAACCACAGCCACCCAGCACCCAGCTGCAGAGCCACCACACTGCCACCACGATAATGATCAATAAAACTCCAAGAAAAATGAAAATATACACACCTCACTGGCTGCTTCACATTGTAAAGGAGGTAAGCCGTTTGTTTTTGCTCTTTTCACGAAGTTTTTTGTTCTTATTTTCTCTCTCCACGTTTATCTATGCATCACTTAATGTGGTCCCACCTGGAACGTTCCGCCGTAAACACGCTTTCTCTCATTAGAGTAGGAACCGAAATTGAATTAAATATAAATATCACCATATCACCAAGTGTCTGCAGACGTCCTGCCATAAATAAGCTTTCTCTCAGTCGAGGTAGAACCGAAATTTAATTAAATATAAATATCACCGAGTGGCGGAACTAACCCTCTGCAGACGTTCCGGACCACATTAAGTGGTGCACACAAACGTGGAGAGAGAGAAAACGCTCCAAAAAGTATGTAAAAAGAGCAAAAACAAACGGCTTACAATGTGATGCAGCCAGTGAGGTGTGTATATTTCCGTGTTGCTTGGTGTTTTATTGATCATTCTAGCGGTGGTAGTAGCTGGTGCTGGGTGGCTGTGGTTCAGGCTTGGGTGAATGTTTTGGTTGTAATGTCGGTTTCATGTGTATGTTTGAAGGTTTAAAGATATTTGTGTTTTGTGCAATGTGTATATTTCTTTATTGTGTAAGTTTCTGTTTATTAATATGTATATTTGTATGTTTTCAGCTCTCACGTTTGGGGTTTGGGTGTTACAGTGAATAAACCCTGAGCATTAAGAAGGAACAGTTGTGCTGTCCTCGTCTTCATCTCGCCGAGGGAGGTACAAGTCTGGACGTGGACAACGTGACAACACCTGGCGACGGCGGTCCTGGGTATTCGGAATGATGGAGATCAAGGGTTCCTGTAGACCAGACGGGTCTGCAGAAAACACATGATGTGAATTCACAAGACTGGAGCAGTGTGCTTATTAATGTTGATTTATAGTGATTGTTTATCACTGTTATTTGTATTTTGTTTTTTGCAAAAGAAGTCTGTTCTGTTTCTTAAAAAAAAAAAAAAGGTGCCTGACTGCTAAAAATGTGCACTTGCACTGTTTTGTAAATTGTTTTCTAAGAAGTTGAACTCCATTTGATTAAAATGTTTATCTTTGGCAGCTCTCTTGTTTTTGCATGTCTGTCACAGTGGGGTGTTTGGAGTGAGGAAGTGTAATAATAATGCGTTCATCTTAATGTAATGTGATGGCTGGTGATGGTGGTTTTGATGGAAACTCTGATCCCCTGACAGATACAGTGTGCTGTTCAGAGACTGTATCACAGACACTGATGGGCTTTGATGCATTTTTGGTGCAAGTTTGTGGGGTAATGTGAAAGTTTCCGAGTAACAGGCTAAATACTGAGTAATTACCAGGTAATAACATGGAAACAGACCTCACTTCCTTTTACAGTACAAATCCACTTTAATAACTATGTAATTTCCAGGTAAATATTTTTCTATTTACTGGGTAATAAATGAGTAATTACCAGGTAATAACATGGAAACAGACCTCACTTCCTTTTACAGTACAAATCCACTTTAATAACTATATAATTTCCAGGTAAATATTTTTCTATTTACTAGGTAACAAATAAGCAATTACCAGGTAATAACATGGAAACAGACCTCACTTCCTTTTACAGTACAAATCCACTTTAATAACTATGTAATTTCGAGGTAGGTATTTTTGCAGTTCCTGGGTAACGAATAAGTAGTTACCAGGTAATAGTGTGGAAACAGGCCTCACTTCCTTTTGCAGTAGTCTACAGTTCAACCGTAATTACCAGGTAAATGTTGTAGTTACTGGGAAATACTAAGAAGTTACCAGGTAAGTAGTAAAAAACACTTGACTAATAGGGAAATACATAGCGTACACACCTAGCAGTACCTAGTAATACCTAGTAAAAAGTCTACATTTCCCAATGATTACATGGTAATTACTTAGCAATTACTTAGTAAGTACTTGGCAATTACCGACATAGTTGCTATATACATTATAATTACCCAGTAATTAATACTTACTACCAGGTAGTTACTTGGTATTTGCCTGGAATTGGCTTGGTAATTACTCTAAAAGTACTAGGTAATTAGCAACATAGTTACCCTGTAATTACATGGTAATTTTACAGTAACTTCTCCTTATTACATGGTACTTACCCTGCAATTACCACGTTAATACATGGTAATTACCGTACTGTAAAAGGAAGCGTTACCGAAAAACCAAGTACCTGAGGAGGGGGAGTCAAGCCAGCAGGCTAGCGAGACAAATACGGGTGTTAGCATTACAGCTAACACCGGAGCAGACGCTAGCCTATTAGCACTTTGCGAAGCGGTGGGTGAAATAACGGCTAACATCTCCAAAGTTATTGATGAAAAGCTAAGTCCACTGTCGGAGCTCTTAATGAAGCATTGAGAAGAGCCAGACAGCCACGATAAGCGCATAACTGAGGCTGAACAGAGAATTTCAGCGTTGGAGGATACCACAGACCCGGTCACAGGAAAGCTGGAAGCGCTGGAGAAGAAGGTAATGGAATTGAGTGAGCGAGCCGACGACTTGGAAAACAGAGGGCGACGTAAGAATATCCGCATTGTCGGTCTCACAGAAGGGGTCGAAGGAAAAGACCGAACTCAGTTCTTCGAGACTTGGCTCCCAAAAATCCTCAACATTCAGACGAAGTCCGGCCGAGTGAAGTTAGAGAGAGCACATCGTACGCTGGCTCCAAAGCCCCCTCCCACCCCGAGACCGCGGCTGGTGCTGGTGAGGTTCCACAATTACCAAGATAAGCAGCGGGTAATGAATGCGGCGTGGGAGATGGGACGGAAGAATCAAGCCCTGAAGTATGGTGATGATATTCCAGGACTTTTCGGCATCCGTCCTTCGCAGGAGAAAGGAGTATGATGGCGTGAAGAAACAGCTGAGAGCTCTCGGTGCTGACTACAGGCAAATCTACCCTGCGTCACTGAGAATCACCTTTCACGGATCTACGAAGATGTTCCACGATCCAGCTGCGGTGGAGAAATATCTCTAGTCACTGAAGGACACCCCCGGTGACGATGAGTAAACAAACTAAGTTTTCCATCTGGGGCAACAGCTCTGTCGGGCTGTAATTTCATTTCATTTAACTAAAGTTTTAAGGACTGACAATGACATGTTTTTCTCTTTATCTGGGGTACGGTGATTTGTAAGATCACTGTGTAACTGCTCCCGACCTCCCGGATAGATCTTTTTCTTTTGGTGTTAGAAGACCTCATCACTCGAGCTTCTCTTAGTGTGGGAGAAGGATAGTGTATTTTGTTGTTTTTGCCAATGCTAGGCAAAGTGTACCTTAAGTACACCGTTCTTTGTTTTTGTTTTATTATTTGTTTTTGTTCTGTTCTGGTTCTGTTTGGCTCACTCTTTTGTGGATTATCCTGCAGGCAATATGTGTTCAGGCAATATTTCATTTCATAGTCCATAATTATGGTAACTTTGAAGCTATGCACTTGGAATGTGAATGGTATTCACACACCTGTAAAACGTAAAAAAATTCTAATGTATCTTAAAAGGGAATGTGTTGATGTAGCGCTACTGCAGGAAACACACTTAAAGTCCGAGTTAAGTAGAAATAAATTTGTGTTATGAGTTTGTCACACTGCATAAACATGTGTCATTAACCACTGAGCCAAATTTGAATGATTCAAAAAATTGCCAAGTATATAAAATAAGGTCTCAAAATCATGTAAAAACAAGCACTTCTCTCTGCTGTGAAACGCTGGGGGCGTGTCAGCTAGAAGCTCTGGAACCACGCCCACACGCGGGAGGGGAGCCGCCTCCAGCTGGGTCCGTCTCATGAGGCTGTTAGCGCTAGCTTGTTAGCCATACCAATTTGAGCCATCACAGCCAAAACTGACTCTGAGTCAGATGCTGAGAGTGCTCAGCCTCGTTCTTCACAGTGTCCATCAGAATGGTAATTTATTTATTTTAATTAAACAGTGGGATTCCCCCGGTTCGCACCAGTTCTAAGCCAGCTGCTAGGCGCCAGCCGAGTCGACCCGCGGCTCCGGGCGGGGGAGCCGTGGGTCCGCGGCAGGGGAGATCCGCGGGAAGGGCCCGGCGCGCGTCCAGAGTCGCCGCCGCCGACCGCCGACCCGACCCCCTCCGAAACCGATCCGCCTTCCGCGGCGGCTTCGGACACCGCCCCGCGGAGGAACCCCTGCGATCCCCGGGGAGAAGGCCTCCCTGACCCGGCCGCGCCTCGCGGCGCGGTGGCGGGACTGGGGTGAGCCGACGCCCCCCAGGGACGAGGGCAACCCGCGAGGCGGGCCGGGCGGGTTTATTTAGCTCACGGCATCGTTACCCTGCACACTGTGGCACGCAGGGAAGATGCACGAGCGACGTGGAGGTGACATGCCTGGTTAGCTGGCTGGCTGACTGGTTAGCTAACTGCAAATTGTCGTACGAGATGCTATCCGAGACTCGAAAGCTAGCGGGAAAACCACCGATGCTAACGCGCTAGATGTTTTTATATCCTCAGCATCCGGGGGGCGGGTTTATGCCAATGAGGGCCGCGTTACGTAACGCGGCCCTCATTTCTGACCTGCCCATTAAATCCTGAACACAGAAGCGCTGAAAAAAGTCTGTGAAGTCTACCTCCAAAATTGAATCATAAATGGAGGAATGGCTTTTATATGTTGTAAAGAAACACATTTATGACTTATTTAAGGTGTTTAGAAGAAAATGGCTGATTTTGGTTAACTCGGACTTTAAGTGACAGCGAGCATCTGAAACTACAGCAAAGTGGTTTTGGACAGGTTTATTTCTCTTCATTTACTTCAAGGAGTAGAGGTGTGGCTGTTTTGTTCCGGAGAAATCTACCATTCAAACTTTTGGACTGTACAAAGGACACCACAGGTTGTTATGTAATTGTGAGAGGTGTAATTCATGGGGAAGAAATTGCTATAATGAATATCTACAACCCGCCTGGACACCCGAGTGATCTTTTAACTACTTCTTTTTCTAAAGTAATAGAACTTAAAACTAGAAACACGCTTATTGGAGGTGATTTTAAAGCTCGTGTCCGGAGTTTCCGTTCGTTTCCAACGTATGTATCATTTTTCAACAGAGCTTAAATGTGTCAGTCTGGTTCGATACTATAATATAACATTAGCATAACGCAATATAAAAATTTATTTTTGAGCCCCGCCTTCGTCTCATAGACCCCCATGTTATCCGAAAAAGCGCCGGTCAGCGTCAGCCAATAGATTTCGAGCGTCCACATTCTCCTGTTGTCAATCAAAGTGTGGAGCAGCCAGAGAGCACGGCCGCTCGCCCAGGCAGAGGAGAGTTAGCTCCGCAGCAGCTGCTGCGCTTACCTCGGATATATCCATGGTCTGCTGAACATCCACCGTAAACAGCTAAACATGGAGGATGCTGTAGGACTCGGAGGCTCTCATTTTCACCCGACGGATAATAGCGTGCACAATTAAGGGGGCGTGGCTTGGTCGCTCATGAAAGCAGAGGGAGGGGGAACCTCGAGACATTGGATTAAAAAAAACCTCTCTCTTTCAAAACTCCGGACAGGAGCTTTAATTGTCATTTAAATCCTATCATAGATAAATCTCCGCCTGGTAGCTCTCCACCTTCTCTTCAGGCGAAAACTATCTCAGCACTTTGTGAAGACCTAGGTTACATAGATGTCTGGAGAGCTCAACACATGGCTGAGAAGGAGTATACTTTTTTTTCAAAAGTGTACAATTCTTATACCAGGATTGATTATCTGTTCCTTCCAAGAATCTTGTTACAATCAGTTATCTCTAGCTCTATAGGAAATATAGTGATTTCGGATCATGCTGCTGTATTCATGCAGTATAATTTCAGGAACCAAGTCAGCCACACTGGACGCTGGAGATTTAACCCTGCTATCCTAACAGACCATAAATTAATATCTTACTTCAAAGAAGAATTTCAGACATTTTTGTCTGTTAATTCAGCTTCCACAACTGACCCCTCACTGCTGTGGGAAACATCTAAAGCCTACTCAAAAGGTATTATTATATCTTATATGTCCACTAAGAGGCGCCAAAAGGAAGAACAAAAGAAAATCCTGGAATCTAAACTGAAACGTGCTGAGAGAGCTTATGTTGAAAATTCTTCTGTACTGAAGTTCAAAGAGATAACGGCACTTCGCTCCACTTTAAATCTACTTTTGACAAAAGAGGCAGAAGGTAAAATCAGACTGGCTAGACAAAAAATGTTTGAACATGGTGAAAAAAGCGGGGAGATATCTATCGTACTTGACAAAGAAAAAATCTGACTCTCGTATTATTTCCTCAGTCATAGATGATATGGGCAAGCAGACCTTTGATACCATCAGCATTAATAATAAATTTAAAAACTTTTAAGAAAATTTATATAAATCTGGATTACAAACTGATACAACAGAGAAAATGGACACTTTTTTTCCCTCCCTTAGCCTTCCTGGTCTATCTGATGACCAGAAAACATCTCTTGAAGCTCCTATATCTAAGAAGGAAATCCTCGATGCCATTAAGAGTTTGCAATCTGGTAAATCTCCGGGGCCAGACGGACTGAGTAGTGAATTCTATAAGGAGTTTAGTGATTTATTGATTGACCCTCTACTAAATATGTTTAATGACTCTTTTAGGAAAGGGACATTGCCACAGTCTCTGAGAGAGGCACACATCTCTCTAATTTTAAAAAAAGACAAAACCCTTGAGGACTGTGCATCGTACAGCCCTATCTCTTTGTTGAATGCTGACTTAAAGCTCCTCTCCAAAATTTAAGCAACAAAATTAGAAGGCTTACTCCCAACTCTTATAAAAGAGGACCAAACTGGGTTTATAAAAGGTCGTAATTCATATAATAATGTGCGTAGACTGCTAAACATAATTCAAGTTTATCAACAGCAATCTCTGAGTGGTATGGTGCTTTCTCTAGATGCTGAGAAGGCATTCGACCGCGTTGAAATACCAGACGTAGGTGAACTGAAAACTTCCGTTGCTTTATTCCACTCCAAACTCACTGAAACACCTCACCTTTAAAAGCACACAACAGCTGAAACACATAACCACTAATCACCCCAGAACTCCTCCCCTCTTAAAGGTACAAGCCCTCTTTGGTGAATGTCTCTTCTCCCTCAAATAGTGGATCCACCACACAGGCCCCCCCAGAATTCACCAAAACCAAAGAAACCGTCAATGTCGTGGGGGGCGAATCAACCGCCCGAAACGAGTACGCTTTGGCGGAATGGTGCCACCGGAGGTCGGCGGCCCGACCAGCGAAGGGGCCCGGTCCAAAACCGGCGGGCGCCCCCGCCGCGGGGGAAGGGCCAACTGAACCGGCTCCTCCATGTCCATGTGAGCAGGTTTGAGACGGTCTACAGTGACCCGCTCTGGCCTACCGCCCATGTCCACAACAAAGTTCTTAGCCCCCGCCTCCAGAACGTGGAAGGGTCCGTCGTAGGGGGGCCGCAGCGGAGTCCGATGGCCATCGTGCCTGATGAAAACATACTTCGCAGTTGGCAGGTCTTTGGGCACATAGGACTGAGGCAAACAGTGGTGTGACGTTGGAACAGGAACAAAGGCGTCGGCGGCGGCCCGAGACACCGCACGATGGGAAGTGGCTGACCAGGGAGCTGTGGTGTCGGGAAGAAATTCCCCGGGGACTCGTAGAGGCTGACCGTATACCAACTCGGCGGACGATGCCTTGAGGTCCTCCTTGGGGGCAGAGCGGAGGCCAAGCATGACCCACGGAAGGCGGTCAATCCAGTTACTGTCCGTAAGACCGGCCCGAAGAGCAGCTTTCATGTCCCAATGAAAACGCTCACACAGTCCATTGCCCTGCGGATTGTACGCCATAGTGTGGTGAATCTGCACCCCCAGGTGGTCAGCGACTGCAGTCCAGAGCTCTGACGTGAACTGGGGCCCCCGGTCACTTGTGATGTCACCAGGCGTGCCAAAACGGGCCACCCAGCACCCAATGAACGCTCGGGCGATGTCCGCTGCTGTGGTGGAAGAGAGGGGGACAGCTTCGGGCCATCTGGTCGTCCTATCCACCATCGTGAGCAGGTGAGTGTATCCATGGGAGGAGGGCAGAGGGCCCACCAGGTCCACATTCACATGGTCGAACCGTCTCTCGGGCACCACGAAGGGTGCCAAAGGGGCTTTGGTATGACGGTGCACCTTTGCACGCTGGCACGGCACGCATGAGCCCGCCCAAGCTCTAACGTCTTTCCGGAGGCTGGGCCAAACAAACTTGCCGCCCACCAGCTTAACTGAGGCCTTCCCACCCGGGTGGGAAAGACCGTGGATGGCGTCGAAAATCCGACGGCGCCAAGCAGCAGGCACCAGAGGACGCGGACAACCGGTGGAGGTGTCACAGAGGAGAGTGGTGTTGGCCACACCGAATGCCACGTCGGCCAGCCGCAGTGCTGTAGGGGCCGAACGGTAGGCCTGGACTTCAGAATCCACGGCCTGGTCCACCGCCATGGCAGCATAGTCCAACCCCAGGTGTACAGAGCCCACAACCGCCCGAGAAAGGCAGTCGGCGACAAAGTTGTTCTTGCCGGACAAGTGCCGGATGTCAGTGGTGAACTCAGAGATCGCGGAAAGCTGCCGCTGCTGACGGCCGGACCACAGCTCCGAGGCCTTAGCCATGGAGAAAGTCAGCGGCTTGTGATCCACGAAGGCAGTGAACCGCCGACCCTCCAACAGAAACCGAAAATGTCTAGTGACAAGAAAAAGGGCCAGCAGCTCTCTGTCGAAGGTGCTGTACTTGCTTTCGTTGTCCCGGAGCTGCCTGGAGAAGAAAGCCAAAGGCTGCCAGACTCCACCCACCCACTGCTCACACACCGCCCCCACGGCATAATCAGAGGCGTCTGTTGTGAGTGCAACTGGAGCAGTGGAAGAGGGGTGCGCCAACAGAGCAGCGCCTGCCAGCGCAGTCTTGGCAGCACTGAAAGCCTTGTCCATTTCCGTGGACCAGTCCAACACGTCCCTAGGCGCTTTACCCCGCAGAGCTGCGTACAGTGGGCGCATAAGGTGGGCGGCGTGGGGCATGAAGCGGTTATAAAAGTTCACCATGCCGTTGAACTCCATCAGGGACTGCACGGTGCGGGGGCGGGGGAAAGCGGTGACTGCCTCCACCCTGGCAGGAAGGGGAACGGCTCCCTGCGGCGTAACGTGGTGTCTGAGAAAGTTGATGGAGGACAGACCAAACTGGCACTTAGTCGGGTTGATGATGAGGCCATGGTCAGTGAGCCGCAGGAACAGCTGCTGCAGGTGCGTCATGTGCTACTCTGGGGAAGCGCTGGCCACGAGGATGTCGTCCAAGTACACGAACAAAAATGGCATGTCTCGTAGCACAGAGTCCATAAGGCGCTGAAAAGTCTGTGCCGCGCCTTTAAGGCCAAACGGCATGCGTAAGAACTCGAAAAGTCCAAAGGGCGTGATCACAGCTGTTTTTGGCACATCCGCAGGGTGGACCGGCACCTGGTGGTAACCACGAACCAGGTCCACCTTGGGAAAAAATGACGGCCCCCGCCAGGTGGGCAGAAAAGTCCTGTATATGCGGAACGGGGTAGTGGTCCGGGGTAGTGGCGTTGCTCAGGCGACAAAAATCGCCGCACGGCCGCCATCCACCATCAGCCTTAGTCACCATATGCAGGGGGGAAGCCCACGGGCTGTTCGAGCGGCGCACAATGCCCAAGCGCACCATAGTAGAAAACTCCTCCTTGGCGATGGCAAGCTTGGCAGAGTCAAGACGCCTGGCCCTGGCGTAGACTGGAGAGCCCACGGTGGTAATATGGTGCTCCACGCCATGTTTAGCTACGGTGGATGAGAAGGTCGGTGTAGTTAGGTCGGGAAACCGGGCTAGCAGGCGTTCGTACTGGTCCCCGGCGACAAGTGTATTAGACAGGCAGAGTGCTCCCGCTCCCCCGAGCGTGCATGGGTACGAAGCAAAAGAGACAGCGTCTATCAGGCGACAGTTCTTAACATCCACGAGCAGGTTGAAAGCACAGAGGAAGTCTGCGCCCAGGAGCGGCGTGGACACAGCGGCCATAACAAAGTCCCAGCTAAAACGGTGTCCGGCAAAATACACATCCACCGACCTGGTGTTGTACGTGCGGATGGGCGTCCCGTTAGCTGCGTCCATCTGTAGTCCATGTCCACCGGCCATGGTGTCCACAGTCTGAGCTGGCAGGATGCTGCGCTGTGCGCCGGAGTCGACCAGCAGCCGCCGGCCGGACAATGAGTCTGTGATAAACAGCAGCTTGCAACCACTGCCGGCACCCAGAGCTGCTAGCGAGCGCCGGCCCCGGCGTTTCCCCGAACCTTGAAACTGCAGGGCTTGCGGCATTGTTTGGCCTTGGCTCCAAACCTGGCATGGTAATAACAGAAGCCTTCATCGGGTTGGCGGCGAGCTGTCACTGCAGCCGCGGTGTCTGCACAGTTTTCCATAAGCGGTGCAGGGATGTCCTGGTGAGGCAGAAGGGCATGGACGAACTGTTGGCGGTTAGCCAGGAAAACCCTGTCCGCTTCTGCTGCCAGAGCACGGTAGCTCTTACCGGAGGACAGCGGGGAACTGGCCAATGCCGTACGGACAGGCGCCGGGAGTTGACGCAGGAAAATATGCGTGAAGAGGAATGAGGGATCAGCCGATCCTAATATAGCCAACATCTTCTCCATTAACTCCGATGGCTTGCCGTCACCCAGGCCGTTGAGAGAAAGCAGGCGGTCAGCCTTCTCCAACTCTGACAGTTCGTACAGCCCCAGAAGGAATGTCTTTAACGCCTCGTACCTGCCGGTTGCTGGTGGCGCTTCCAGCAGCATCATGGCGCGCGCCGTGGTGGAAGCATCCAACGCTGCCACCACGTGGAAATATTTTGTTGCATCCTGTGTAATCCCCCGCAGCTGGAATTGTGCTTCAATATGCTGGAACCATGGCCGTGGGTTATGCTGCCAAAAGTCGGGTAGCTTGACTGCCGCAGCATAGATGGTATTAGCGTTACTGCTAACTGTGTCGGTGGCAGCGACCTGCATCGGAGTTCCAGGGACGGCTTCGTGGTCGGACATAGTTCGCTCACGTCGGGGTCACCAGTGTGGAGTTGAAGCAATGAGATGGGGGACGTAGGTGAACTGAAAACTTCCGTTGCTTTATTCCACTCCAAACTCACTGAAACACCTCACCTTTAAAAGCACACAACAGCTGAAACACATAACCACTAATCACCCCAGAACTCTTCCCCTCTTAAAGGTACAAGCCCTCTTTGGTGAATGTCTCTTCTCCCTCACAAAGTGGATCCACCACACCATACCTGCTCTACACATTGCACAAATTTGGCCAAGGTGAAAATTTTCTAGGATGGATAAAGTTACTTTATACCAATCCCCTTTCTGCAGTGCTTACGAATGGACTGTGCTCTGCTAATTTTCCAGTTCTAAGGGGCACAAGACAGGGATGTCCCTTATCACCCTTGCTCTTTGCCCTGGCAATCGAGCCACTCGCTGAGGCAGTCAGGACAAATTGTAATATTCATGGTCTTGCCACTGCCACTAGGCAACATAAGATCACCCTTTACGCGGATGATGTTTTGATTGTTTTGACAAAGCCTGAGGTATCTATCCCGCTGCAGCATCAGTATCTATCAACATACGGTGTATGCGAATTCCGCAATGCATGGTTTTCCGTCGGACCGGCTCTGCGTGTGTCAACATTACAGCGTGATACCAGAGCGAGAGCTATGCCCTCTCGCATATATGGTGTGGAGGAGGCGTGGTCAGAGAAGCTCATTAGAATGTAAAGCTACAGACCAGAAACGGCGTGTTCTCAGCAGAGCTCAGGAGAGGGGACTTCAGGCTGGCTGAAGTCCAGGAAAAAACTGGATTTTTAGGCAAAAAAACATCAAATAGACTGGTATTGGACCTCTGAGACCCATTGGAACTTGCTGAAACTTGCTGAAAAACAGTGCCCAGGTATTTGTATTCCTCTACAGTCTGGACTCGTGAACCGTGGATCATTTGTTGACATTCAGCTCCAGGCGGGAAGCATCACACCATCTACAAACTGCTGCGGAGCAGGTCTGTGGTGCAGGAGGGAGCCTTCTTAAATCACTATATGAGGCTTTTCTGCCACTTGAGCAGCCCCACAGTGTTTAATCACATCAGTCTAATCACATTCACCCATTCACTCACACATTCACACACCAACGGAGCCAGCTGCCATGCACGGAGCCCTCTGCTTCCCCGTCGCCACGGCGACTCGTCAAACCGGGGCTTCATCCATACCGTCTCTTTAAAGTTGCGGCTCACGCACCAAACTCCAGGTGGAGCTACTCCGAGTTAAACCAGCTCAAATGAGCTGCTGTGGACCCGAACACTTCTGTCTCAGAGCAGATGGACTCTCGGTTCAGGGTGAGACTGAGTTTGATGAACCTGCTGAGAGACGGAGCGCTGGACTCCACTTCAGGTGTAGAGACTGTTCAGCCAGGTTCAGGTTTATTCAGGGTTCAGGAAATATTTGACTGTTGGTGTTGATCAGACTCGGTCAAAATTCTGAGTCACTGAGAAGGTCTTTTTTTTGGCTTACATCTGTTTCCAGGAAATCATGACTCTTCATCTTCGGTTTCATCCAACCTCAAGCAAAAACCTTCCTCGAAGTAGGTGACTCCTCAAGACTGGTTTTGTATTTAGACGTGTTTTAAACCGCCGAGCAGAAGATACTGAAGAATCCCCTGCTGCATCTTTGCTCCTCTTTAGGTCTGTTCACTCTCCAGGCCAAGCTGATAAAAGTTCAGCCAGTTTGGGGCGTGGCCTCTGGGTGAGGGGGCGTGGCCTCCGAGCTCGCGCAGCTTTTTCATGTATGAACCGAGATGTCTCATGTATGAGACACCGGAGACTGCGTCTACAACTGTCACACTTATTAGCAGTTAATTATGTGCATCTGATTACCAACATTTAAAATGTTTCAAAACTGAAACTGTGTTCAGAGCAAACCTTGTTTTCTTTTTTTTGTTTGTTTTTTGTTTTTTTAAGTGAGGTGTTTTATATTTTGACCAATAGGGTTTATGTGTGTGTTTGTGTGTCAGTTCCTCAGAAGCAGGACATTCCAGCAGGAGAGACACTGGCAGCTCCAGCGACTCTGACAGCAGCTCTGGGTCCGAGTCGGACAGTGAACGCACCGCCGAGGAGCCACTCCCACCGCCAGACCAGCCACAGGTGGCGTCTTGCTCCTGGGTTTTGTGTGTCGTCAGTATAAATGCTGCACGTTTCCTCATGGTGTGTGTGTTTGAGTGTGTGTGATGCAGAGCAGCATGGAAAGCTGCCTGATGGCCCGGCTTTGGGCCGTGGCGACTGGCAGCTGGGGAACTGGATCCGGTCCAGCCAGCAGAGCTCCGGCGCTGAAGGCCACGGCACCCCCCCCCCCCCCCCCCCCCCCCACCCCCACCCCCCCCCCCCTCCCCCCGGCAGCCAGTCGGGGCCGCAGGGTTCTTCACACCAAGCGGAGTCTACCCCCGACCTCGGCGGTCCCCAGCAGCACAGCGAGAACCTTCCGGACAGACACCAGCAGCACAGTCTCCAGAAAGCCGTCCCTGCTGATGGGGACGGACGCCGCGGTTCCAGGAAACCGTCACAGAGCACTGCAGCCAGCGGTCCGGGCGCCGCGGCGACCGCTCAGACCAGAGACTCCAGCTTCACAGACAAAGCCAAGGTCAAGACGAAAGTCGGACTCGGCGGGAACTCCCAGGACAAGGTGTCCATTAAAATCCGTCTGAAAAGGACGTCTTGTTGTTCTGTCCTCCCGCCCGCTCTCTGTCCATCATGTGGTGCTCCACATCCAAACCGGTGCTCCTGCCCCGCCCAGAGTCCTGCTCCGCCCGGCCCGCCCTCTCTGGCTCCTCCAGACACAGGGAGTCGCAGCAGGTCCAGAGCGGCGTCCGGCGGCTCTCACAGCGCCGCCACGCCTCGTGAAGCCAGCCGCAAGCGCCTCAAGCAGCCCGGCCGCACGGCCAAGGCCGGCCGGGGCCTGAGCGGCAGTCCTCCGTCCCTGCTGGTGAGGCTGGACCTGAGCCTGCTCTCCAGAGTCCCTCAGACCACATTTCTCCCTGAAACGTACATGTCAAACAGGCCTGCTTCCAGAGAAGGGAAAATTAAAAATATGTCATAAGACTAAGCATGATACATCATTGTAAAGAACTTGATCAGGGGAGTAAGATTATGCCAGACCTGAAGTTTGAATTTGCTCCTGCTCAGAGATATTGACCTTTGAACTTTGACTTTGCTGCTTATTTTAAAGCTTCTATTTTGACAATGAAAAATGCTAGAATCATGGGACCAACTGTTATACAAAGCTCTTGAACTCCACTGTCCTGTCAGGTGTGACTTGATATTATCACCAGCAGGGGGCATCACGATATGTGGGGAAAACTAAATTTCACTTATGTATGTCAGTTTCATTTGAAAAAATAATCCAAAGAAGCATGTTCCTCATCACTCTAAACCCCTAAATGTACTTATTTTGTATGTTTTACTCTTCTACTTAGGGATAAGGGGTATTTTGAAGATAGAACTACAAATTGTAATGGCGGAAATGATGCAAGTCTATGTGATGACGTCACCGATTTTGTAGTTCCTTATGGGGTTTGAACGTAGGGTTACGTTTATGAGCTTATGAACGCCAATAAAACATATGAACAGCTAAGCATGTGCTACTGGTAAAGGGTAATGCGTGTCTTATGAATTGAGAGTGAAGAAACACATCGATCTGGATTTATTTCTGTGATTTGCCAGCAACTGTGTGACTGCTAATGTTGCTATTCCCGCGAGATCTTGTGTTCTCGCGATACCAACAATCCCGCTCTCTGGATGAACGGTTTTTGTCCATTGACAGTCTAAAAGATGATTTTGGCGCAGCGTCCCGGGCAGATGTGGAAGCACGGATGATCTGGTGCATAAACCTGCCGAACAGATGTGCATATGAGACGCACGCGGCGGGTTATTGTGCATATCGGACCACCCGTCTTGTTTTTCACTACGATTCCCATGATGCATTGCGGTTAGGTCACGTGAGCAAACAGAGCCTGCGTGCTTGTAGCTGAGCTAGCCGGTGCACACAGAACGGCGACATTAAGCCCCGGGCACATTGTCCACTTCTAACCTGTCAGTCACCAGAATCACACAATTTGTCCTTCAGTCTCCCAACCGGGGAGCCCGGTGCGCGGCTGCACAGCCCAGTCGCCCGCCCGCCCGCCCGCACGCGACGAGCGGAGCAGGGGAGCAGCGGAGCAGCTGAACCGGCTGCCCGCGACTGAGCTGTCGGCAGCCGGTGAGCAATTGTAGCTACTTCCTGCGCTGCATGTCCGTTCCTCCCCGGTCAAACTCGCTTTGTAACGTCATTTTGCTCACTATTGAACACATTTGAACTGAGAATGTAACCACGTAGATCGCCAATATGTATTTCCACCATACAGAGAGTGGATAATTTTTTTTCTCCCCTTTTATATTTGAATGGATACTATCGCGATGTTTCCAGCATGTTCCTGTTCGGCTATGTGGGTGCACACATCTTAAAAGTTACCTTCAGCATGGACAGGGCAATAAAACAGTAAAACTGGCTATTATTTGAGTGTCTGGATAAAAGAAACAACAGTTTATGCCTCGTTTAATCGCGAGGGGGCGTGGCCAGGAGACTCTCATTGAAATGTATTAGTTTAAAAAGAGTCACGTGGGGGACGGTCGACAGCGAGTGGCTGCGGGAGCGGAGGGGAGCGCGAAGTTGACTACCGGTCGTGAGTTTTGACAAAAGAGATCCACAAAACCTCCACTTGTATTGTGAGCGATTGCCTTATGGCAGGATCGGGGGGATGGGGGAGTGGGGAGAGTATGGGGGAGAGTGACGTTGAGGACGCTAGTGTAAAGAGGAAACGAGTGTTGAGCCAGGGCAGTGATTCAGACGACGCGAGGCAGCCAGCTGTTAGTAGGAGAAAGGAGGAGCAAGGGATTAGAGTTTTGGTGAAGTTTAAGGAGGGCCATGATATTAGAACAGTAGGGCCGGTGGCTCTCTCTCGCTTTCTGCAGGAGAAAATTGGGGAAGTGATCAGGGCTAGAGTGCACTCGGATGGGGACTTAATGATAGTGTGTAAAAATGAAGCCCAACAGAACAAAGTCCTAAAATTAACTAGCATTTGCAAAAAACAAGTGTTGACTGCAAGGAAAAGGATGGGAGCAGGAGAGATCAGTAGAGGGGTGATATATGGTATTCCCCTTAATGAGGATCTCGGGAAACTTAAGGAGAGCATCGGGGTGGACGTGTGGTTGGTCTGAAGAGGCTAAAGCTTGGAGGGCTGGAGACAAAGTTGATAGTCTGTCAGTATTAGTGGAGTTTCAAGAGAGTGTACTTCCCAAATATGTGACTGTGGGATACTTAAGTTACAGTGTGAGGATGTACGTCCCGCCGCCATTGCGATACTTTAAATGCCAGAAATATGGCCATATAGCTGCTTACTGTAAAGGTACACAAACGTGTGGTCGATGTGGAGGGGAACATGACTATGGTACATGTGGAGCTGGGGTGCAAGAGAAATGTGTTAACTGTGGTGGGGCGCACAGTGTGGGATATCGAGATTGCCCTGTCAGAAAGAGAGCAGCTGAAATCCAGCACATTAGAGCAGAGGAAAAAGTGTCTTACGCTGAGGCAGCTAAGCGAGTGCCCAGTATGATGAACCAAGCACCAAGAGTGGGGAAAAGTACAGTTATAGATGCAGACTCACTGGTTGTTAAAAAGAAAGATTTCCTATATTTTATTGTTGAAGTTATTAATTGTACATCCCAAGCAAAACATCGGTCCGAAAAGACTGCTATTGTTGTTAAAAGTGCTGCGAGATATCTGGGTATTAAAGATGTCAGATGGGAAAGTATTTATGAAGAGCTTCAGAAGAGAGAGGAAGCTGAGAGGGCAGCCCTCCGATCACAGTCATCTTTGCAGGTGTCAGCGTCGCCTTTATCAGCTAAAACCTAAGCATTTACTTTTTGCAACGGAATGCTAGAAGTCTAATAGCAAATGGACAAGAATTCAAGAAATTTATTTTGGATCTAGAGATCAAGCCTGATGTAGTATGTATTGTGGAGACTTGGTTAAAACCACAATTGAACTTTGTTTTAAATGGATATGCATGCGAGCGGAGTGACAGGGTTGAGGGTAGTGGGGGTGGATGTGCTACTTTTATTAAAGAGGGGATCTCTTATAGAGTTTTGGGTAAGGGTGGTGGGCTCCCGTTGGATTATTTAGTGGTTGAAGTGTGGTGCGATAAAGGAGCCTTGTACTAGTAAATTTTTATAACCCTTGTAAGAGGCTGGATATTGAGACTTTAGAGCTGATCAAAGGGCAAGACAGTAGGGAAATAATCTGGATGGGGGATTTTAACTCGCATAACTCTCTGTGGGGAGGAGATAGAACAGATCACAATGGGTTGGTTTTAGAGGATCTTATGGATAGGAAGGGGTTGGTTTGTATGAATGATGGGTCACCTACGCGAGTGGGGCTGTCAGTGCAGTCGGTGTTGGATCTAACCTTGGTAACTCAGTCTCTGGCAGACCAGGTAGTGTGGGAAGTTTTAAATGAGACTACAATTGGAAGTGACCACTACCCTATTAGTTTTAAGCTTGGTAGTAGAAATTGCAGGGCAGCTATGGTTTTTTCTGAGAAATGGAATTTTAAAACAGCTGATTGGACTATGTTTTCAGTTATGAGTGATAGAAATATGAGGCAAGTTGAAATAATAGATGACGTGGAGGTTTTTAGTGAAAATGTAAAACAAGCGATAATTGATGCTGCAAAAGCGTCTATTAAGGAGTCAAGACCAGGAAATGGAAAATGGTCCCTTGGTGGACAGAAGATTGTACTCAAGCAATCAGAAGTAGAAACAGAGCTTTTAAGGACTTTAAGAACTGTCTGAGCTTTAATAAGTTTTTAGAATATAAAAGAGAGCAAGCCAAAGTAAGGAGTGTAATTAGGAAAGTTAAAAAGGAGCATTGGCAGAGTTATTGTAGCACCATAGGGAGGCAAACCTCTATAAACGATGTATGGAGAGTTGTTAAAAAAATGGGTGGGGTGCAACAGTCTTGGAACTATCCTGTTTTGAAGAATGGAGAAAATGTAGCAGTAAGCGATGGCGATAAAGCGGCGCTGATGGTCAGAGCTTTTGCCAAGGTCCATAGTAGTGCTAATTTAACCCATGAGGAAAACTTGGGGAGAGAGGTGACAAGGAATCATTACCAGCATCTTTTGGAAAATGTAGAGAGTATAGATGACAGTATGAATGCAATGTTTTTGCTCAGAGAGCTAAAAAAGGCTATAAATAAGGCAAAAGTTACTGCTCCAGGGAAAGACAGGATAAGTTATGCTATGCTAAAACATCTCAGTAATTCAGCGCTTAACATTCTGTTAGAGTTATTTAATAAGTCATGGGAGCAAGGGACAATCCCTAGAAGCTGGAAGCTAGCTGTTATCATTCCAATTAGGAAGCCAGGAAAGGACCCTGCAGTAGCATCAAATTATAGACCAATTGCATTAACATCGCACCTTGGCAAGATTATGGAGAGAATGGTTGTCGAAAGAATAAATTTCTATGTAGAGTCTCGAAATCTGCTGACTCAATTTCAAAGTGGGTTTAGGAAAGGACGGTCGACAATGGACTCAGTAATCAAGTTGGAGAATGACATAAGAAGAGCCCAAGCATGCAAAGAGGTGGTTGCTGCTGTCTTTTTTGATGTAGAAAAGGCCTATGATATGCTTTGGAAAGATGGTATATTAATCAAAATTCGCATGCTTGGGCTAGGTGGGAAAATTTACAATTGGATTAAAGATTTCCTTAGCAATAGAGAGATCCAAGTTAGAGTTAATGGTAGTCTGTCAGGGAGCGTCTTTGTAGAAAACGGTGTGCCTCAGGGTAGTGTTATTTCTCCCATTTTATTTTTAATTATGATAAATGATGTATATGATTCATTGGATTATACTATAGGTAAGTCATTGTTTGCAGATGATGGAGCTCTCTGGAAAAGGGGACGGAATGTTCAGTTCACAGTTAAAAGTTTGCAAAAAGCTATTGACACTGTTGAAGTATGGGCTGGGAAGTGGGGATTTAGGGTCTCAGTGGAAAAACTAAGGTGGTGTTCTTCTCATTTAAGAAAGTTGATGAAAATTTAAGTTTAAAATGTATGGCCGAGAGCTGGAGAGAGTAAACTGTATGAGATTTCTAGGGATGCAGTTTGATTCTAAACTTACCTGGCGCAGCCATATTGAAAAGGTGGTGGGGAAATGTAAAAAAGTTATTAATATAATCAGGTGCTTGTGCAGTAAGGAATGGGGAGCAAATGTGACTTCAATGAAAAGGTTATATGACGGATTAATAAGGTCTGTTATTGATTGTGGGTGTCTGGCGTATGGATCTGCAGCGAAGTCTGAGCTAAAGAAGCTAGAGGTTATTCAGGGTACTGCGCTTAGACTTTGTTCAGGGGCAATAAGATCTTCCCCAGTATGTGCGCTTCAGGTAGAAGTTGGTGAAATGCCTTTAGAGCTGAGGCGATTAAAACTGTCATTGTTATATTATGTTCATTTGAAAGGACATAAAGAAGATCACCCAACAAAAAGTGTCCTCACACCAACATGGAGTCAGGAAAAGAGTTAAAGAGAGTCCTTTGGCGTCAGTGTGCAAAGGAAAGCACAGGAAGCTGGGGTTGGAAATATTGATTTTAGCCCATCAATAGTCCTTCCTCCGCACCCACCATGGCTGCTACCAGTTCCAGAAGTTGATATAACTTTACATGAAAAGATGAAGACTTATAAAGGAAACAGTTGGTCAGTTGGCCTTGATGTATGTCGATAATTATTATGGATACGTACAAATTTTTACTGATGGGTCAAAGCAGCCAGACACAGGGAGGGTGTCAGTAGCATATGTGATCCCTGAATTTAATATTAAGTTTTCTGCAAGAGTTACCGATCAGTTATCAGTGTTCTCAGCAGAGCTTATAGCCATTATAATGGCATTACAATGGGTGGATGAAATTAGACCATTAAGAATTATAATATGCTCAGATTCACTCTCGGCACTAGAGAATCTCAAATCAGGTAATGCAAGTGAAAGGTACGATCTTGTATGTGAAATTCTGGTTCTGCTACAGAGCATCCAAAATGCAGGGTCACATGTTAAATTTGTTTGGGTACCAGCTCATGTCGGTCTGCCTGGAAATGAGCAAGTGGATAAAGTAGCTAAACGGGCTTTAAATTCAAGAGATATTTCTGTTCAGTGTAATATTGCAAAATCGGAGGCCAAGTCAATAATAAGGAACAAAGTTAAAGCACTGTGGCAAGTGAAATGGAACATGGGTGATAAGGGGAGGGACCTCTACAGTATTAGTCCTCAGGTTGGATCAGGTCACCAAGGTAGTAGATGCCGGAAGGAAGAGGTTATGCTTTCAAGGATTCGAATAGGGCACACAGGTTTAAATAAAACGTTACATTTATTAGGAAAGCATAATACTGGGAAATGTGACGTTTGTAATGTATATGAAACAGTTGAACATGTATTAATGAGTTGTGCAAAATATAATGATGAGCAACTCCTTACCAAAAGGAAAATTGAGGACTCTGGAGATGTTTTTAGTCTGAGAAACATTTTGGCAAAAACATCAGATCACAAAGCTATAAAGTATTTGCTACAGTTCTTAAAAAATACAGGACTTGACAAGAGAATATAAGTTTTGTTTTTTTTTTAAGCTTGTATGCTGCACCCCTTTTCAAAAGATGTAAGCTGTAATGGCAATCGTTCACTATTAATTTGGAGGGTGGCGGTCGTGCGCTAGTCAGTCCGCATCCGCCGTTAAACCCAAAAGAAGAAGAAGAAGAAGAAGAGTCACGTGGGACACGAAAAAACTGTGCAAGTGTGCTCCCGGACACGATGCAATAGATTAATTAACGTGACTCATAGCACGAATTGCGTGAGACTGGGTTGAATTATATCACGTGGAAAGTGGTTGTTTTTTTCAAAGCTTCTAAACTCTGTTCTCAGATTAAACTATGCTCAGGGTGGAAAAAAATAACCAAAAATGAATCATTGACATGAAGAATGAAATGATTGAAACAATCAAACCGTGACCTGCGAACAAAGAGGAGAGATTCTGTCGGTTCCCTTCACATCAGGCCTGTTCACTTCAGGGTCTGCAGCCACTTGCTGATTGGAAATACTTCATTTAACCCACGTTTGAAGAGTTTCTGGTTCCTTTAGTGATTCCTGGTGTCCACTGGCTGTCGACAGGTGAGGTCTGTTAGCTTCACGTGATAACGCCGTGTTGTGTCGGCGAATTGATTTTCACACTGCTGTCAGTCAAGATGGTGTTAGCTTCAGCTCACGCAAAGATTAGCATCAGCTTCTTCAGCTCTTATCAAGATTAGAGTCAGCTGTTTTAGTATGCATCAAGTTAGCATTGGATTCTTTACTTAGCGTCAGAATTAGCATCAGCTTCAGTCAGCGTTTCGATTGACGTGGGGTTGAGAGAGCATGAAGACTTGTTTTAGCTTTAGAGTGGAGCGGTGTCTGAATGAATCATTCTGTTACAGGCTGTTTGTTGGATCACAAGCTAACATGTTTCCTTCATGAGACATGAAATAAGAAGGTTTACAGGAGCTTCAGCCGGCCTGCTTCCTCGTTTCAGGGCCAGCCCGGACCCAGAACCACTACGGAACCAGAACCGAAACAGTAAAATGTTAACGTCCCTCAAACAGGGGCTCCCATCACAGCGAGAGGGAAACCGTCTCTTTTTCGTTTACAGCGGCCCGGTTGGTCGGAGCCGTTTGTTCCCTTTGCGTTTTTGCAGTAGGAAGCTGGATGAATTTCAGTTGGTCTCGTTGAAGCAGGCCGCCACTCCAGTCTTTTCCTCATCCGTGGTTCTGAAGACCTGCAGGACTGCGCCGGTCCCTACTTCTGTTTACCCTCAGTTTGACTCGAAGAGTTTAGTTGGATGAGAATGTAAATATGGAGGAAGCGATCCGATTTGGACACAAGGGCAGAACTTTGCACTTCGGTTGGTGTTGGGGCACAAATCAAACTCATGAAGTGTGTGTGTGTGTGTGTGTGTGTGTGTGTGTGTGTGTGTGTGTGTGTGTGTGTGTGTGTGTGTGTGTGTGTGTGTGTGTTATGGAAAGGAGGGGTGCTGTGTGAATCATGACTGTTTACGTTGGCGGGAAGCTCAAACAGCCCGAGTCTTCTCATTTCTGTTCACCTTCTTCTCGGCTGTCGGTGCCTCATTTTTTTTAATTATTCTGCACAATTAATGATTTACTGGGAAAAGTGTTTTGAACAATGCTTTTTCCCCTCTCTCTTTTTGTGAGATTTATTAAAAAAAAAAAGAAAAAAAAGAAAAATGTGTTGCAGATGTAAATAAATACTGGAAACTACATCTGTGTTTACTGTAATTTATTGAAGGCACTACAGTTACATTATCTGGACATGTTAGGGAGAAAAGCTGACAGTATGACCAAGTAATCTCTGGAAAGTCCTTGTTTCATTAGTGTATTAAAATATACACAACACTATTCAGTCCTACAAGACTTCACACTACTTCATTGCTGATTGAACAGAACGCATCGCGGTCGTCGTCCCGGTGATTTACTCCTCTTCGAAGTTGGGGTTGTTGAACGCCGACTGCAACAGAAGGAAGGTCACAGCTCGTCGTTTCCTTCAGATGGAGATCTAACGGCGTTCTGAACCTGTACTCACCACGCCGCTCGATGTGACCGTGGTGATTTCCATGTCTGGAAAGCTGATGCTGCTCTGCATGCAGCCTCGGACGCGGATGGCGTAGAACAGAAGTCCACATATGAGGCATACAACCAGGATGGCGCCAATGACGGCGCCGGCGATCACGCCTGTTCGTAGAGAGGAAAGGTTCTGCAACGGCTGCTAGTGCTTCAAAATGCAGGTTTTAAGAGGATATGGAGGATAAGAGTAAAGTGAGGAAACATGGCTGCTGCTTGTTGCTTACCGCCATTGCCGCCGTCACTGCCGCTGCCGGGATCGTCAGTGGGAAACACCGGGTCCTTGTTCTCGTCCGTGTGGTAGTCTGAAAGTTTGACAGACAGCGGGTGAGTGGTCTGCTCGTCCTCACAGTGGACAGTAAAGAAAAGAGACTTTACACTGGCGGTGGCGGCAGACGAAGCCCCTCCTCTCCAGGCAGTTGTTGTCGTTCCAGAGGCCGTCGTGGTACATCTCCACGCACTCCTCCTCGCCGGTCTCCCCGGGGTGGAACGCCGCGTTGGGCTCGCCCGCCGCCCAGTTGAGGAAGCCCACGGCCGTCTTGTCGGTCCACCCCCAGCCGACTGTAACGACACACAGCAGCGTCCAGCAGGCCGGCGCACTCCGCCCTCCGGACACGCTACGGGGGTCCGGACTCACTGTTCCTGTCCCGGGTCAGGCCGATCCACAGGTGGAGGTACTTGGTGCGGTTGAGGCTGACGATGAACTCCACCTCTGCCCGGCTGTGGAAGGATGCCAGCTCGGCGTGGGCCTGCTGGCAGCTGTGCTGCGCCTCGGACCAGGAGAAGCCCTTCCTCCCGTCGTACGTGTAGTAACAGTGGCGGCCGTACGGCACGAAGTTGAACACACACTGCCCGTCGCCGGGGGCGGGGGTCGGCGGCGGAGAGTCTGAAACACAACCAGTTCTCAACTACTGCCAAGTACGGGCATGGGTTGGAATAACATCTGCGTTATTGTAAGTTTAAAGCTTTAGAAACAGGAAGTGGTTAATCAAACCAATCCCGTCAACCAGGACGGTCGTCAAAGCCTGGGACGGAGGGGGGCGGTACCGTAGGAGATCTTGCAGATGTAGGACTTGGCCACGGCGCAGTCGGTGTCGTTCCAGGTGCCGTGGAAGGGGAAGGCGGCGTGAATGCTGACGCAGCCCTCGTCCTGCAGGTTGCTGGGCTCTCCGGGGCCCCACTGGGTGAAGAACACCGGCCAGCCGTCCGACCACTTGTAGGAGCCGTCGCCCTGCGGCACCGTCGGGGGACAGAATGTTTGGAGACGTGAGACACTGATAGAGACCTCGGGAACCCAAGGTTCTGATCCCGTCAGTCAGTTTAATGAGAGTGTTTTCCAGGCAGCACCTGGCGCCGGAGTCCCATCCAGGCCTCGTGTTTGCCCTTCAGGACCACCCCGGACAGGAAGGCCTGCTCGTAGCTGGAGTCCACGCTGACCAGGTCCCCCCGGTCCTGCTGCCGGCAGGCGGCCTGCGCCGCCTCCCAGCTTGCCGCCTCCTCCACCAGCTTGTAGCAGTTCTGGTACCAGGAGATATAGCCGGACGGGCAGGGGCGCTTGGTCGCTGGGGGGGGATCGATGCTGCTTGCTGAGGGGGGGGGGACGACACACACCAGCCAGAACATTAAGACCGTCTGCTCCCGAATGGCTCAGGCGCCGTGTTTCTGACTCCGCCGCCGCGGCGCTGACTGACATTTCTTCATGGAGCAGACGAAGCTGTGGCTGTTGCTGCAGGCGTCGTCGTTCCACTTGCCGCTCGCCACCATGGTGTGAGTGATGGCCACGCAGTGTTCCTGTGGAGAGGAGCAGGAGAAGCTGGAGACGACCGGGCGGCTGAGGAGGACTGTTCTGTCGCCGTGGAGCGACGGCCGTACCGCTCCGCCCACGTTGTTGGGCTCGTTGTCGTTCCAGTTGGTGTAGAGTACCGAGCTGACCCCGTCGCTCCAGGTGTACTGGTTCTCCACCAGAAGGTCCGACAGGCCGATCCACGTCTGGTGCTGCAGGTCCTTCAGGTAGCTGGTCACAAAGTCTGAGGAGGAGGAGGAAGAGGAGGATGGAGACATGGAGGCTCTCTTCAGTCAGAACTCCTACATTAATCAGTGCTGAGCTCACTGTTCTCCTCCTGGCTGTCGATGACGGCCAGATTGGCTCCCTGATCTTTGCACCAGTCCCGAGCGAAGAACCAGGTGCCGTGGATGTCGTTGGCTTTCCCTTTGAACAGGAAGCACTTGTCCTTAAACGCATCCAGCCCTGCAACAAAAACAATTCAGTTTAAAACTCCTGGAAGGACGATTGCGAACACTGGAAGAGACCAGTATGTTTTATTTCCATCACAAAGCTCTCCAAAATATGTGAACAGAAGAGCCACAGAACCAGCAGGGCCTTAAGTAATAAGACTTGGACCCTCTGACCCTCACTGTGACGGACTCCCCCTCCCTGAGTTACCTTCCGGACAGTTTCCCTCCCAGGGCTGGGTGGGCGGGGGCGCAGTGTGGTCGTCTCCGTGGTATTTCTTACAGACGTAGCCCGCCCCGGCCCGCCCACAGTTGACGTCGTTCCATCCACCTTTAACAGGTCAGAGGTCATGAATGCATTTCAGGGCGTTTCAGGTTGGTGAAGGTGGCTGCCGTGCACACCGTGACCACTAGATGTCACTGAAACCCACAGGCTGCGCCTGCAGTGACCTGTCATACCTTGATGTCTGTTCATCTGGACACACTGCTCCTCCCTGTTGGCGTTGTTGGGCTCACCGGGATTCCAGTGAGTGTAGGAGACCGGCGAGTTGTCCACCCAGCTGAGGAAGAAAGTCAGTAGTTAATCTGGATGTTAGTACAGGAAGATGCTCTATAGTCTGGAAGTTGCTATCGTTCCAGTCAGCAGGTTAAATGGCGCTGCAGTGCAGACGTCATTTCGGTCTTTTATTTAATCAAGGGATTAAAATCCACTTTTTTTTTTTTTTAACTGTCTGTCCCCTTCACTTGAAAGAGACAATTAAAAATAAACCTATCAAAGTGCTGCTTTTCAGTAAGGTGTGCTGCTTTCACATGAGTTAGTGGTTTCCTCTGTGTTTGTGCTGCTTCCCTCCATGAGGCTGACGTACAGGTACTGTCCGCTGGCCACGCCAAACTTCCTCAGTCCGATCCAGGCTGCGGAGACCTTCCCGGTGCCGACCTGGAGGGGCAGGAGAACACCGGGTCAGCGGAGCCCCTGCGGAGGAACCCCTCCGGGGCCCGGCGGCGCCTCACCATGCTGTTGACGTAGGCCTGCTCGTGCTGGTTGAGGATGGACACCAGCAGAGCCTTCTCGGCGTAGCAGCGCAGCACAGCCGTGTGGAAGTCCACCATGTCCGTGTCGTTGTAGTAGTAGCAGATGCCGTTGTACTTCCTCCAGCCAGGGTTCAAACCGCACTCCAGCGCTTAAACGGGATTCAGATTTCATCAGAACACTACTATCTAAGACAAAGGTGATGAAACAAGGTAAAATCTATAGTTTAATGGAAAGACTGAGTTAATTATAGTGGTTTAATATAAGTCCTGATTTGAAAGAAGAGAGTGTGACAGCAGGAAGTCTGTTCAGGTGAGGAACTGAACGCTGCTTCACCTGGTTTCTCCTGACTCAAAGGCACAGAGTAAACCTCTTCCTGAGGACCTCATAGGTCTGGATCACTGAGTAGACCTCTTCCTGAGGACCTCAGAAGTCTGGATCACTGAGTAGACCTCTTCCATTCATCAGATTAAGCAAATACCAAAAGTGACGTGTTTCAATCAAGGCAGAGTGAGGAAGAACTCTTGTCTCCTGTTCCCCTCTGGCTTCTTCCTGGTTCATCTCCAGCTGTTAGAAAGGGGGAGGAGTGTTTCCAGTGGTGCAGTAAATAAATGTCTGAAGCAATTAAATGAATTTAAATTAATCTTTACTGATGGCTCTAAGGACTCAGAATGTGGAAGACCTGGGCTCGGGGTGTATATGGCCACCGGTGGGTTAAAACAGAGTGTCTGTTCTTAGATAGTCTGTCAGTTTGTTCCACTGAGCTACTTGCTAATTTATGGGCTCTGAAATGGATAAAGGAGAATGTGCCTCAAAAAACTGTTGCATGCTCTCTATTGTATTACTCTGCTGCTGTTCTGGAGGCTTTAAAAGAAGGGAGATCAAGAGTATTTCCAGATTAAATCTGGGAGATTTTAAGCTGTTTGAGTTGACAGATTAGGATGCCACATATGTTTTTGTGGATACCCAGTTTTTCAGGAATAGAAGGAAATGAAATTACAGACTCTCTTGCAAAGAAAGTGCTCTCAGAAGAGGATGTAGATTTTTGTCCATCCTTCTGCGGAACAGTGAGTGTAATGGCATATTGAAGGAGAACTGCAGCTCCAGTGGCAGGAAGTGGAGTGGACTATGGGCCAGAGGGGAAGACGTTTCTGCTCCTTGGAGACGGAGGGATGGACTGGTTTGAACCCGACTGACACTGGGACACTGTGGTCCTGCAGAACATCTGAAGTGACTGGGAAACATCCAGGGTGAGCGTGGCAGGATGGAATCAGTGCATCATGTTTTATTGTCTTGACCGAAATGGACACTGAATGTACGTGAACATTCAGTAGATGTGATTAACACTACCAAAGAAGAGGTTTTATCTGAAAGAGTTCTGAAAGAGAACTGGAACCAAACCAACCAATGATGAGATATCCTGGAAATCTGACAGCAGCAGAGAAACAGAGCTGCTGTGGAGCTGGAGAGGAACCTGTTGCCTGAGCAGGTGCGTCTGGCTCTGTTGGACCCTTTCCTCCTGGAGGTGAAGAGCAAAGCGGCGGTACCTGGGAGAGGGAAGGGGGCCACCCGGGGCTCGGACCGGCTCCTTCCCCTTCACGATCTTGCAGATCCAGTCCTGATGGGTGTCGCAGTTCAGGTCGTTCCACCAGGAGTACGTCCCGCTGGGGCTGCTCACCATCTCCACACACTCCTCGCGGCCCTCGTGGTGTTGGGCTCCCCGTCAGCCCAGTTGGTGTGGGACAGCGGGGTCCCATCGCTCCAGGAGTACCCTGGGAACCGGACGGGGGGGGTGGGGGGGGGTTATGAGACCGTCGCTCCAGAGTGATTAGTGACACATGGGAATCAAACCCACTTCCTGTAGGGTTGTGTTTGAGCCGATCCACTTGTTGGTGCCTTTGCTGTAGGTAGAGAGGAACTCCTTCTCCTCCTGGCTGTGGATGCTGACCAGATCCCCCCCCCTGTACAAGCAGTCGTTGCGTGCGGCGCCCCAGTTCTTCTTCTGGGACCAGTCCATCTGTGGAAGAGCTGCAGGGAATCGGCCCGTGGTCCGTTCCAAGAACAAGTGTTAATCCTAACATTAAAGATAAAAGGCAACATGAAGACCCGGGTTTCTGGGGTTGGGCCCACCTTGTAGCAGTTCCTGAAGTGCGGCAGCGCCGTCCAACCGGCTGCGCAGCCCTGCGCTGGAGGCGGAGTCGGGCCGGCGGTGGGCGGGCCGATGTCCGGTCGCGGCTTCTCGCAGATGAAGGCGAACTTCTCAGAGCACTGCCTGTCGTCCCAGAAGCCGCCGGCCGATCCGGTTGTCATAGCAACACAGGTACCGTCCCCGCTATCTGGAGACGGGACAGAAAGACGCCGTTGAGTCGGGCGTGGAGGTTTCCTCGCGCGGTGAAGCTGCAGCCGGCGCCGGACCTGGCTGGTCTCTGTCCCAGTGAGTGAAGGTGACCGGTGAGCCGTTGTCCCAGACGTAGTCCACGCCGCCGCTGCCGCCACCCTGAGCGCGCAGGCCCATCCACCAGAAACCCGTCCGCGAGGACAGAGCCACGGTGAAGTGAGCCTGCTCATAGCTGCAGTTTGAAAGAGAGGCGGACGTAAAGTCACCCCAGGGTTCGGGTCAGGGTGAGGCCATATCGGAGTAAGGTCAGATAATGCGGTCTGAACTGTACCCACATGTCTCCCACATGCACCAGGAAGCCCTCCTTCTCCGTGCAGAGGCCTTGGCCTCCGTCCAGCTCCTGGCCGTCTCCTCCATCCAGTAGCAGGCGTAGGCGTAGGCGTCCCAGCCCTGACGCAGGCGGAGGGTTTGAAACACACAGTGCCGGTACAGCGCCATGTCCGTGTGTGGTGGGGGCACGCGGGTCTCACCTGAGGACAGCCGTACACCGTGGGCCTCACCGACGGGAGAGGGTAATGAGCTTTAGCCTGCTTGCAGATGTAGGAGTTGAGCTCAGTGCAGGCCACGTCGTTCCATCGGCCCGTCTGGAATCAGTCAACCAAGGAACAACACTTTGAAGCTTTTCTTTGTCGTGGCGCAGATGTTGAAATAAGTGATATCTTCACAGTTCTTGTATGATTTAATGGCTGAGTGGTGGTCGTCGGCTGCCCCTCACCTGGTGTGACATCTCCACACAGTCCTCCTGGAAGCCCTCGTGGTTGTTGGGCTCGCCCGGAGCCCAGTACGTGAAGGTGGTCAGGTGCTCGTCGGACCACATGAACAGCCCTGAGAACGCCAGGTCATTGAGACCCGTCCACATGTCGCTGGTGGCTGCACCACAGGACGAACACAGCGGTTAGCGAGGTGCAACATGTAGTTAACCCGCAACGTGAGAGATGCAGGTGTCAAATTATAGGCAGCGAATGCCGCACACCAGTTGCTCAGACCATCTTTTTGAAAGTGTCCTAAGTGAGAGCGTTTCTACTCAAACACCACAGATGTGCTGACCGAGTCCCTGAGTGCGTCCTCACCCATGTAGAGGTAGCTCTCCAGCCAGTTCTGCTCGGCCATGGACAGCACGGACACCAGCTCGGCCCCCTGGGCCCTGCAGGCCTGCCGGGCGCCGTGCCACGTCTTCCTCTCGCTGAACGGCTTGTAGCAGAACTCGCCCAAACTCGTACCAGTCGTTTCCAGGACACCTGAGCTCTGTGACAGGAGAGGCAGGACCACCGTCATGACCGGCTGTTCACTTCATCTCCAATCTGTGGGATTAGGAAGGCAGCTCCACTCACCCCCGTCTGCGAACGTGTAGGACACGTATAATCTCCACATATCTGTTCAGAGTGAGATTACAGAACACAGAAAAAGTTCATGGACATCTTTAAGACAGCTGCTTCAACTCTGGTCCTCCTGGACCGCAGTCCTGCAGGCTTCAGGTCTGTCCCAGGTGCAGCACACCTGACTGCAACGAGGACTCATTCCTGGGCTTTTTAGCAAGCTTCAGCATCAGATCGAGGTGTGCTGAAGCAGGGAGAGAACTCAAACATGCAGGACCGGGGCTCACAAAAAGTTTCATTTTTCCCGTTTCAATGGAGACAGAGTTTGGCTCTGAGCACTTCCTGTCACATAAACACCCCAAAACGCTTCCTGTTTTCCCTTGAAAACAGTCCAAACGACGGGTTTTGGTCCTGTTATTCCATGGCGCTTGCTGCTGGTTAATAACATTTGGTCCACTGACTGTTTGGAGGTGATGCCATTCCTGACGGAGCCAGGGTAGAAGTCCTGGCCATCGGCTTTCAGGCAGGGTGCAGTCGCCTCCCAGCTCGTTGAGGATCACTCCTGCATGAATGGCTGCTGCACAGAGGTTTGAGTCCTGTTCAAACGGGAAACCCATGGACGATCAGAATACAGGAGAAAAGGCTGCTTTTACCTCTGAAGGACACCTGGACTCACCCCTCGGTACGTGGAAGTACCGTACACCGCATAATCAGCCTTGGCACATCCTGCCGGACAGTGAACCCTGACGAACACAAACGTGTCACAACAGGACGTACAACGCTTCTTCATGGGTTTCAAAAGAGTTTCTAGAGTTTTTAGAGTTTACTCACGTCATTCGATCATTGCAAAGTTCAGGTCAGGCTTCTTCTGACAGCTGATGGCATCTGTTTGAACCACGGTTATAGTAAATGACACAAAGACACACTGCTCTGAAGACTATAGAGCATCTTCCTCCTCTAACATCCAGATTATAGAGCATCTTCCTGTGAAGCCTCTGTGTGTTCTTACAGTCAGGTGTGCATCCTAACACGTCGAAGCACAGTCCGGTCCGGTTGTTGGACTCTGTTGGGAAGATGCGGATGAATCTGGCCGAGACCGGCGTTCCCAGCAGCTGAGTGTCGGCTGTGTCCCTGTCTGTCGAACCTGGGAAGAACTGCACATTTGGAGGATAACCAAAGGTTCTGTAGCTCTTCGGGTTGAACGGAGGTTTTCTGTGGAACCAGAGAACTCACCTCTCCGTCAGCTGTGTAGTCCGTCCAGAAGATTCCATCGAGGCTGTGCTGCATCTTAAACTTGGTGACCCAGTTGTCACTTTGAGGACATCCCTGGATCACAATGCCCATCACTTTTCTGGTCTGGCCAGGTTCCACCTGGACCCGCTGGAGGATTCTGTGACGGAGACATGGGAGTCCAGATGAAGACAGATGGAGGAGAGTGTGTCAAGTCCCCAAAGGTCTCTGCTAACACCCCCTCCTCTGCTCTGACATGGCTCAGCTCCTGATGAGCTGTCCTCCGGGTCTTTTCAGGATCTAACGACGTGAACCTGCTCTCATGGTACGTACCGCCTCTTGAAGGCATCCAGCAGGAGTCCCCGTTCAGCTGGGTCCGGCTGGCAGTGAAGGCTCCGGAGGAGGACGAGGCGGACAGCTGGACGTCCGTGTTGTTCCCGTCCTCCACGCCCAGGCCGTGCGGACACACTGAGAGCAGACAGGAAGCAGAGCCAGCTCAGGGGCGGCGAGGGGCGGGACGGAGCCTCGGACGGCAGGAGGGAAACAGGGACACACCTTTCTGCTCACAGCTGAAGGTGATCTGCAGGTATTTGGAAATGGTGGGACAGGGGTCGTCCTCCACGTTGGCGTACGCGAAGCAGAACTGCCGGTTGTCGCAGGCCTTCCTGTAGACGGGAAGCATTCCCTCCACGCTGCACTGACCTGCAGGAACAACACCTGCTGAGTCGCCTCCAGGCAGCTTCAACCGTTGACCATTAGGCTTTCCAGCTGGAAGTGGGATTCAAACCCATGACCCCCAAACTCAGAGCTCAGTCTGAATCAGGGTGGAGTCAACATGAAGGTGATGGGAGGAGCGGCTCACCCTCCTCCTCACCAGGTGTGGACAGATGTCGTCGCTCTGGCGTCCGTAGAAGGCGGCCTGGATGTTGATGACGCTGTTGTGTTCACAGTGGAGCACGGCGCCCGAGCCCTGGCACACCACGGCGGTCAGGAACCCTGTGGAGAGTCAGAACCCGGACAGATGAGGCCCCGCCCCCTGCTGCTCCTCCTCCTCTTCCTCCTCCTACTCCCGTCCCCTGGCTAGATGTGTCCGACGGTGGTCGTTACCGTCGCGAGGCGGGCGGCGGCTCGGGCGTGTTTCCTGCAGGACAGAACAGACGTCAGGACTCCAGGTCGTCTCCGCAGGAAGCAGGAAGTGGGAAGCAGGAAGCAGGAAGTGGGCGGCGGCTCTCCTCACCTCTCCGTTTGCAGATGTAGCCCCGGTTGCGCTCGCACTTGTCGTCGTTCCAGTAGCCGTTGTTGATCAGTATGGACAGGCAGTCTTCACCGTTATAGACGTCTGGGTTACCTGGACAGCGGAGAGTCAGGGGGGTCAAAACATGAGGCCGTGGACCGAGGCCCGTGGACGAGACCCGTGTCACCACAAAGAAAAGGTCAAACTTGGCTGAAAACTGGTTGAAGGAGACCGAGAAATTTTAAAATTAGTGGAAATGATCAGAAAGCAGGACTCTTCTGTTTCCAGCTGTAATCCTGGACGTTAAAGGGGGTTCAGTTTAGTTATAGCTCAGTCCCAGCTCCCATCCCTGTAGACCCCGATGAACTGGCTCGTCTCAGACCCCCTGGTGGGCCCCGCTAGACCCCTGGACCCCCGGCCCCTCTCGGACTGACCTGCGTTCCAGTGGACGTATCTGAATGGAGAGCCGTCGATCCACTCCCAGCCGCCCTCGTTGGTGGAGTGAAAGCCCCCCATCCACAGGGAGACCCCGGTGGGGCTCTGCTGGATCACACCTGTGGGACACCGTCAACATCTGGATTCAGTCCAGAGGTGAACCGAGGACCTGACCCCACTTCGCCTCTTCAGCTTCAACCAAACACCAACGTGAAAAGTAACGCTGCTGTAACCATGCTGTGTGTGTACACGTGTCCGTGTGTGTGTGCATAAGTCCATATAGTTTGACGTGTCTGGAATGAATCAATTAAAAATATGAAGAAGTCTTGAGATAATTTAAAAGAATGACCTGCAGCAGAGTTTCATAACTTCATGTATTTAAACTCTGCAGAACTAAACACACCCGCTGGATTGGAGCTGATTTGGCTCCACCTGGTGGCAGAGAAAGCAGAAAAGCATCTCTTCACATGCATCCATCCATTTTCTGAACCGCTTCTCCCTTTCAGGGTCGCTGGAGCTGATTCCAGCTTCTGCAGGCGAGGGCGGGGTACACCCTGGACAGGTCGCCAGTCTGTCACAGGGCTGACACAGATAGACGAGCAGCCATTCACACTCACACTAGGAGCAATTTAGGGTGATCAATTGACCTGACATGCATGTTTTTGGACCGTGGGAGGAAGCTGGAGTACCCAGAGAGAACCCACACACACACGGGGAGAACATGCAAACTCCACACAGAAAGGCCCCAAGCCCCGGCCGGCAGTTGAACCCAGGACCTTCTTGCTGTGAGGCAAGAGCGTTAACCACTGTACCACCATGGGACCCTATCGCTTCACGTGTCCACTGAAAAAACCCCCAGAACTTTAGGACTGATTTTTATATTTATGGGAATGAAAGAGTTTTAGAAACATCACTGCACTCCGTAAAGCTGTGATTGCTCCAGTCAATATTATCATCAAGCTCTTTATTTTATTTTCGTTTAGCCTCTTTTCACAAATTCTAATATCTTACAGAGAAAATTATTATGATTAGAATTGTGTGTATCTTCTGGGCGGGTGGAGGATGGAGGATTGGAGGAATGGGGAGGATGGAGGCTTGGAGGGATGGGTGGGCATGGAGGCTGGGTGGATGGAGGATGCAGGATGGGCGGATGGAGGATGGCGGAATGGAAGAGGGAGGGATGGGACGGCAAAATGGAGGATGGAGGTAGGGTGGATGGAGGATGGAGCGGATGGAGGAGGAGGGGATGGAGGAGATGGGCGGATGGAGGATGGAGGATGGAGGATGGGCGGTGGAGGAGGAGGATGGAGGATGGAGGATGGAGGATGGTGCGGATGGAGGATGGTGGATGAGGCATGGAGGATGGGTGGATGGAGGATGGAGATGGAGGATGGATGATGGAGGATGGAGATGGGCGGATGGAGGATGGAGGAGGAGGATGGGCGGATGGAGGATGGTGGATGGAGGATGGGCGGATGGAGGATGGAGGATGGGCGGATGGAGGATGGTGGATGGAGGATGGAGGATGGGTGGATGGAGGATGGAGGATGGAGGATGGATGATGGGTGGATGGAGGATGGGTGGATGGAGGATGGAGGATGGGCGGATGGAGGATGGTGGATGGAGGATGGAGGATGGTGGATGGAGGATGGAGGATGGGTGGATGGAGGATGGAGGATGGATGATGGGTGGATGGAGAATGGAGGATGGAGGATGGAGGATGGAGGATGGAGGATGGAGGATGGAGGATGGAGGATGGAGGATGGAGGATGGGCGGCTGCTGACCCTGGATGAAGGCCTGCTCGACGGGGTCGGTGATGCTGACCAGGTCGCCCCCCTGGTTGACGCAGTCGGCCCGGGCCTCGGCCCAGGTCCTCATGGAGTAGTAGTTGAACAGGTAGCAGTAGTCGTTGTAGGGGTCCGACATCCACGAGCCACACTCTCATTCCACCCTGGAGGAAACACAGCCGGTCAGTCACCCTGACCCGACCCGACCCTGACCCTGAGATCTGAGCTCTGACCTGGTCCTGATGTGGGAGGCTGAGGCGGGGGCCCGGCGCCTTTCTCTGGGGGGAACAGAGGCTTCATTAGTGACTCTGCAGCAGCGGCAGACCCCAACGTGCTCGGCGCTCACCTTTCTTGCAGATGTAGTCTTTCCTGGACGTGCACCAGTCGTCGTTGAGCTTTCCAGGATCCGGTTGGGCCGGTTCCCTGCACATGCACGCAGTCCTCATCCTCAAAGTTGTCTGGTTGACTTTTGCCCCAGGGCAGGAAGTCCTGAACACACAGCAGCAGCAGCAGCTCTTCACACACAGTTCAGTCCAATGATTCCACTTCTGATGTGCAGAAAACTCCGGAGCTTAACGTTCCTCAGAAAAAGGTCCTGAAGAAAACTACAAACTCATTTCTTCAATTTCACCTCCTTCAAATCTCTAAATATTTACACAACAGAAGAGAAAATTGTTTTGGGGTTTTTCAAATATTAAAATCAATCACAAAGCAATCACCGATCAATCACATTAAGAAAACATGAACAGCATGAGTCACAGATTACTCAGCTAACAGAACAGCTCAGCTCAGAAACAGATTCATTTAGTAACAAAATTATATGAAAATAAAATATCACAAAAATACAAAAAAATTAAAGAAACTGCATAACCATAGATATCTGAAAATGAGACGAACAAATGGCTCGATAAGTCTGCAGAGGTTCTTTAACACATCAGCGTTCTGCAGCTTCAGGCTCTGAACAGTGTTTGATTTCATCTTCCACTTCTTTTCAATTTGAAAGGTAGTCGTTAACATTATCAGTACTTAAACAGAATAAGGAGAGAAAATCCTTTCAGACTCAAGTTTATCTATTTGAGGCTTTTTAATTAAAAAAAAAAGTGTTTGGCTCAAATATGTGGAAAATATCCAAACTTGGTGCACAGTTTGTTTAAAAGTTTCCTGAAATTCTGCTGATTTAGCGAAAATAAAATAAAAAGAAACCAGTGATGAAGGTTTCCAGGGTGTAATGAAACAGATCGTGTCAGTGTTACTTACTGCCTGAGTGCTGTCGGTGAACACGAAGTGGCCCTCAGTGGTTCTATCATTCAAACCCCCCAGGCCTCCCCGGGCATGTGAGCTGCAGGACGGGACAGACAGGACAGGACGGGACGGGACGGGACGGGACGGGACGGGACGGGACGGGACGGGACGGGACGGGACAGAACAGAACAGGACTTAAAATGCTTCAGGATAGGATTTGCTGAAAGAGATCACACTTCACAGTGAGTGGAGACAATCAAACTTCAGAATTTAACCTGTAAAAGCACTAAATGTATTTATCTTCATATACTTCAAGGATTTTATTTAATTAATCTCTAATAACAACATGTTGACAGAACTTGGGCCTTTTTTATGCCTTTCATCATTACATTTTTTATGCACTCTCTTAATAATCTGTTTGAATGATACAGAGAGAAATGTTCATGTGATAGGAATATATTCTGTTATATTTAACAGGTGTTGAGGTTTAAGTGACAGTTTAAACCTCACCCACAGATTCACTCATTCACAGTCATTCCAGTAAATAAACCACTGCTTAAGGCTCCGTATTCAAGGGAAAATGAAAAACTCCAGCAGCGTTTTGTTTGTCTGTTGACAGGAGTCGATTTCCACTGAAATGAACTTTTCCAAAGGAACAGCAGCCCCTAGAGGCCACACGTGGAACCTGCAGGGCCTGATGCTCCACCAACGCCTCTCTGCTTCATAACGGATCACCATCCGGATCTTTCCATCTGTGTTTGTTCCAGCTGTCTGGGAGACAGAAGAGTTCACTGATCTGCTGAGCGCTCACCGATCAGAAGGAGAACTCCTCCTCGGAGTGGAAGCTGGCCAGGTGGCCCTGCTCCTTCACGCACTCGGCCTCGGCGTTGGCCCAGTTCGTCACGTCCTCGATCTCGAAAGAAGTAGCAGAAGTTCCCAGTAGAGCAGGTAGCCGCTGTCGCAGTGGAAGTCTGCGGCCAACAGGAAGCCTGGATTAAACATGGCGGCGCCGTGACGCGGCGCCCCGGCGGGGCCCGGAGGCGGGACTGACCGAGGAGCAGCGGTGGGCTTGGGGTTCTGTCCGCCCCGTCATCTCGCAGATGTAGCCAGCTTCTTGAAGCAGCTGGTCATTTCCCATTTGCCAGCGTAGTTTCCTGGAATGTGGAAACAGAGACGCGAGCTGAACCCGGGATCTGGGAGGAAGACCGAGAAAACCACAGAAGAAAGCCGAGCTCAGTCCAACCTGTGAAGATCTGGCCGCAGTCCCAGAAGTTCGCCGTGTTCCTGGGCCAGCCGGGTCCGTAGTTTGAAAAGGTGACCTTGGATTTGTCCACCCACTGGAACGTCCCGTCCTTGTCCTTATCTGATCACAGGAGTTTCCATGAGACTGCTGTGTGTGTGTGTGTGTGTGTGTGTGTGTGTGTGTGTGTGTGTGTGTGTGTGTGTGTGTGTGTGTGTGTGTGTGTGTGTGTGTTGTGTGTAGACTACCTGAGAGACCGATCCAGATGTCAGGAATGTCCTTGTAGTTCAAGTGTGGAAGGTACTGTTGATGTAGAACTGCTCCTCTTGACTTCAGGTGAAGAACAGAAACACAAACTGGGTTTCAGTTAAAACCTCAGACCCGTTTACCAC